>NC_072392.2:72333281-72650000 GCF_028885625.2 Pongo pygmaeus | reverse complement strand
AACAAGTGAAATGAGCTATTTCATTCATTGCTAATGAGTACAAAGTGAGAGAACCTTGTTGATGGGCAACCTGGTAATATAAAAAAAGTTTATGTTCACACAAAAATCTGTACGTGAATGTTCATAGCAGCTTTATTTGTAATAGCCAAAAACTGGAATTAGTCCAGATGTCCTTCTACAGGTAACTGGCCAAACTGTGGTATATTCATACCATGGAATAAATAAAAGGAATGAACTATTGATACACATAAAAACTCAGATCTCAGGGAATTATGCTGCATGAAAAAGGACAACCTAGGCACAGGGGCTCATGCCTGTAGTCTCAGCAACTTGAGAGGCTAAGGCAGAAACACTGCTTGCGGCTAGGAGTTTGAGACCCCCCTGGGCAACATAGCAAGGCCCCATTTTACATTCCTACAAAAATTTAAAAATTAGTCTGGCATGGTGGCAGGCACCTGTAGTCTCAGCCACTTAGGAGACTGAGGCTTGAGCCCAGGATTTTTTTCTTTTTTTCCTTTTTTTTTTTTTTTTTAACATTTTTTCTTTTTTATGAGATGGGGTCTTGCTGTGTCACCCAGGCTGGCGTGCAGTGGCATGATCTTGGCTTACCACAGTCTCTGCCTCTCAGGCTCAAGAGATCCTCCCACCTCAGTCTTCCAAGTAGCTGGGACTATGGGAGCATGCCACCATGCCCAGCTAATAAGCCCAGGCTTTCAAGGCTGCAGTGAGCTATGATTGAGATACTGTACTCCATTCTGGGTGACAGAGCAAGATCCTGTCTAAAACAATAAAAAAGACAATCCTAAAAAGTTATGTACTACATTATTCCATTTTTGAAACTACGAAATTTTAGAAGACAGATTAGTGGTATCAAGGGTTAAGGAGGGGATGAGGTGGGTGAGAGGGAAGGAGGTGTGAATATAAAAGGGCAACATGAAGAATTCTTGTTGTGTTAGAACTGTTCAGCTTCTTGACTGTAGTGGTAGATACATAAAATTACACAGGTAATAAAATTGTATAGTACTTAATATATACACATATGAGAATAAGTAAAACTAGAGAAATCTGGATATGACTGGTAGATTATATCAAGGTCAATATTCTGGTTGTTGTGACATTATACTGTAGTTTTATAAAATGTTACCATTCGGTGAAAGTGGGCAAAATGTACAAGAGACCTCTCTGTATTATTTCTTACAGCTGCATGTGGATCTACAATGATCTCAATTTTAAAAGCCTTGATAGATTATTAATGTCTCTGTTGGTTATAGAAGGGAAAAGGGGCCGCCTTGTGTTTCCAATGTAGAATTCCAACGAGGAAGACTAATAAATATTATATTCTCATTAGCGTACATCAATAAAATGAACACAACCATGGGAGGTGGGTATTTGTATCCATTGACCAATAATTCCATGTCTCAGAATTAACTATTTAAAATGCACGAAGGCCGGGTGCAGTGGCTCACACCTGTAATCCCAACACTTTGGGAGACCGAGGTGGGTGGATCACCTGAGGTCAGGAATTCAAGACCAGCCTGGCCAACATGATGAAACCCCGTCTCTACTAAAAATACGAAAATTAGCTAGGCATGGTGGCACACGCCTATAATCCCAGCTACTTGGGAGGCTGAGGCAGGAAAATCACTTGAATCCAGGAGGCAGAGGTTGCAGTGAGCCGAGACTGCACCATTGCACTCCAGCCTGGGCAACAAGAGCAAAACTCCGTCTCAAAAAATAAAAAAATAAAATAAAATAAAATGCATGAAGTTTTATTTGTTTGGATATTCACTGTGGTATTGTTTTATAACAGCAAAAATAACTAAGTGATTCAAAATAGGGGATGAGCCTTATAAATCACAGCATATCCAGGGGATGAAATACTCTATAGGCTTTAAACATACTTTAAAAAACACACTCAGTACAATGCCTGGCATACAGGCATCAATAAATGGAGTTCTCTTTACTGGTTCTGGGTATCAAAAGAGCTAATGTAGATAAATGTAATTAACGAACTGTAAAGTGTCTAGCAAATGCTAGTTGTTGCTATCCTTCTAATGACTATCTCTCCCCGCTCCATCCTGGATGAAGCTGAACTTCCAGGCAGAACAGTGGCCAAGGTACTCTGGCTTGAGAGGCATAGGAATAGGGTAACTGATTTCTTGGGGAGTCTGAGTCAAGTATTGGGACTACTTTCTTTCCAGAGGATGGCCACCCCTACCCCACATCATGTAGAAAACTACATTCTCCCCCAGCATATGCACATACATTTGGCCTTTAATCTCAGGGGACTCACAAAGTCTTTGAAGCAATATCAGCCCTGCTAACTTCATAAAAGTAGTAGTACTCTTGCACTATCCACTGTTGAGTGAGCATCTACTGAGTATCAGGCACTGTTGTAGGTGCTTTATACACATTATTTCACGAAATTCTCACAACAAACTTAAGGAGTAGTTGTTTATCTGCATTTTACAAGAAAACTAGGACTCAAAGAGGTTAAGCGAATTACCAAGGTAGCACAGCTGGTAAGTGGCAGAGATGGCACTGGAACCCAGGGCTGTCTGTCTCCAAAACTTGTGATCTAACCACCACACGTACTACATGACATTTAGAAGAACCAAGAAGCAGTGCACTGTATGGAAACTGTGCTGAGGCTGTCTGGAAGAGGCCTGGAAAAGTAACTGTGCTTCATCCAATGCCTCTTAGGTAGACACAAAAACAAACCGGCAGGCAGAAGAAAAATCTCAGAAGAGAAGCAGGTCCAATCTGAAGTTTTTCATCCCATGAGTAAGTTTTTCCATATGTCTACCCTCTATCCTTTCTGCTAAAATCTGATGCTTTTTCCTCTCTTCTGTTTCCAGTGAGGATGGTGAGTAGAAGACACAGTGCCCTCCATGAAAGGTCAAGAGAGGACAGAAGGAGTTTTTCTTTCCCCAGCTTTGTTGAGGCCATGACTAGGCTGCCTCCATCTTCTCAGTCTCTTGGATCTACCCCAAGGTGTCAAACTAGAAGATGTGTAGGAGAAAATGACCCAGGAAGGAAAAGTAGAAAGCAGCAGCATAACTAGATCAAAAAGATCAGCTTAGAGAATGACCCAGGGGTCTCTCAGGATCTTAGTGCTGCGTTCAGGGTGATGTTAAGGTGGGCAGTTTCTCCCACCAGACTCAGCCGCGGGCTTCATGTCTAACATCTACCCAGCTGTAGAAGTCCAGCCAGCATTTCTCAAGCCAGTGCCTCTTTCTTGATATGACATCTCTACAGCTACCTCTCTCTCAGACATAAAGGAGGGATCTGAGGATTCTGCCACTCTGTATTTACCCTTCTGTTTCAATACTACCTTGCTGTATTTGCTCAGGTGCAGGCAACCCAATTGGTGGCTTAGAGATGCCCAGGGAAGATCATAATTTTGTGAGGAGATGCTAGGATCCCAAGGCTAAATCCAAAGGAGCTCTTCCAGGATCTCAAGGCTAGGTCCAAATTTATTTCCTCTTTTCTCTCCACTGAGAGCCAGGAGGGCAGCGGGGGCCTAAGACTGGACACATAGAATGGAGCGGAGGGGTGTCATTGCCCCCTCCCTCCTCCACACATTATTCTACCCTGCTGGTACCCAAGCATGCCTGCTGCTCACTTGGCTTCCCTCAGCCCATCTACCCTATGGATAGGAGAGGGTTAAAGGCATGGTATGGGCAAGCTATAAATTTCCCATCAGTGTGGGGAGAGTGGGATTGTTGGCAGGGAAGGGGTTGGGCTGGGGGAGGGGAGCTGGGAAAAAGCCAGGAGGTTGTCTCTAGGTAACAATAAACACTGCAAGCAAGGAGCAGCTGTTACACTTACTCTCTCTGCATCACAATGCTGAAATAACACTAATAAACCAGTGTTCCCAATGCACAGGCATACACACATTTAGGTCTGGGACCCCACTGTACCCCTATGGCTGCCCTCTACTCCAGGGCAGGGCCCTTCATGGCAGTGGACATACCTGTCCTGGCCTCAGTATACTTGTGGGGAAGGATGAAGACTGACAAGTTCTCCCCATCCCAGTGGCATTCTCTGGGTCAGGGTGGTGACCGAGGCTGGAATCTTGGGTTCAGATCCTGGTGGCATTCACTGGAAAGAGTTGAAACAGGGATAGCTCTCAGTTGGGAGCTGGGAGGAGAGGAGGAGAGTGAGAGAGAGAAAAGCATAGGGAACAGACAAGTACTTACCACGTCCTTTCAGACTGGAGGGGATGAGGTAGCCAGGAATGGAATTGGCTAAAGGGAGGTGAAAGAAAAGGCAGGCAGAAAATAGGGTTTGAGAAAGTAGAGGATTAGGGAGCATGGGTATCATGGCATGTTTTCTTTTTTTTTTTTTTTTTTTTGAGGCAGGGTCTCACTCTGTTACCCAGGCTGGAGTACAGTGGCACAATCTTGGCTTACTGCAACCTCCACCTCCCAGGCTCAAGCAATCCTCCCACCTCAGCCTCCCTAGTAGCTGGGACTAGAGATGTATGCCATCACACCTGGCTGTTTTTGTGTGTGTGTGTGTGTGTAGAGATGAGGTTTCACTATGTTTCCCAGGCTGGTCTCGAACTCCTAAGCTCAAGCGATCCGCCCATCTCGGCCTCCCAAAGTGCTGGGATTATAGGCATAAGTCACTGCGCCTGGCCATGGCATGATTCTTTTATCTCTCCTGGGGCTGAACTCCCTACATTTGCTTACACCTGGCCTGGAAGACCCAAGATCCCCCTCACAATACTACTTCTATACCCAGGGCCAGGTGATGTGTTGGTTTAGTTCAGGACTGAGCTTTATTATGCATGTCCCAGCAGGGAACCTGGGGCTTCTGATACTGCCCGGGAGAGCTGGGGGAATGGAGCTGTTCCTGTCTTCCTACACAAGGAGTGGCTAATCATCTGTCCTTTTTCTAACCAAAGCCATCTCTGGACCACCAAGAGCAAGTGGGCAGAGGTCCCTCATCCTGGCAGGAGAGCAGAGCTGCCAGCAATGAAGGAACAGAAATAGGCAAATGAGAACTCAGGCTCTGTCACAGAACCCTCCTCCTCTTAGTCCATCCTTCTCTGAAGATGGGATGTTTATTTTTTAATTAATTAATTAATTTATTTTTTGAGACAGAGTCTCGCTCTGTCGCCCAGGCTGGAGTACAGTGGCGCAGTGGTGCGATCTCAGCTCACTGCAACCTCTGCCTCCCGGGTTCAAGAGATTCCCCTGCCTCAGCCTCCTGAGTAGCTGGGATTACAGGAGCCTGCCACCATGCCCAGCTAATTTTTTGTATTTTTAATAGAGACGGGGTTTCACCATATTAGCCAGGATGGTCTTGATCTCCTGACCTTGTGATCCGCCTGCCTTGGCCTCCCAAAGTGCTGGGATTACAGGCATGAGCCACTGCGCCCAGCCGAATGTTTACTATTATGTGTCTGGATACACTGGCAAACAAGATTGCTGTTACTCTTTTTTTTTTTTTGAGACGGAGTCTCGCTCTGTCGCCCAGGCTGGAAGGCTGGAGCGCAGTGGCACAATCTCAACTCGGAGATCACTGCAACCTCTGCCTCCCGGGCTCAAGCGATTTCTCCTGCCTCAGCCTCCTGAGTAGCTGGGACTACAGGCGCACGCCACCACGCCCGGCTCATTTTTGTACTTTTAGTAGAGACAGGGTTTCACCATGTTGGTCAGGATGGTCTCTATCTCCTGACCTCATGATCCACCCGCCTCAGCCTCCCAAAGTGCTGGGATTACAGGTGTGATTTGCCGCGCCCGGCTATCCTAGCTGTTACTCTTTACCAGATCCAGTATAGGCCCCTGGGACTGGAGTCCAAGGCATGAATGGTTCTCCTGGTCCACTTTCTGGCCTCTTTCTCCTGGTGTGACCTCAAACACAGTACCCTATTATCCTCCCTATCAGAAAAATGGAGACGATGCATACTGCCCACCTGGCACACAAAGGAGGAGGAAATCGACACTTCTGAAGATCTGTGGTTCTGCACCCACCTCCACAGCCTGCACCACTACCTTGGTTCAGCCAGCATAGGAGTCCCTAGCTGCTTCTCTCTTGTCCCAGGTGTCTGTTTCCAGAAAGGAGAGGACTGAGACCCAGCAGTTATCCTTCCAGGTTCTGATGTTATAACACAGCTTGTTTTACTTCTAAAAATTTAGTGTCAGCTGGGTACCTAGAGCTCTGGGCAGGCAAGTGAGGGCAGGGAGGAGTAACTGTGTTTGCCTAGAAACTCCTCTTCTGGAAAGTGCCCAGGGGCACTGAGCTACCCTAGCACAAGTGGATGCTCCATACCCCCTGTGCACCCAATGAATACAGTAGGGCAAGAATAACTGGCCTCTCCTATCCTTTCCCCACTGAGATACCTCTCACTAGGAATGCTCAGCTTCCCCTGCTCTCTTCTCTCCCATTTCCCTCTTTTTTTAATAGTTGGGGCCTCCCCTGCTCCACAATCCAGATGAGGGACCTTCATTCACAGAGCTCAGAGTGGGGAGATATGGGGCAAAAGAGAGCTCTAATAGGCCTGGATCCCTTCCCCTCTGTTGTTTTTGTGAGCCACCTCCACTGCTGTGAGTCACCAGAACCTTGAGCTTGCTGAGCTACCAGCAGCCTTCTCCCTCTTTCCTTCCTCCAGCCAGGCAGATATGTGCCCAATGGGCCCCAGAGCCTGCCATCTTCCTATCTTCAAGCCCACAGTCCCCTCCTTCATTTCTAGGAATCCACAACATAGACACATGGAAATGAGTGAGCAAAGGAGTGTGAGAGACCTCAGCATGTGCTCTGTGCTGGGGCAGAGAGCTGGCTGCCTGCACAGCAGAGCAGGATCACTAGCCAGGCGAGCTGGCACACTTGGGCAAACAGCCCTGTCGGCATGTGATCGAGGAAGCAGGAGAGGATGGGGTAAGAATGCTGTTTCAGGAGCAGACATCTCCTCCTGGCTTCCTCTCTAGTTACCTTCTTCTCCTTGGCCTTTCTCCTTGGGTGCTGATGGACACCATGGCACTGCCGCTTCTATCTACTCCTGTCTTGGCCCTCCTTCCCCTTCTTCATGGCTTTGGAAGCTACAGAGAGGGGGCCTGCTTAACAAGCTCCAAGGTGTCAAGATGGGAGGTTTACGCATCCAGATCTCTCTTCAACCAGTGGGAAAAATTTAGGGGAGAAGGAGGAAAGAGATCCTATTAGAATAAGAGTTAAGCCGTAGGCTAACATTGAGTACCTCACCTAGTCCCTTTTCTCCAAAGTGCAGGAAATTCTGGGCACTACCATTTTTAACTTCCACTCATTTCAAGTCACCCCTCTTCCCCGCAAAGATCTGGCACCCTTGGCTAAACCTTAGGAATGAGAGGCCGAGCCACACTCCTGTAATCCCAGTACTTTGGGAGGCCAAGGCAGGCGGATCACTTGAGGTCAGGAGTTTGAGACCAGCCTGGCCAACATGGTGAAACCCCATCTCTACTAAAAATACAAAAATTAGCCAGGCATGGTGGTGCGCACCTATAATCCCAGGTACTTGGGAGGCTGAAGCAGGAGAATCACTAGATCCCAGGAGGCAGAGGTTGCAGTGAGCCAAGATCACGCCACTGCACTCTCCAGCCTGGGCGATAGAGTGAGACTCCATCTCAAAAACAAACAAACAAACAAACAAAAAAGCCTTAGGAGTGGGAGGCAGATCTGACAGGAGTTACAAGAAAGGAGGCTCTGTTCCTTGGAGAAACACCCAGAATATAGACTGAATGCTTTTAGGGCCTTTTAGCCCTAGCTCTAACATGACTGCAATATGTTGGAGTAGGGATGGACAAAGGGTGAAAAAGAGGGCTTACAGAAAGCCTGCCACCCTTTCTCCTTCAATGCATGCTCCTTTCCACTGCTGTGTGTTCCACAGTAGAAACAGCAGCTCTGTAAACAGCAGCCATTTAATAAGTCCTACAAACAATACTTACTCTAAATGTTCTGCCACACATTAGGCAGCCAGCCCCACAGGTGGGACTACAGGTCTCAGTTCCCAAACTTCACCCTCTGCCTTGTCACCACTTTCAGGCTTTTATCTCCTCTCCCAACAAGAGAATCTTCCTTTCCAGCCCCTTGGCACAGTCTTCCTCCCCTGCTGACACCTCTGGGGCCCTTAGAAGTAGGCAAGGGGTCCTAGATAAATTCTTTCCAAACTGTTTTGGAGGGATCTGAGGAGAGTTCTTCTCATCCTGTCTGCAGTTAAGAAGGCAGGCAATGAAACAGCCAAGGAGATGACTCACAGTCTGAAGGAAGGGCTGGGTGAGGCTGGGGGGCACTTAGGCAGATCTTGCTCTTCTCGGGGGATTTGGGGATATAAAATGGGGAAGAGAAGGCAACTCTTGGGTGGGGGAAGGGTGTTGGGGGCCTGGGGAGTGTGATAAAGTTTTTACTGGCACTGCTTTCCAAGCTCTGTGCCTATCCTTGTCCCTAACCTAACTTAGTCTCATGAAGCATGGAACTAAAAATGTTGAATTTTCTGAAGAAGGAGGATGGCAAGAAATGCCACCTTGGCAGCCTAGTGGGAGAGCCCCCTTTCTCCATCATTTCTTCCCTCCTAACCCTAGCATGTGAACAGTGAAGGAAGCAAGGGGTTGGGGATGGGTACAGCTGGAAACTTGCCCCTTTCTCCAGTGTACATCAACACTACAAGAGCCAGAGGGGTCTAAGAGCTCTAAGGCCATGGCACCACATGAATTCAGGAGCATTTCTAATTCAGCCTTCAGGGCCTTGAATTTAAATTCTATCTCTGTTCTAGGCTTTGCCATGGGACAAGAGGTATAAGACTACTCCTTAATACATTTTTTGGCATAAGTTTCTCCAGTGGCTTATTATATTGCAGTAGGGAAATATGTGATAAGATTTCAAAAAAAAAAAGCTCAACATTTAGTCTTGATTGGGGGATTTGCTTCTTGGTTAAGGAGGTGGGGTAAATAATGCATTTCCTTCCCTGTAGATCTTATAAGACATGGTAAAATTCCAGAGGGGTCAGGGGCTATGGGGGATTTGTGTACTTGGAAGCAAGAGAATGGGTAAGATGATCTCTGGAACAAGCTGTATAGAGGAAATGTTCCCCTAACAGTGCTCCATAGAAGCTGAACCTGTCCATGACTCCACTAAGTTGCTTCTAAGACAGGGGATAGAAACTGGAGACTTCAAGCAATGGAGAATAATATCCTGCATACCTTCTTCCCTTGACTTTCCTCCCCCAACACCTACCTACCTTTCCTTTTCCTGTGTTCCCAGAAATTCTCCAAATCCAGGAACACAAAGCAATACCAGTACAGGATTCAAATGATTTCCCCTCTCTGGGTCTTGTTTTTCACATCTGTAAAATGAAGGGTGGGGCAAGATGAGCTCCAAGTTCCTTTTTTTTTTTTTTTTTTGAGACAGAGTCTTGCTCTGTTGCCCAGGCTGATTCTCCTACCTCAGCCTCCCAAGTAGCTGGGATTACAGGCACACGTCACCATGCCCAGCTAACTTTTTTGTATTTTTTGGTAGAGATGGCGTTTCACCATGTTGGCCAGGCTGGTCTCGAACTCCTGGCCTCAAGTGATCCACCCGCTTCGGCCTCCCAAAGCGCTGGGATTACAGGCGTGAGCCACTGCGCCTGGCCAAGTTCCCTTTCTTGCAAAAGCAAGGCTCTATGATTCATACCCCAAAAGGCACCAGGCCTCATTTGCATGCCATTTTGCATGTAATCTCCATGGCACTTATTTTATGTCAAAATATACAGAAATATCTCTGAACCCTGCCCTTCTCCTCCGTCTCTCCATAGTCTCTGGTTCTATGGTCCATAGCTCTTGTCTTCTCTCTACAAGGACCTCAAAGCTCTGTCCCCACCTTCCTTTCACAATTTTACAGCACTCCCTGGGACAAGCCCAACCAGACAAAACCTCAGGAGCAAGAAAACAGCCTCACCTCATATTCTGCCTGTGATTTTGGGCTCCAGACCTGAGTCAACCAGTATAGTTCCAATCCGTTTGGAGGTCCTGGCAGTTGGGGGGAAATCCTGGCACCTCTCCCCAGTGCCTCCCCTCCTCCACCTCGCTATTCTCCATGCCAGAACACAAAGTGGCCAGTGATTGATGGGCCTGGGTTCCCGGTAACCGCACCCAGTGGCCCAATCCTCCTCCCTTACCCAATCCCTCCCCTGTCCCTATTCAGATATCAGATTGTCTCATGTTGGTCCCTGAGGTCCCATTAATTAAAAATACATCCAATTAAATGGCAGGTGAAAACGTGCTATTGGAGCTCTATACCCCCCTGCCCCAGCTTGGTCTCTCCACCCCCTCAACCCCCCTTTTAAGGCTCAGCTGTGCTTTGAGCTGAGAGAGAGAGAGAGAGAAAGCATGAGGGAGAGAGTAGAGGAAGACATGGGGCAGGGTATGATGGGGGGGTTATTTGATCCTCTGCCAGGGTAGCATGTGCCAGCCTGGGAGGGTGGCACCATGCCCTAATGTCTAATTTCTGGAGGTGTTGAGTAGGTTCAGTCAGCTGGGTACCCATTTCCATTTCCCTTAAAGGGGCAGAGGGCAGTCAGAGGGCATGGCTAGCTATAATGCCTTCCTTTTGGGCTTGGTGGATGAAGGGCAGAAGTGTAGATGGCAGAGGGGCCTTGTGGGGGGACATGTAAAAATCAGGGATTGGGAGAGTCTGAGGCCTCCATTCTTGACATATCACTGCTCTTCCCCAAACTGGGAAGACTATAACGAGGAGCAGGCTGGGACCCAGGTGGCAGGGCATGGCGATGCTCCCAAGCCTGGCTGTGCCTACCCCTGCCCACAGGAAAGCTGAGAGAAGAATGGAGAGAGGGAAGAAGGAGCCATAACTTGGGTGGGAGCAGATGGGTCAGATAGGATAAAATATGCAGAGAGAGATGTTCATGTGGGCACCATGTCCCCTAGCACTTTATAGGTAAAGGACCTGAAAGGACCTGTCCTGTTTATCTTTTCTCCAAGCAAAAAGAAGGAGCAGAGCTGTAGCATGAAGTCACCTTGGCCTGGCTGCCTGGCAGGCAGTGAAGAGGGTATCTCCCTTGATGAGCACTGACCGCTCTCCTTCTCCTCCATACTTACGGTGTCCCTAGCATTTTAGGTAAGGCATTTGCCCCCTTCTACCCCTCTGCAAAGCCCTCTGGCCCCAAGCGATACAAAACTAATGGGCACTGAAAGCTGTTGGGAGAGGAGCTGGGAAAGTAGGGGTGACTAAGGGTGACACTCAGAATCCAGGCAAGAGTGGGGGTTTTGCCAACCCAGGGCCCCCGCCTGGCCTCCTTGGCAGCCTCAGCACCTCCTCACTTCACTTTAACGCTAATTGGAGATTTTAATCTGCACTGCTGCTCTGCTCGGGGTGCTGGGGGGAGCACCAGCTGTGCAGTAATTCCAGCAGCACCGACTGTTTAATCAAGCTGTCCTCCTGGGGAGGGGCCCTCAGGCATGGGGGTAGGAAGGAGGAGGAGAACCTCTGTCATCTCCCTTAGCCTGTTCAGCCTGGAAGGGCTTCATGGAGATGGAGGGTGAATTGTGGAGTCCTCAGTCCCATAGAGGCCCCAGGGCCATTTGGCACCCCTAGCAGAAACACTGCCTGATATAGGGTGGGTATGAGGCTCATGGCCCAAAGCAGCCCACACTCCTATCCAGCTTTCTGACACCATTTTTGGCTCAGAGCCCTGGAATGTCCTGGGGTGTATTCCAGCCACTGAGGCTGCAAACATCCACTAGACCATCTTGAATTCTATAGGTTTGTGCTGGAGTAGGTGACGGGGAGACTAACTCTCCCAGGCTTCAGTCACCCCTAACACTTTCTCACTAACAAAATACTTTTCTTAGAACAATTATAAGAGATTTTTTTCCCCCTAAAAACCACAGGCACCTCCACCGTCTGGATTGGACAGTGACTGCCATTAAGGCAGGGGGACAACGGGGCATACAGCTGGAACCTGCTACACCTTAAGGGAGAGACGCACCTGTGCAAGGTGTTAAGTGCCTGGAAAGAGGGAGCTTCCCAAGTTCAGCTGGAAACACATTGAGATGTCAGGCCACTAGGGCAAAGTGTTTAGGGGTCTCAGGCCATTTTCAAGGAAGAACAAGTGGTACCAATTATTTGTCTCACTTTTTGGGCCCATGCTCTCTGGGGGTGTTTCTGACCCCTGTTTTGGAGAAAGGGTGCCCTCATCCCCAAACTGTCTGCTAAGGGGCATGAGTTTTAATTGGCCAGCAGCGCCCTCGTGTGGCAGAAACCATGACCGCAGCTGCCCAACTGGCAGGCCTGTTCTGTGCGATCAGATAACCTGGTAGACAGACATGTAGATAAGTTATAAATGCTGGTGCTCAAGGTACCCTACGCATACTTACTGCTTGACTACATCCAGGGACGTTTCTTGCTAACACCTGCCCTATCCCTCTGTCTACCTCAGCCCACCTGCTTCACCTCTAACTCAACCCATATGCCTACCAGGAGAGGGAGCACCTTACCCAGAGGTGGCACTTATTTGAGCTGCTGCATGTGCTGTCTGGATTGCAGGGATGAGAGAGGCACTGCAGAGAGAGAAGGCCTAGGGTCAAGAGGATAAGCTGATGTCCCCTCTTATGCCCAGGATGCAGGGAGATGCTCTGCCCACACCTCTCAACAGGCCCCAGAGGAGAGCTGACACCTGAGCTCAAGACAGTAACACCTAGTAGTTGATTCTGCTTTATGGCCGTCTATTCTCCACTTCCTGGAGGCATCTGGGAATGAGTATGGACAGATTCTCAGAGCCTAAGATCCTGGTCCTGGGAAATAGACACTAGATAAATCATCTTTCCTTTCGGAACAGTCTGGATATTATTAAAAACAAATGCACACACAAAACCATTTGCTCAAAAGATCCAGGTAGGCCAGGCGTGGTGGCTCATGCCTGTAATCCCAGCACTTTGGGAGGCCGAGGCAGGCGGATTACCTGAGGTCGGGAGTTCGAGACCAGCCTGACCATCATGGAGAAACCCCATCTCTACTAAAAATACAAAAATTAGCCGGGCATAGTGGCGCATGCCTGTAATCCCAGATACTCAGGAGGCTGAGGCAGGAGAATAGCTTGAACCCGGGAGGCAGAGGTTGCAGTGAGCCAAGATCGTGCCATTGCACTCCAGCTTGGGCAACAAGGGCGAAACTCCGTCTCAAAAAAAAAAAAAAAAAAAGATCCTGGTACTCTCCCAGGATAGCAAGCAACTAGGAAGAATGCACATCTGTGGCTTCAGATTTCTAGCCCCCAGAAGAAAGGCTACCTGTCATTAGACTCTCCCTCTCCAGTACCAAATACCATCTGTTTACTGGTCCCTTCCCACACCCACTAAATGGGAAAAATGGTCATGAACTATAGAAAAAGGGATGGACATTTGATACCAGGAGGTTAGCAGCTCTTTACAGATTCAGGCTGGAAGTTACAAAGACATACAGGCGAGTCACCAAGGCCTTCCCCTTGTTGGAGACATTTAATAATAAAGAAAAATACTCCGAGAGAGAAACATAACCCTGTTTGGGGTTGATGGGTAGGGGGAGCAGTACACCTACCAGCAAGCAAGAAAGGTGGGGGTAGACACAGGAGGCTGGTGACCTGTCCCATCTGGGCATTGGAGATGAAGGAAGCAGGCTTGCAGGCCTCTAATTCTGGTGTCTCACACAGTGTTTGGACAGGTGGGATTTCCCATTGAACCTGGAAAGGAAGTGAAGAAGCTGATTAGAGGTAGTGAGAAGGGACAGAACGGCCCTATCTTGACTGAGAAGAAAGAGATAGAAAATAGCTTTTTGGTGCTTGCTTTGGCAGCACATATACTAAAAAAACTGGAGGTCGGGCGCAGTGGCTCACACCTGTAATCCCAGCACTTTGGGAGGCCGAGGCAGGCGGATTACGAGGTCAAGAGATCGAGACCATCCTGGCTAACATGGTGAAACCCCGTCTCTACTAAAAAATACAAAAAAAAATTAGCCGGGCGTGGTGGCGGGCGCCTGTAATCCCAGCTACTGAGGAGGCTGAGGCAGGAGAATGGAGTGAACCCAGGAGGCGGAGCCTGCAGTGAGCCGAGATTGTGCCACTGCACTCCATCCTGGGCGACAGAGCAAGACTGTCTCAAAAAAAAAAAAAATTGGAATGATACAGAGAAGGCTGGCATGGTCCCTGTGCAAGGATGACATGCAAATTTGTAAAGTGTTCCATAAAAAAGGAGGAAGGGGCCGGGCGAGGTGGCTCACGCCTGTAATCTCAGCACTTTGGGAGGCCGAGGTGGGCGGATCATGAGGTCAGGAGATCGAGACCATCCTGGTTAACACGGTGAAACCCCATCTCTACTAAAAATACAAAAAATTAGCCAGGTGTGGTGGCAGGCACCTGTAGTCCCAGCTACTTGGGAGGCTGAGGCAGGAGAATGGCGTGAACCTGGAAGGTGGAGGTTGCAGTGAGCCGAGATCGTGCCACTGAACTGCAGTCTGGGTGACAGAGCAAGACTCCTTCTCAAAAAAATAAAAAAGGAAGGAAGGAAAAAAAAAATCCTGTAATCCCAGCACTTTGGGAGGCTGAGGTGGGCAGATCACCTGAGGTCAGGAGTTCAAGACCAGCCTGGCCAACATGGTGAAACCCCGTCCCTACTAAAAATACCAAAAATTAGCCAGGCGTAGTGGCGGGCACCTGTAATCCCAGCTGCTCAGGAGGCTGAGACAGGAGAATCACTTGAACCTGGGAGGCAGAGGTTGCAGTGAGCTGAGATCGTGCCATTTCACTCCAGCCTGGGCAACAGAGCAAGACTCTGTCTCAAAAAAAAAAAAAAAAAAGCTTTTTGGGGCTGGACACAGTGGCTCACATCTATAATCCCTGCACTTTAGGAGCCGAGGCAGGCAGACTGCTTCAGTCCAGGAGTTCAAGGCTAGCCTGGGCAACATGGTGGAACCATGTCTCTACTAAAAATACAAAAAATTACCCAGGCATGGTGGCACACGACTCTAGTCCCAGATACTCAGGAGGACGAGGTAGGAGAAATCACCTGGGGCTGCAGTGAGCTATGATAATGCCATTGCACTACAGCCTGGGCAACAGGAGTGAGACCCTGCAAGGCTGTGTATATAAATGGGGTTGTGGGCTAGAGGGCTAGCTGCCCTGGAGGAGAGGGCTGAGAGTAACCCAGTAACTGACATCAGCAACCCACTGTAGAGGAACATCCATTAGCACAGCTGGACAAGAGGAAAGAACAGGAATGCCAAGAAAGGGGGTTACCTGCTCTAGCTGGAAGGGAGAATCTATTAATCAGAAGGCAGAACATCAGAATATAGGGTCAAATAAAAAGCTAAGGAAACTCCTCTGGAGATCTTTTGGAATAAGAAACTTCCCTAAGATCACCTGTTAGCCTGGTGCGGTGGCTCACGCCTGTAATCCCGGCACTTTGGGAGGCTGAGGCGGGCAGATTACCTGAGGTTGAGAGTTGGAAACCAGCCTGACCAACATGGAGAAATCCCATCTCTACTAAAAATACAAAATGAGCCGGGCATGGTGGCAGGTGCCTGTAACCCCAGCTACTCAGGAGGCTAAGGCAGGAGAATCGATTGAACCCCGGGAGGCGGAGGTTGTGGTGAGCCGAGATCATGCCATTGCACTCCAGCCTGGGCAACAAGAGCGAAACTCCATCGAAAAAAAAAAAAAAGATCGCCTGTTATCCCAGCTACTCAAGAGGCTGAGTCATGAGAATCGCTTGAACCCAGGAGGCGCAGGTTGAAGTGAGCTGAGATTGCACCTCTGCACTACAGCTTGGGTGGCAGAGTGAGACTCTGTCTCAAAAAATAAAAATTAAAAAAGAAAAAAAAAAAAGAAAGAAACTTCTCTAAGACCAGGGGTGGGGTGGGGTGGGAGTAGGGTCATCCCATACAAAAGCAGGCCAGTGTCCTCTGATTGGCTTTAGGCCCCTACCTGGCTTGGCTTTAGGTTCTGTGAAAGAGACTGAATTTGCCAGGCTCTGGGTGAGAGGTGACTGATGGACATTACTGCATTCCTCAGAGGGTATTCCCACTGTTGCTCCTACCTGTAAAGGAAAATGGCAGGTTACATTAGACATGAGACAAGGGACTAGACACCAAAGAACATCTTTGGTCTTGCACCCAGGGAGCATGGCATTGGTAGGTAACAGTGATGGTGATGTTAGCACTCTTCTAACTCCTTCAAACCTGAATTCCCCAGAAGGATTCAGACTAACCTTAGTACACTCCCAGAGAGTCATAACTGTTCTAAAATTTTTGTCTCCAGGGACCTAGCTCCCAGGCTGATAAAAGCAAAAACATGGTTCTTAAAGTTAGGAAATTCAACAGAAACAGAAGCTGTGAAACCCAGAATCATAAAGGTCAATGAAGGTTAATGGTTAATATAAGGCTAATAAAAGAAGGTGACTGGGAGGAGGCCACCCAGTTTTAGATCAGATCACCAGGTTGGACCTGTGGCTCTCTCATCCATAACAGCTCCTCAGGAAGGGCTCTAAGGCAAAAAAGGATCCTGACTGTGAGAAAGGAGGTTTGCAGGACAGCAAACTTAATGTAATCTTGACAAGCAGGTCTATCATACATTCCCTAGAGACAAATTTACATGGAGACCAGTTCCACATTTCCTCTATGCTATCTATCAAAGTTGATGAACAAAATGTAAAGGATATGTACTGGGATCTATTTCTTCATCAGCAGCAGACAATATTCACCTTGCAGATCCCCAGTACCTCTCCCCTAGACCCATTAACTCTTTCTAATCTGCCCAATGATGCCCTCCTCCCTTCACCATTCTGCTTCCAGCCTAGGCATGCTCCAGCATTCCACTCTCTGCTCATCAGTGGCTCCCAGACTCATATGCTCAGAGAAAGCAAACACTGGAAGGGACTGTAGATACATCCAGGAGGGGTCTAAAGAGGGAAAGGCATCTTGGCACCAGACTGAGATGACTTACAGAACCAGCAATGCATGTCAGCCAACTGAACGCAGTATTTAGGGTATTTAGGCCACTGTGGATCACCACATACCACCTTCCTTCTGCCTCATCAAAGGAGAATACCAAACAACTCAAAACTTTAAAAACGAAAATAAAGGAGAGGAGTAGAAGGTCCCCTTACCATTTTCCTGTAATCTCAGAGCATACCACTTTTGGCTGAGTTCTATCATCTCATCTCTCATTCAGGGACCCCTTCCCCCACCATAGTTTTCTAGCAGATGTGTTTTCTTTCTCCATTCCTTTTTTCTTTTCAATATAGCAAAAGAGCTTCAGTTGAGATTTAGGGTGAATTCCTCACATTGCCTCTAAGGATCTTTTCCTGCTATCCAACCTCCAGAGATAGTTGCAAAATGCTCTTTGAAGTTTGGGTTAACTCTGAGGGCATCAGGATCTTTGGCTGTGGCTGCCATCTGCTTCCCAATGAACCAGAACTCTTGACTTTAAATAAAAATTACATGTGTATAATCTGCATGTCATTGAAAGATTATTCTTAGACTGGGTGCAGTGGCTCATGCCTGTAATCCCAGCACTTTGGGAGGCTGAGGTGGGTGGATCACCTGAGGTCGGGAGTTCAAGACCAGCCTGACCAACATGGTGCAACCCCGTCTCTACTAAAAATACAAAATTAGCCAGGCATGGTGGCACATGCCTGTAATCCCAGCTACTTGGGAGGCTGAGGCAGGAGAGTTGCTCAAACCCGGGAGGCCAGAGGTTGCGGTGAGCCAAGATTGTACCATTGCACTCCAGCCTGGGCAACAAGAATGAAACTCCTTTTCAAAAAAAAAAGAAAAAGAAAAAGAAAAAAAGAGGCTGGGCGCAGTGGCTCACGCCTGTAATCCCAGCACTTTGGGAGGCCGAGGCAGGCATATCACCTGAGGTCAGGAGTTTGAGATCAGCCTGGCCAACATGGTGAAACCCCGTCTCTAATAAAAATACAAAAAAATTAGCCAGGCTACATAATACAAAAAAATTAGCCATTAGTTACTCGGGAGGTTGAGGCAGGAGAATCGCTTGAACCCAGAAGGTGGAAGTTGCAGTGAGCTGAGATCGCGCCATTGCACTCCAGCCTGAGTGGCAAGAGCGAAACTCCGTCTCAAAAAAAAAAAAAGAAAGATTATTCTTTAAGATAAAATATATATATATATATAATTTCCCAGTCTTTCTAGATCTACCTCCCCCCTCAATCTCTCTCTCCCTCCTCAAATCTCACAGTCCATCCTTCCTTTCCTGAAGAAGCTCAGGGCTCTCAGGAATGGGTCATCTTAAAGTTGGGGGCACTCTACTCGCAGAAGTCAATATTCTGGCCTCTTGGATCTAGTTCTGGCTGGCTGCCATTAACTCGCTGTGAGACTGCGTGGGCAAGGCACTTTCCTTCCTTAAGCCTCTGTTTCCTGCTCTGTAAAGGGAGAGGTTAGATTACCTGACCTCTTTCCTAGCCCTGGCAATCTATGATTCCCTAAGGGAGAAGACATGTCATTCCATCAGAAAGTGAGACATTCATTCCTGCCCTTTACAGCTTCTCTCTGGGCCACTGCAGGGAAACTCCCCTATAGATGCCTACCTTTCTCTTGCTGGCTTAACCAAAGGGACAAGTATGTTTCAGAAGGAGGCCTTCCTTTAAGAGCCAAACTCGGGGCTGGGCGTGGTGGCTCACGCCTGTAATCCCAGCACTTTGGGAGGCTGAGGAGCGCCAATCACGAGGTCAGGAGATCGAGACCATCCTGGCTAACATGGTGAAACCCCGTCTCTACTAAAAATACAAAAAAATTAGCCAGGCATGGTGGCGGGCGCCTGTAGTCCCAGCTACTTGGGAGGCTGAGGCAGGAGAATGGCATGAACCCAGGAGGCAGAGCTTGCAGTGAGCCCAGATCGCGCCACTGCACTCCAGCCTGGGTGACAGAGCGAGACCCTGTCTCAAAAAAAAAAAAAAGAGCCAAACTCAAACTCCTCCCATTAAGAGGAAAAGAAGTTGAGGCAGTCTAAATCTAACCCAGAATTTTGATAAAGCAGATGGGAGACTGAAAGCAGGTATGGGGCAGGAAGGAGTATGATAAGCATACCTCCCCACCCCCCAGACTTAGCACACACCTAGGGTGCCCCCCCATAAGTAGTAGCTGCTAATCCAACTCAACTGTGTGTGGATGGGAAGAAGAAAGCAGGGATATGTGTTCACACATCCACAGCATTGACATAAGTGTTCAATCAATGTCCATATACTCTCATTCTCTCCTACTTTAAGCCTGTAGGAAGCCATGGTGGGAGGCGACACCATATCCCAGTCTTCCCCTTCCCCAAAGTTGGAAAGGAAGAGACAGTGAGACAGGAGCTACTTGGCTTCCTATAAATTGTTTTGTCCTTCCTCTCAGCTGCAATCAGAAGCTAAGGGCTCCCGCAGGCCTTGTTCTGATCTGCTGCAGGCGATGGAGGGTTTTTGAAACAGAGAGGACTTGGCTGCGGCCCCGTTTCAGCTGCCGTTGGGGCTGGCTAATGGGCTCATTCGGGAAGACCCCCGCCTGCCACACTAAAGAGTCCCCCGCCGACCCCCGCCCCAGTCCCAGCCCAATTAATAAATGGGGGCTCCCACTTTATGGCTCTGGGAGCAGGAATCAGAGATACAAATGATCCCTAGGGAGGAACAGAAAAAGGCCTTCCAAGAATCAAGCTAGAGAATTGTGCATCCACAGGCACATGCTGCCACAGGCTAGTCATATCCCATTTTCAAAGCATTAAAGGGGAAGAAACTGGCAAAAATACTATTTTCTTTCCCAGATCCAGAGTAGGATAGCATTCTTGAAGTCTATGGGCACACCCTAGCAACACACTCCCTCTTGCCTGGTTCTTCAACCTGAAAAGGGCAGGGTGCATGCAGGTTATCATCTGGACACATGGTGCATGCTCCACTATTCTCCAGGGGCAGTGCCCCCTCCTAGACTCTGCAATACTGAACATTGACACATCCTATCAATTGGTTAATAAGATAAAACACTTCCTACTTAAAAACAAAGCAGTTCCCTCTTATCAAGCTTTCATCACCACCAACAGCACAAATGTGTCTTGGGATCATCATCCTGAGGCTTTTATCCCTCTCCTCACATCCAAGCAGTAACCAAGCCTTGCTAATTCCTATGGACCCACTTTCTTTCCTCTGATTCTCCTTGTCTTACTCTATTGTAAACTCTCAGTGCTTCATGTCTTGGCAAGAACAGTAATATTCTAGTGAACCTTCCTGCTTCCTTGACCAAGTACTGCTACAAAAGTCCTCAATGTGATTTTCATCTCATCATGCTCTGTTCCCTGCTACTGCTTAACAAATCAAATTCCTCATTCAAGCCAATGAGATTGCTCCTCCAACTTCATTTCCTAATACTCCTTTCCTGTACCATTCTGGTCAGCCAATTCACAGCCTCTGCACAAAACATACATGAGTCCTCTTCCATGAGATTCCTCCCACTGCTCACCTTCCTCTTCTATGTCCCCTATCTTCTTTATTTTCAAATAATTGTTTCTGAATAAGTCCACTTTTTCTGATTATCTATTTGCTTTGGTTTCCTCTTATTATAATAGTTTTATATTATAACCTGCATTGATATGGTGACTTACAAATACAGATTCCCCACTCTACACCAGCCGTAAGACTGACCTCTCTCACAAGACCCAGAAGCTTCCTGAAAGTGGGACCCTCCCCCAGTCTTCTTCCTCAGAGGCTGTCCTGTCTGTACTCAGGACATGCCTCTGCTAATGATATTAATGCTCCCCACTGAAGCAGCCCTCATGGTATAACTATTGGGATATTATATCTAACAACTACGAGGAACACAATCTTATTCTGTCAGTTTTCAAACTACCACCTGCCTTGAACTTGGCACTGAATCTCCCCAAGATTACAAATTCAGTTTCATGACTTCAAAGTGTTACAAAACAAAACAAAAAAAACGAGTACAGTCGCCAAAGGAATTTATCTCCTTCATTCATGGTAGATAAATACTATTCTCTTTGAAGACATCTTAGGATGAGAAGCTCCATTTTGTTTCCTATTTGTACAATTAATCCCACATTCTCAGGTCATGACTTGATTTTCCAAAATGAAAATCAATTCCAGAGCCAAGAGTAATCTTGGTCCCTATCAGTCCTATCTCTTATCAACATGTTTTGGAAGGTCTCTTGGAATGGAGGTTATTTATGAGTCGCTTTCAACAGTTTGGCAAATACTTCCTTAGATTAATCTCACTCTCAAATGCTGACTCTTTACTTCCTCTAGTTTAGCCCTGTGTGGTTAGAGAGGAAAACGTGGTCTACCACTCCCTTTTATCTCCTACATATTGCTCAGGATACTAGCCTTATTTATTTATTTATTTATTTATTTGAGATGGAGTCTCGTTCTGTCGCCTAGGCTGGAGTGAAGTGGCGCAATCTTCACTCACTGCAACCTCCGCCTCTTGGGTTCAAGCAAATTCTCCTGCCTCAGCCTCCCGGGAAGTTGGGACTACAGGCTTGTGCCACCACGCCTGGCTAATTTTTTGTATTTTTAGTAGAGATGGGGTTTCACCGTGTAAGCCAGGATGGTCTCGATCTCCTGACCTCGTGATCCGCCCACCTTGGCCTCCCAAAGTGCTGGGATTACAGGCGTGAGCCACCACTCCCAGCTAGCCGGGGTTTGCCATTTATTCATTCTATCCCTTAGCCTCAAGGTGCTAATCAATCAAGATAAAAACAAAGCACTTAGGCAGTGCCTGACACATAGCAGGTACCCAACAATGTTAGTTCCCCTTCTCTCCCTTCTTTCTCGCAACACCATACACGTTCCTCAGCCTTTCTGGGTGTTTTTTACTGGTTAAAGATGGTAATGAACTAAACAAACTAATCTTCTTTTGTAGCTCTAACATTCTGTGATTCTAATTCGCATATTCTCGTTTGTTCTTCTACGCACTGCCATCATTTGGATCTAAAATGAGTGGCAGAGGAATACTACTAGTCTCTAGGTTGACTTAGCATACCTAAAACCACTTGCAGGAGTTTTGAAATTCAAACAATACAAATAACTTTAATGTGATGCATCCATGTCATTCCTCCTTATTCTTGAATTACTCTCTTGAACTATGTAGATAACAGTGTTAAGTAAATGTCCTTATATATTGCTTAACATATTTGCCCATCTTTTCTAGTTTCCCTACAGAAAATGCCTTCATAGTATCCTAGAGGTTCTTGGCCCATCCTCCAACCCTAAAGGTAAGACTACTGTAATTAAGGGGAATTCTTTACTCAGTATTGGTGCTTTAATGGGGTCTTCCTGAAATGAACTGTGAATCTCTAAGAAAATTATCCTATAAATTTCACTAACTCAACCATAATTTTTCCTTCCATCCTATATCCCTCTCTTCTTTATAAGCAATTATATCCAAGCTGGGCACGGTGGCTCACACCTGTAATCCCAGCACTTTGGGAGGCCGAGGCGGATGGATCACAAGGTCAGGAGTTCAAGACCAGCCTGGCCAGCATGGTGAAACCCTGTCTCTACTAAAAATACAAAAAATTAGCTGGGCATGGTGGCACGCACCTATAATCCCAGCTACTTGGGAGGCTGAGGCAGGAGAATTGTTTGAACCTGGGAGGTGGAGGCTGCAGTGAGCCGAGATCACACCACTGCACTCCAAGAAGAGCAAGTCCATCTCAAAAATAAATAAATAAATAAATAAATAAATAAATAAATAAATAAAAATAAGGAATTATACCCCAAGTCTCTTTCTGCAGCCCAGCTACCAGACTCTTCTAGTTCTCCCTTCTTACCCTTATTTCCACCTCTTATATTGCTTCATTTTCTGAGACTTTTGGTCCCCTAACAGAAATTATAAATATTAACACTAGTATAAGGCCAAACTAAAAAGTTCCAGACTTTAAAAAAGGGACCAGGCTACTAAGCTTTCTTTAGGTCTTTGAATTCAGCCTGTTTTCTCCAGGGCCAAATGCATTCAAAATTGCATTAGCCTTGGTGAGGAGGGTCATCTACAAGCTGATCCTCACCAAGGGTGTCCCTCATTAGGCACTATTGTAGTTCTGAGACTCAGGAGGGAGAAGGATCCCCTACTAGAGAGAGTCCATCAGATAGGCCCGTTAGGTAGAGAAAAGACATCCTCCAAGACTCAGACTTTGTTCTTTACTTAGCTCTGACTGCTACATGGTGGACTTCTTAAAGGTTTCTTCATGCTGCCTCCCTCAGGGTTGGTTTGGCCTGGATAAAATGCCCTTCATTCCTTTAGAGCTGTCAATACTTTCTGTAGTTTACAAACATGCCAGAGCAAGATATCAAAAAGTCCATCCATTTACAGGTCCTAGAGAACCTGGGTCTAAGTAAATTTATTTCATGGCTATACCTTCTTATTCCAGAGAAGTATGCTGTAGCTGAAGGTTGCAAATTGAGAATGGTCCACTAACAAACTACCCACTTAGAGGGTATGAAAGACAAACTCAGTATCAGTCTCTTTCTCTCAGCCTTGGAGTCTAATTTTTTGAGATAAGAGATATGAGACAAATCCAGTGGTCAAAGTGTTTTGGCACCCCAGTGATTAATCACCAGGACATTAAAGCAACTCTTATCTGCTTTCTCTTAGATACCAGAGAGCCCTCTTCTCACCAAGCTTTACTTCCCACAGACACCATCTGCAACTGAGCTTAGAAATGTCATCAGCAAAAGCAACAATCTCAGGATATGGAAGAAGAGGATAAAAAGGTGAAGGTTGAAAGAGGGGAAGCAGGAAGACAGAAAGATGACTCCCTGCCTTTCCCGGCCAGGGTACAAAAGATTATTTTGTACCCTACATAACACGAATGAAAAGCTCCTTTCATAGCTCCTAGCAATAAGAAAGTATGGTTAGTTTGCTTTCTCCTTCACTTTCCACTGCAGTAGGTTGAGGATCCAGATAGACATTTGTCTTCTGAATTGACTCTCATTACCTTTCAAAACAATGAAATGGCAGTAACTCTAAATACCTGGTAGGGTTAAGCAATCAATACCGATGGTAGGCCTAAATTATTCCAGTTGAATGGTGAGTGGGGAGAAAGAGAAATAGGAAAAGAAGTGGGTGGATAGGAGATGAGAGACAGTTGCGTACAGTAAGGAGTACCACCAGTAATTCCTTCAGGTGTCGTACTCCCCCAAAGTCTTTCAACTCTGGCTTGGAGTAATCTCCTGCTTGAGAGAATTCCTAAGGTTAGGAACACTGAAGGTGTTCCTACAGATGAGAACTGTCACACCTGGACAGTAAAATTAACCAAAGTGTCCAGGAATGCTCACCTTGCCTCTCAGGACAACCAGAAGACTCAGCAGTTCCACCTCTCCCTTGGAATGGTTAAGTGCTTCCTCCCTTGAGGAATTCCCCATTCCCATTCCACTTAGCCCTTATGGATGATTAGGATATGAAAAGTCACTCAATAGTTAAAAAACAGTCAAGCTATGAGGCAATCTTTAATAACAACGGAAATCCCAAGATCAGCACCAAGAGCATTAACTGTTTACTTCTTTGAGGCATTAACCATACAGTTAAGGATGCCTATCTAGGAAAGGACAGTGCCTAAGAAATTGAGGTACTGAACAGCATGGTTTCCGGTTAGAAATGGCCTTGGGTATGACAGAAAAATCTAGGTTAGTAAGGTCCTCAGCCTTTAGGCCCAGAATTGAAAAGACACTGCTTCAATTTTCACTGCTATGAAGTGAAAACAGTATTTTCTAGTAGGTTGAAGTTTATACCCCAATTATGAACTTGCAACCAGGAGCACATAATTCCAGAAACTGGAACAATCTTGAGCTCTCCATTCTCCTTCTAAGATGTGACTTAACCCACAGGCAAGGGAACACCACTTAAACTTTTGACGATTCAAAAACAGGTGAGGAACTCTCATCATCACCAGTTTTTGAATTCAACTTCCTTCTAATTTCCCTTGCTCTGATGTATCCCTTAACCTTCTTGTATGACTTGCTCACCCCATTTACAACTTCAGATACCTATCGCCCCTCTTTCTTTCTCCTAGTGGACTTTGTCTGCCCTCTGCCTATTTGTCATAACTAGCAGGATTGCAGCACATACCACAGGGGCAAATTTATCCTGTGTTCTAAGCCATGAAAGAGAAGGGGAAGCAATTCTGTCTTCAGGTGGAGATGGGAAAGATTTTGGAAACAACAGAGATTTTAACTTTTAAACAACTTTTTGATTGACTTTCTGGATTGGCAACACATCGGGAATCTCAACAAAGGTAGGTACACTAATCCCCATGCTGACTCTGCATGTAATAACATGGGAACTGGGGTAGGGTGGGTGGTGAAGTCTGGTTTAAGACTATCCTTTGGGTCTAAACAGCCTCTTACCAACTTCCCTTGATGACAGTTGAGCTCAAACCCACTTACCTCTCCTGTCAGGAGGAGTCAGGGTACATGAAGCTCAACTCTTTTGATGGTTTGGTACCATTATTTGTATAACTTTTCTACTTAAAAAAAATCACATTTTATGGTTTTTCCCAACTCATTTATTCTCTAGTTCCTAGTCTAGCGTTTTCAAGCACCTCTTCAAATCCTGATAACCTTTTGCTGGGAGGGGGAGTTTATGAGTCTATAATGATTCTGAGACAGAGAACCCCTAAGATAAAGTGGAGGAAAAACGTCCTTTATACATGATTAGATATGCTCATGGGGTACAGATTAAGAAGTAAATGCAATGGAGCAAAAGTGGTATAGTAACAGGAAATATTTAATTTTCCAATCTCCACTTTCCATTTTTATAAACTGAAAGAAAAAAATTTAATATATTACAAAATATCTGTACATGGACAAGATACACCCAATGGGGGTCAAAAACAAGAGAGAGAAAGGAATACAGTGTCAGGAACCTAAATCAGGGAGAATGAGGTGGCAACTGACACTTTTCTGATGCAGCATTCTCTCTCAAAACCTGCTGGTAACCATTTTAGCACGGTAACTATATATGCATATTATATATACACACACACATACAAGTGGTTGGGTGATGTCTATGGCATAAGCTAATATAAGTTCTACTTGCAAATTTGTGCTAACTGCCCTGCTTTAAACGTATAGATTTGATGTTGCTTTAAAATACTTATCGTTCCTATGGACAGCTGAAGAAAAAACTAAGGAAACTGGGTCAAGTATATTTGTTTTCAAAACCACAAAAATGATCACGGTCAAACCAGTCTTGCCTCCCACTCATGAACAGAATCAGATTTCTCATCTGTTCAAAATAATGTATTTAATAGACTTAATATCTCTCATTGTACAATAATTAAAACAAAACAAAAACCACTTTTGAATGGAATTAATTGGGTTTGTAATTTTCAAATAGTCAAGTTGAAATTCTGCCAAACCTTTACTTCCATCATGTTTATAGATAACATAACTGAAAAATTAACAAATACCTTTTCTTCCTCCATACAGATTCCAGGATTTTTAAATAAGTTTTTTTTCCTCTGCTTTTAGAAATAGTCAAAACTACCAAACTTTGTTTCCATTTTAAAAGATTCCCAGAATGGGGGTGGGGGTGAGATGGGATCATACATACACATACACTCACACATACACTCACCCCCTTCCCTAGTAGGGATGAGGGAATGGAGGCTTAAGTATATTATTTAGGATATTTGGCATAATTAAAAATAAGAGGTGGGAGAGGGGAGGGAAAAACATTATTGATGACTGCTGATAACCAAAATACAATGAAAATATATAGAGAATTTTATTCATATTCGATGGGAAACCAACTTTTTTTCATTGAACAGATACTTCTGAAAGTATCCCAGGCTCAAGTTCTTTAATAAAAAACAGGGAGTGGGGCCCAATAACTCAAATTCAAATATTCTAAAACACAAAGGCCCATGTCTGAGGACTAAGAAGTCAACAGACAGAAGGTTCAGATGAACTTTAATGCAATTTACCAATAGCATGTCAGTAAGCCTAGTAAATCTAACTGGACACACTGGTATAAAAAGCCATCAATGCCAAAATAGCTAGAAGGCTCTCTTTCTAAATCAGTGTTTGGCCCTGGAGGCAAGGCCAGATCAAAAACCAGAGAATAATAAAGAAATACACACACCGATATCTACCTATATCTCATTAACAGGGGAAAACAGTCTTCAAGTAAGTATCTGAAGAGGGTTCTTCTTTCATTTCTTTAAAGTTTTTTTTTTTTTCTTTTTTTTTTTTTTTTTTTTTAAGTAATGCACCTTTCTAAGTAGATTTTATTTTTTAAAATAAGAACTTGGCATTGAAACATGAAACTTGAGTTTTGAAAACTACCCTCCAAGATGCTGAAGTATGTTTGCTTTTTCTTTGTAAAAGGGGGCTTAACCTATGTTTCCTGAAGGTCTAAGTCTGTGCAGATAAATTATATGACATGTATCTGTTTTTAAAACACTCTACATGCTGGTACTCCATAGAAACAGAAGCCAGAATGAGGAGCCTCCCAAATTATCCCACCCTGACAGCCCTTCCCTTTTTCATTTCCTGTTTATGATAAGGCAAAGTTCTTGCCTGGAAGCACAATTTAACCCCTTTTACCAAAACCAAATCCAAATCTCTTTGAAGGAAAAATCCCTAAAAGAACTGGCAGGGTGTACACATGCTGGGATATGGATATGTCAATACTGTTCTTCCTCACGGTATGCTGTTTTAAAATTATTTTTTTAAAAAAGGTCAGGTATTGATGTATCTTCAGAAAAATACCTACCCTACACTAGGTTACATTTCCATGTATCTTCAGGATTTGTTTTTCTCTTTGACAATATCACAATGCTCTGTTTGAAAGGTTTTTGTTTTTTTTTTTGACATAAAAATATATGTGTAAACAATATGCTAAATGCTGTTATTAGCCCTCTAGGTATGGAGGCATCATCTCTAACCACAGCTCAGCAGCAATGTCCAAGCTGTCCACACTTACAAATCAACTTCCCCATCAGAACATGGTTTAAAAAACAAAACATTTTAGAATTGAAGAGTTACAGAGAACAATGTAAGAGTGTGAATTTCCTTTCCTTTATTTCAAAAAAAGTAAAGAATTATCCCAGGTTCTTGGGCATCTCAACGATTTTTTCCAAACAAATGCCTCAAAGAGAGAGAAACAGCGAGAGCGAGAGCAAGCAAGCGAGAGAGAGAGAGAGAGAAAGAGAGAGCACACGTCGGCAAAAAAGGAAAGAGACTGGGTAAAGTCTACCTACTTGCCCAAGAATGCCACGTTCTACAACCTGCTTTATGTGCAGGGAGAAGGGCGTATCTTTTGTCAAAGTGGAGTAAACTTTAAGGATGAGTAATTTATTTGGAAAAAAAGTATGTTCAAGATGCTCAATGGGGAAAAAGTGTTCACTTAAAAGCAAAATGTGAGATGGTGGAGAGGAAAGAAACATTTATTCAAATCAGCCAGGCCACTCTGTTTCCCTTATAGCAAAAGCCAAAGAGCAGCTCAAATTTTGTGAACACTATTCTCTTTAAAGGAAAAACACCCAAAACACCTAAATTAAAATTCAAAAGAAAGAAACCACACACAACCCCCCACCCCAAAACTTTAAAAATCAAAGAGCCTCTCCTGAGCCATATCAAAACTGAAACTGTTCTTTCTCTTTTCCGATCAGTAAGTGCAGGCAATGAACTAATAAAACATTTACTTTTCAATGTAATGATCCTCTCCATATTCTCTACTTTTATCTACTAAGGTAGAGTTGAAGTAAATGTTCTGGCTATAGCCCATCCAGGGGGAACTGGTGCCAACATCATTATTTCGTAAGTCGCCTGCTAGTAGCAAGTGAGCAAGGAATACAACGGACAGCTTTGCAGTAGCCAAATGCAGATGATTACCTCGCTCTGGCAAATGATTTCATTAAAGATTCAGAGAACTGGATGGAAGGATGGATAGGAAAGGAATCTTTCAGGACACTGAAGTCTCTGGGTTAGTAAGGAACTCCTCTCCCTCTTCCCCCTCTTGGTGGGACTCTTGTAGGCCCCCGATAGAGTTTTCCATAAGCAGAAGACTGAGTTGGGCCCCCCCAGTGAAGGCCTGCTCCTGAGCTGCTGGCCCCAGTGGTTCCTGGCCCCAGCTCCCCATAGTTTTGCAATTTGGTCTCTGCATGTACCACAGAATTGCTGCTTCCCTCAGCCTTCAGGAATGGTTGCCCGACCACCGGGTGTAACGCTAAGGGGACCCTGGCAAAACGGAGGTCCTGGTCCCCTGGAAACTGCACTGACCCTGTGCCCTGGTAACTGCTGGACTCCCCAAGGTGGCTCACAGAGCCTGAGAAGGTCCTGTTCTTCACCAGGGTCTGGACCAAGGATTCTGTCAAGGCTGGACCAGAGTTTCGTTCATCAGTGTCAATGGCACTGAACCCTGTTTCAGGCCCATCAGTGTTTCCATAAGTCCTGTTTGGATGGGGTCGGGTGGAGTACTCCATTGGTCTCAAGGCCTGGTGCTCATGTGGCAGGTGGCCAGGAGGCTCTGCTTCAGGCTGGGATAAAAGTTGCAGCAAGGCGGCTGTCACGGCTGGGTTCAACTCCTGGGGGGCGCTGGAAAGATCGCCTTCAACCAGAGGGGGTGGAGGTGGCGGCGGTGGAGGTCCGGGGGGCTCAGGGGGCCTCTTCTCTGGTGGAAGAATGTGAGGAGGACATGCTGTGGAAGGGTTACTTCTTTTAAACACCATCTTAAAAAGCACATGTGATTATAAACACAAACACACACACACTGTGCAACATAAACAAATATCAATATAAGTAACCAGATATATAAAGAATAAAATCTTGGGATCAGAAAATTGCAATTATAAATAAATCAAATGATTAAAAGTAAAACAGGTGCATCCTGGATCTAACAGCTAGTGTAAAAATATCATATGTTTCAAATGATTATCCTGATTTTTGTCTAAGATTTCCTCCATTTCCTTCCTTTAAAGAACTGTTCTAATATGTAGGCTGTTGGCAGACTCCCTGCCCCTTTTTGCTGTTAGATGGAAACATTAAAACAAAGCAGAAGGAAGGAAGATGAGAGGGAACAATATACATGCTGTGGTCACATTTCTAGGACATAATCTTGCTGTACAACAGAGACCTTGGGTGGACTTGGCTAACACATTTTACAGAATGTTTGATGACATAGGTTAACCTGAAATAAAACTTAAAGAATATACAGGAGAGATAATAAAGTAAAAAGTTTTCATTACTGTCATGTATAAAAATACACTTGCTTCTCCAAACTTTAGTCACCTCTCCCCAAAATCATAGTCTGAAAGGATTTTAACTACCATATTATCATTCAGCTTCCTATGTTACAGTAATTTTAAAGACTAATTTCTATCATAATTTTCTATTTTGTTTTCCTAACTGCTGCATTTTTTTCCATGCTATGAACAAAAAATCACTATAGCAGTGTCATGCAGAATGAACTGCTGATAAACATCTGTTTATCTTGGAGACAGTGACAAGAACTGAATATTTAGTTCTTTACAAAGATCTTTTGTCTTTCTTGAACTACTTCCACCAGACTTTCTTTTTTCCACTACTGCCTAAATGTGCTTAAGCATGATAAACATTGTCTGATAATGAACTCCTGCCAAGGCAGGAGAGGAGAGATGTAAAATGGTATGAGTTTGAGGACAAAGAAAACCACTGAGACAGAAGTATGGTCAGAACAATGCCTTTAGAAAATTGAGAGTCATCCTGCTGAAGAAAAGATTTAATGTTTTGGGATATCTTCCAAATGACCGATTTTTCTTTTCCCTATGGAAGCATATTTTAAAATATATATATATAGTCATTCTTCAATTATCTAAGCTGTGATGTAAAGTCATTACTCAAAACAAGCCAAAAACAGTTTTTAGTTATAATTAGATATTTTTGTAGCATATTTACCTTAATTATATTTTGCAAAGACAATCAGTAATTAAGTTTGTATTCCCTTAAGCATGCAGATGAAAGCACTCTGAAAACACTACAAAATTGTAAGGTTGTACAGTACAAAAGATGGTCAGGTGTTACACGTAACATCCAAGCAGGGTGACTAACAGTCCCAGTTTGTCTGGGACTGAGGGGGTTTTCCAGGTTGTCAATGTTCAGCTTTAAAACCGGGACAGTTCAGGAATGAATTGGTGACCCTATGTATAGTACCCAGTTCAGGAATGAATTGGTGACCGTATGTATAGTACCCACCCAAGTTATTTGTTGACTGATTGGCTGGTTGACAGGGTGGCAGGGGAAAATGAATTTATGGACAAAAAATTAGCCATGGAAAATTTTGAACATGGAGAGTAGACATGCTGAAAAAGGAGGGCAAACTGGACTACAAGTAATGATAGATTTCAAAGCCTTTTGCTTTCAACACTCTCTATATAAGGACATCACTGTACCAGTTATTTAAAAAGTATTTCTGGACTACACATAAAATGGAACATGAGGATTTTTAATACCGAGGTCAAATAACTTAAAAATGTATAACTGTAAAAGTGAGATAATCTAAACTTACATTCTCCCAACTATGCCATTTTTTTGTATTCAAACTTTGCCTTTTATGTAAATAGCCTAATTATGTTTCAACAGAACAACTGAGGTCAAATTCTTTCATATGTGTAAAATAAAAATTCTATTCCAAAGTAGCAAAGGCTGGGCATGGTGGCTCAGGCCTGTAATCCCAGTACTTTGGGAGAACAAGGAAGGCAGATCACTTGAGGTCAGGAGTTAGAGACCAGCCTGGCCAACAAGGTTAAACCCCGTCTCTACTAAAAATACAAAAAAATTAGCCGGGCCTAGTGTCACATGCCTGTAATCCCAGCTACTAGGAGGCTGAGGCAGGAGAATCGCTTGAATCTGGGAGGTAGGGTTTGCAGTGAGCTGAGATCACGCCACTGCACTCCAGCTTGGGTGACAGAGCGAGACTCCATCTCAAAAATAAACAAACAAAAAAACTTATTAAAATAAGCCTAATACTTCTTAAAATATGAATTATAAATCATATTGTTGTGATCTAAAGTATCAATGTTGTCAATCCTTAAAAGTATGGACTTTTGGCTGGGTGTGGTGGTTCACACCTGTAATCCCAGCACTTTGGGAGGCTAAGAAGGGTGGATCACCTGAGGTCGGCAGTTCAAGACCAGCCTGGCCAACACAGTGAAACCTCACCTCTACTAAAAATACAAAAAAAAAAATTAGCCAGGTGTGGTGGCAGGTGCCTGTAATCCCAGCTACTTGGGAGGCTGAGGCAGGAGAATTGCTTGAACCCAGGAGGCAGAGGCTGCAGTGCACCAAGATCACGCCATTGCATTCCAACCTGGGCGACAGAGACTCTGTCTCAAAACAAACAAAAAAATAGTACAGACTTTTAGGATTGACAACAATAAGGATGTATTATTGAAATGTAAAAATAAATTTAAAACTTCAGGCCGGGGTCAGTGGCTCAAGCCTGTAATCCCAGCACTATGGGACGCTGAGGCGGGCAGATCACCTGAGGCTGGGAGTTTGAGATCAGCCTGGCTAACATGTTGAAACCTCGTTTCCACTAAAAATACAAAATTAGCTGGGGATGGAGGTGCATGCCTATAATCCCAGCTACTCGGGAGGCTGAGGCAGGAGAATCGCTTGAACCCAGGAGGCGGAAGTTGCAGTGAGCCAAGATCATGCCATTGCACTCCAGCCTGGGCAATGGAGTAAGACTCCGTCTCCAAAAACAAACAAACAAATAAACAAACAAACAAAACCCTTCATTTTACTCATTTGATTTCAACTTATCACCCTTCCCAATAAGTACAGAATAGCAAAACAGCAGCCCAATTAATAGGCTGTCACCTTCTCTGGTTTATACAGTCTGCCCTCTGGTGGAAGTGCTAATTAACAGTGAAAGGGCTAAATAGAGATAGCAGGGGAGAAACAAGAACAAGTGAGCCACTGTAGAGGCATCAGCTGAATAATCCAGGGGTGACTGCAATAATTAGTCATGGCATTTCTACACTTTCCTCTGAAAAGTAAATCCAACAACTTCTGGCCATAGGCCAGGCCTTAAAACATATACTTTCTGCACCACCTCATATGAAATGTGAATGTAGGACCCTAAAGTTGAAGATTAATGTATCTCTTCAGCCCTCGAGCCTCTTCTTATTCCCCAATTCATGGGGTCTTCATGGACAGTGAGAATTTCCAAGGAGTTAAAAACATTTTTACATAAGTAAAGATTTTGCAAATACAGTGTGAATCAGAATTAAAGAATTTAAACTGCTTTTCCCTCTAATAAATTGCACGCTATGGTCATGAGAGATTAAAGTATAACTTATCCCCATTTTCCTTTTTTTCTTTATAATGTACGCACTTCCTGATCTGGGGTCCACTCAATTGCTTCTATCAGAAACAGATTTAAAGGAATTGTTCTTATACACTATTATTTTTGGGAAAAGAAATGTATACTGTTAATTATCTACTTAGAAATATTCCCAAATTATTCTTCAGGAAATTAACAATGATATTTTATTAGGGTTTTCTTGATTGTATCTTCCAGGAAAGACTGGCATTCAGCATCCACTCCACTAGAGATAAAGAAGTATAGTCTGATAATGGTTTGTTTGGAAGTCAGATTTCCAAGTGCTAGGACTAGCTGGCCACCACACACAGTTCAAGATGTGTGGTTCAAGATGCATCACTAGCTATGGCTGTGGTTTCCTTGGTTAGAACACAGGGGCTTTACTTACCTATCTCCTAGGAAGTGGAAAAACAATCAGTATAGGAAAGGTGCTTTGGGAAGCTTTGAGACTTAAATAAAAGAAGCCAAGCGAGAAATACATTACTTGGTGCTATGTTCTCCTGTAGACTAGGTTACAGAATAACTGAAACCAAGGCCATTGATGTGGGGGAAAAAAAAATGTTAAGAGATTTTCAAGAGGGTATCAACAGCACCTGAGCTCAATGAGATTCATGACCGGTCTGTTTACCTGCTGCCTCCTCCTGTGGCATTGTGGGAGTTCTTCGGGGCCCCTGTGGCCCACTGTTCTTGTCACTGTTGTTTTCCTCCAGACTGCCTGCTGGCTCTTGGGTTTTCATCAGCTGACTCAAGAGAACTGCCAAAATATTCTGCATGTCAGCTGGTGTGCTTGAAGCTTCAAGGGTCGTCTGTTCTGCTGAAGGCAGGATCACTGGGGCAGAGGGTGCTTCCTTCAAAGACTCCTCTGGGGCCATGGTCTCTGAGTCCTGCTGCTGGGAAGTAGCTTCCGTCAGGGCACTGATGGATTGGTTCAGGGCTTCCAGCTGCTGCTGTATCTCTGGGTTGGAGTGGATGTTAAGCAGCTGTGCCATTTGAGGGATGCTCAGGTCGGTTTGGCTCTGCAGCAGGTTTAATAACACTGCCAATTCACTTTGATTCAGCTGTTGTGTGATGTCAGCAAGGCCTGTTGAAAGACAGTGAAGCCAATATAAGAGGATCAGATAGGCCAAGGGCCCTTTGCCTTCTTCAACTGGCAACAGCAACTTACAATATCCAAAAAATGAAATTTTCATTTTAAATGTCTCATTTTTTCATGCCTCAAAATGTCATGACACATTTTCTTATTCTTTATGCTTTCGCTTAAGAAATACAGGCACTAATAACTAAAACATCTTTGGATTGTGCATAAAAGTGACTTCACTTTATCTGTATTTTTCAAGTTCTGTGATTTTCAATCCTTTATTATACATCAGAATTACTAAGAGAGATTTAAAAATCTCTCCTATTCAGATGCCTCAGGACCCATCCCTAGAGATAGGCAATCGTATAGGCATATTTGTTTTTAAAGCTTCCAGGATGATTCTAATGTACAGCCAGTATTAAGAGCCACTGCTATAAGTGAAGAAGGGAGGGAAAGTGAACCAGAAAAAAGAGTATCTTTTGTCCCAAAGAATTGGTCATAACACAGGAGAACTACTTTGTTATAATAGTTCAATATGATATAGTTTCAGATACATTTAGATCAAAATGACAGTCTATAAAACAACATTTAGCAATTGTAATTTAACAATTAGATTCTATGAAGGTCTTATCAAATCTAATATAAACAAGGCTCCAAATTATGTGTTTTATAAAGTCACGGGTGAACTAACCTTAAATTAAATTTGGCTTACCTAATTCACTGATTTATGCCACACATCTAATTGAGATACAGTGTTCCGTACATATTTCAGGAAAGGAAAATGATCTATTGTAGACTTTCTGGACCATATGTACAAAACTTGGTTAATCTCCTTCTTGCCATAATGAGGACATTAACCTCTTTCCTAATGGTTCACTGGACAAAAACTAAAAAACAGACACACACACAAACTCCTTACACTTGACCTTCAAAACCTGCCAAATACGCTTAGCAAAAGCACAAAGGCCCCATTCTGGCACTGACCTATTGCATCCCCAGCCCCAGACTCCACCTTGCCAGGAGCAGGCTGAGGTGGTGCTGGGCTGCTGTTCTTCACAGGCTCAGTACTTGTCCCTGAGGTAGTTTCTTTTCGAGAAGTTTTGGATGGAGGTGGCTCTTCGACTACAACACCACTTTGTCGCTGACGTCGCCGTTTCTTACTCCACAACTCATGGCAATCCTGCCAGTGGGGGAGGCTAGAAAAAGACAAAGCAAAGGGGAAATATGTATGGGAATGCAGCAGTGAATGAATGGAGGAGCAAAGGATTAAAATGGGAAGGCAAAGACTGTGGGAAATGTAAAGAATAAGGAAAACAAAAATAACCAAAAAAGTTAGTAAGTAGGTAACAGCAGTGTAAAATAAATCATGGCAGATGGTAGTCTGAGGAAATGAAAGTACAAAAGTCCAAGAAAGTTACATAGTGAGAAAGGAGGATCTTGCTAATACTAGGTACAGACCAGCTATATAAATTCCCATATAAATACTGTCTTTCCTTGGCATAACAAGAATAAAGGAGAACTGTATTGGTCAAGTTTCAGTAGGGAATAAAGAGGAGGACAGTAATGGCTGGCTTGTTAATGTATACAGAAGGTCGAGGAAAGGTGGTGACTTAAACCATGGAACCATGTATCATGATCAAAACATCTCTGTGCAAAATCAACTTATGTGTAATTTGGTTTGTGAGGACCAAAGACTAGTTCTTTCCCCTTTCTGCCCACAGAATTTCTATGACTGGATATCAACTTGCTCATCTGTGGAGTTCAGCACTACGTATAACTTAGTCCAGATTCTCCCATACAACCAGACCAAGTAGGTCAAATCTTACTATAAAAATCTCTCTATAATAGGAGTTCCCAAATTTCAGTAAAACCCTTATATGTTTCAAGTCATATTCAATGTATCAATATTCTAGTGTAATAAATGAATTTGGCTGGGCGCGGTAGCTTACGCCTGTAATCCCAGCACTTTGGGAGGTAGAGGCAGGCGGTTCATGAGGTCAGGAGTTCGAGACTAGCCTGGCAACATGGTGAAACCTGGTCTCTGCTAAAAATACAAAAATTAGCCAAGTGTGGTGGTGTGTGCCTGTAATCCCAGCTACTATGGAGGCTTAGGCAGGAGGACTGCTTGAACGTGGGAAGTGGAGGCTGCAGTGAGCCGAGATCACGCCATTGGCACTCCAGCCTGAGCAACAGAACAAGAGTCTGTCTCAAAAAAATAAATGAATTTGGACATTTCTTTGGAGCAATCAGATTTAGAATTACTTACTACCTACTCATGAACTAACATCCTATCCATTTTTAAGACATGCAGTCTTTAAGGTAAGAAAATGACCCCCAAAATTTGACATTAAAGCTATAATACTGTCACTGACAAATTCAAAGATAAAATACTTTTTTTTTCTTTTTCTTTTCTTTTGAGACAGAGTCTTGCTCTGTTGCCCAGGCTAGAGCGCAGTGGTGCAATCTCGGTTCACTGCAACCTCTGCCTCCCAGGTTCAAGCGATTCTCCTGCCTTAATCTCCCTGAGTAGCTGGGACTACAGGTACACGCCACTATGCCTGGCTAATTTTTGTATTTTTTAGTAGAGACGGGGTTTCACTATGTTGGCCAAACTGGTCTCGAACTCATGACCTCAGGTGATCTGCCTGCCTCAGCCTCCCAAAGTGCTGGGATTACAGGCATGAGCCACCGTGCCAGGCCAGATAAAAGACTTTTTATGTGCTATAATGTGGGATATGAACCTCTGAAGTTCCAATACAATACAGAGGCATTCATAAGATTTTAATGAAATAGAGACATATTAAAAGATCATATTTCTTTTATGTTAATTTTTTGAGATGGAGTATCACTCTATGGTCCAGGCAGGAGTGCACTGGCACAATCTCGGCTCACTGCAACCTCCACCTCCTGAGTTCAGGCGATTCTCCTCCCTCAGCCTCCCGAGTAGCCAGGACTACAAGCACACACCACCACACCTGGTTAATTTTTTGCATTTTTAGGAGAGACGGGGTTTTACCATGTTGGCCAGGCTCTCTTGAACTCCTGACCTCAGGTGATTCATCCACCTCGGCCTCCCAAAGTGCTGGGATTACAGGCGTGAGTGACCGTGCTCGACCGAAAGATCTTATTTCTTACATCAAAATTCAGTAATCTGGCTGGGCGCGGTGGCTCACGCCTATATCACAGCACTTTGGGAGGACGAGGCAGGTGAATCACCTGAGGTCAGGAATTGGAGACAAGCCTGGTCAACATGGTGAAACCTCATCTCTACTAAAAATACAAAAATTAGCCAGCTGTGGTGCTGGGCTCCTGTAATCCAGCTACTCAGGAGGCTGAGGCACAGGAATCGCTTGAAGCTGGGAGGTGGAGGTTGCAGTGAGCTGAGATTGTGCCCTGCACTCCAGCCTGGGTGACAGAGTGAGAGACCCTGTCTCAGAAAAAAACAAAAACAACAAAAAAAACTGGCAGTGATGCAAACCATTTAAAACTGGGACTGTTGGCCGGGCTCAGTGGCTCATGCCTGTAATCCCAGCACTTTTGGAGGCCGAGGCAGGCAGATCACCCGAGGTCGGGACTTCAAGACCAGTCTCACCAATATGGCGAAACTCTGTTTCTACTAAAAATACAAAATTAGCCAGGCATGGGGGCGCATGCCTGTAATCCCAGCTACTCGGCAGGCTGAGGCAGGAGAAACGCTTGTGGTGAGTCGAGATCACACCACTGCACTCCAGCCTGGGCAACAAGACTGAAACTCTGTCTCAAAAAAAATAATAACCAAAAAAACCCCCAAAAAACTGGGACTATCTCTGCAAGTGTGAGATATACATGGTCACCAGAGACATGCATGATTACAGCAGAAGGAATGGTTAAGAGCAAAAACCAGAAGGAGGCCAAGCATGTGTCTCCTGCCTGTAATCCCATGACTTTGGAAGGCTGAGGCGGGAGAATTACTTGAGCCCAGGAGTTTGAGACAGTCTGGACAACATTGTGAGACCCCATTTCTACAATTGGAAAAAAAAAAAAAAAAAAGGCTGGGAGTGGTGGCTCATGCCTGTAATCCCAACACTTTGGGAGGCTGAGGCAGGCAGATCATCTGAAGTCAGGAGTTTGAGACCAGCTTGGCCAACATGGTGAAACCCTGTCTCTACTAAAAATACAAAAAAATCAGTCAGGCGTGGTGGCCTGCACCTGTAATCCCAGCTACTCAGGAGACTGGGACAGGAGAACCGCTTGAATCCAGGAGATGGAGGTTGCAGTGAGCCGAGATCACGCCACTGCACTCCAGCCTGGGCGACAGAGAGAGACTCCATCTCGGAAAAAACAAAAAAGGCTGGGAGCGGTAGCTCACACCTGTAATCCCCGCACTTTGGGAGGCCGAGGTGGGCGGATCACCTGAGGCCAGGAGTTCAAGATCAGCCCGGCCAACGTGATGAAACCCTGTCTCTACTAAAAATACAAAAATTAGCCGGGCATGGTGGCGTAATTCCAGCTACTTGGGAGGCTGAGGCAGGAGAATTGCTTGAAATCGGGAGGCGGAGATTGCAGTGAGCTGATATCGCACCACTGCACTCCAACCTGGATGCGAAGAGTGAAACTCCGTCTCAAAACACACAAACAAACAGGCCAGGCACGGTAGCTCACACCTGTGATCCCGGCACTTTGAGAGGCCAAGATGGGCAGGAGTTCAAGACCAGCCTGGCCAACATGGTGAAACCCCATCTCTACTAAAAATACAAAAAAATGGCCAGGCATGGTGGCTCATGCCTGTAATCCCAGCACTTTGGGAGGCCGAGGTGGGCGGATCACCTGAGGTCGGGAGTTCGAGACCAACCTGACCAACATGGAGAAACTCTGTCTCTACTAAAAACACAAAATTAGCTGGGCATGGTGGCACGTGTCTGTAATTCCAGCTACTTGGGAAGGCTGAGGCAGGTGAATCGCTTGAACCTGGGAAGCGGAGGTTGCGGTGAGCTGAGATTGTGCCATTGTACTCCAGCCTGGGGAACAAGAGCGAAACTCCATCTCAAAAAATAAAACAAAACAAAACAAAAATACAAAAAAATTAGCCGGGTGTGGTGGCAGGCACCTGTAATCCTAGCTACTTGCAAGGCTAAGGCAGGAGAATCGCTAGAACCCGGGAGGTGGAGGAGGCAGAGCAAGATTCCATCTCAAAACAACAACAACAATAACAACAACAACACACTGGGCGCAGTGGCTTACGCCTGTAATCCCAGCACTTTGGGAGGCCAGGGTGGGTCACCTGAGGTCAGGAGTTCGAGACCAGCTGGGCCAGCAAGGTGTAACCCTGTCTCTACTAAAAATACAAAAATTAGCTGGGTGTAGTGGTGTGTGCCTGTAGTCCTATCTACTCGGGAGGCTGAGGCAGGAGAATCACTTGAACCCTGCAGAGGTTGCAGTGAGCTGAGTTGCGCCACTGCATTCCAGCCTGGGCGACAGAGACTCCATCTCAAAAATAAATAAATAAACAAACAAATCCACAAAAATCTAAAAGGAATACTTTCAAAGAGGCTCTATAGAACAATATTCTGGGATGGAGATCCAGGGACAAAAGAAGACAGCTTGAGTCAAATTAGAACAAGTATCAAAGCTAAATCTATTACTTATATAAAGAAAAAACAACAAAGATAAAATAAAAAAAACAAACCTCAACCATAATACTCAAAGACACCTCTTTCATTCGGGTCTTACTGGGCATTTGTGGTTCTTTTATGAGTTTCTCATTGTCTAAGGCCCAGGGAAAGGTTTAGGGTCACAACATGGCTACCAGCACTTACTCTGGAGGAGCCATTTTGCTGAGTTCGACATCTTTAAGGAAGTCGCTCTGTAGGGTCTGTTCAGCTGTGCACCGCTTACTAGGATCTAGTGTCAGCATGTGGTCCAATAAATCAAGTGCTGCAGAAGGAATGCTATGTAAAAGAACACAGAAAGGACAAGTTCACAATGACCCTACAGTTCTCAAATTTGTAATTTTGTTTCAAAGGGTCTCACACCTGTAATTCCAGCACTTTGGGAGGCCAAGGTAGGACTGCTTGAGGCCAGAAGTTTGAGATCAACCTGGACAACATACTGAGACCTCATCTCTACAAATATATATATTTTTTAATTAGCTGGGTGCAATGCTGTGCACCCTGTAGTCTCAGCTATTTGGGAGGCTGACATTGGAAAATCACTTGAGCCTAGGAATTTGAGGCTGCAATGAGTTCTTACTGCACAACTGCATTCCAGCCTGGGCAACAGAGCAAGAGCCCATCTCTTTTAAAAAAAAAAAAAAAAAAAAGGATGGGTAATGGTGGCTCACGCCTATAGTCCCACACAGCACTTTGGGAGGCTGAAGCGAGTGGATCGTTTGAGGCCAGGAGTTCAGGACCAGCCTGGCCAACACAGTGAAACCCCATTAGCCAGGCATGGTGATGCACGCTTGTAATTCCAGCTCCTCGGAGGGCTGAGAATTACCTGGACCCAGGAGGCGGAGGTTGCAGTGAGCCAAGATCACACTGCTGCACTCCTCCAGCCTAAGTGACAGAGTGAGACGGTCTCAAAAAAAAAAAAAAAAAAAAAAAAAAAAAAAAAAAGTCTTGGAATTTCCATGTAAAACCAAAGAAAGCAAGCTGGAGGTTGGCTAACACAAGCAAGCAGATTTGCTCCCACACAGGATTTAAGAAATGCTGGGCCGGGCACAGTAGCTCATGCCTGTAATCCCAGCACTTTGTGGGGCCGAGGCGGGCGGATAATCTGAGGTCAGGAGTTCGAGACCAGCCTGGCTAACATGATGAAACCCCGTTTCTACTAAAAATACAAAAAATTAGCTGCGTGTGGTGGTGCGTGCCTGTAATCCTTGTTACTCAGGAGGCTGAGGCAGGAGAATCACTTGAACCCAGGAGGCAGAGGCTGCAGTGAGCCGAGATGATGCCATTGCACTCTGGCTTGGGCAACAAGAGTGAAACCCCATCTCAAAAACAAACAAACAAACAAACAAGAAATGCCGTGCTATATATAACACAAGTAAAAAATATGGCCAATTCTGGCTAGGTGTGGTGGGCTTACACCTATAATCCCAGCTCTTTGGGAGGCTGAGGTGGGCAGATCACTTGAGGTCAGGAGTTCAAGACCAGCCTGGCCAACATGGTGAAATGCCATCTCTACTAAAAATACAAAAATTAACTGTGCATGGTGGCGGGTGCCTGTAATTCCAGCTACTTGGAAGGCTGAGGCAGGAGAATTGCTTGAACCTGGGAGACGAAGGTTGTGGTGAGCCAAGATCGTGTCACTGCATTCCAACCTAGGTGACACACACAAAAATATGGCCAGTTCTATCCATCTATTAAAGTTAAAAAAAGTAAAATAAAATAACAGAGACGGAAAAAACTAAGAAGAAAACAAAACCAAAACATGGCCAGGCGTGGTAGCACAACCAGTGATCTTCCTGCCTCAACCTCTCAAAGTTTAAGCCCAGCACTTTGGGAGGCTGAGGCAGGAAGAGCACTTGAGCCCAGGAGCTCAAGACCAGCCTGGGCAACATTAGGAGACCCTATCTCTACACGGAAAAAAAAAAAAAGCCAGGTGTGGTGGTGGGTGCCTGTGGTCCCAGCTATTCAGAAGGCTAAGGTGGGGCCGGACGCAGTGGCTCACGCTTATAATCCCAGCACTTTGGAAGGTGGAGGTGGGTGGATCACAAAATCAGGAGTTCAAGACCAGCCTGGCCAACATGCTGAAACCCTGTCTCTACTAAAAATACAAAAATTAGCTGGGCACAGTGGCAGAGGCCTGTAATCCCAACTACATTGGGAGGCTGAGGCAGGAGAATCGTTTGAACTCAGAGGGGAGAGGTTGCAGTGAGCCAAGATCATGCCACTGCACTCCAGCCTGGGTGGCAAAGTGAGACTCTGTCTCAAAAAACAACAACAACAAAAAAAAAAGGCGGCTAAGGTGGGAGGATTGCTTGAGCCCAGCAGGTCAAGGCTGCAGTGAGCCCTAAACGTGCCACTGCACTCCAGCCTGGACAACAGAGCAAGACCCCGTCTCAATTTAAAAAACAAACAAACAAAACCCATGAAGTCAAAAATTCCATTCTCTTTTTCTCATGGGAAGATCAAGAAGGCTATGAGAAAATTTACATATTGTTCAAAATAAAATGGTTTTCTATTGTCTAAAGCCTTCGGAAGAGAAAATTACAAAAGGACTATGATAAAACTCATATACTGTTCAAAACTAAAATGTTTTCCTACACTGTGTTGCCATGATAAATTGGGACAACATTAACTCCCCAGACCAGGAAAAAGTCAAGTCCCAATACTAGCCAGACACAGAAACGAGATGTACATTTTCCCCAAACTCACAAAGAGAATTCTTCTCGTAGACGCCTTCGATATTGCTTCTTCGGTTTCATGGTGTTGAAGTAGGGCAGTTTGATAACATCAGGCCACACAGCTGGACAAGGGCTACCACAAAGTCGGCTGAAAACAAAGCAAAAGCAAGAACAATGGAGTGAGTGAGTCAACATCATGAATTCTGGAGGTTTCAGAAGCAGAAATTATTACCTTCTGAGGTCTGGGGAATCTGCTTATTACATTAGAGGGCATGCAAAAAGGAAAATATGACATTACTGCTTTAAGGGCAGAAAGGCATAGAACAGAAAGAACTGGTTATAACAGAGCAAAGAAAAAATACTGGGATAATAATACTAAATGATCCACATTACTTGGATTTGTGAAATGTTTTAATCCCCCCATACAGGTTTTTATTACCAGTTTTGTTCTGTTCAGTTAATAGTAATTACAAAGGGCTAAGTTGGTCCTATAGTACCCCTATAGGGTAAACTGTGAGATGAGAAGAGAGTATAAGACTGAAAATTTTGAGAGATAATCAACAGTTTACCAAATAACAACAACAAAAAAATCACCTTTATCACCTTTAAAAAACGTCTACATTGGCCGGGCACGGTGGCTCACGCCTGTAATCCCAGCACTTTGGGAGGCCGAGGTGGGTGGATCACGAGGTCAGGAGATCGAGACCATCCTGGCTAACATGGTGAAACCCCGTCTCTACTAAAAATACAAAAAAATGAGCCGCGTGTGGTGGTGGGCACCTGTAGTCCCAGCTACTCAGGAGGCTGAGGCAGGAGAATGGCTTGAACCTGGGAGGTGGAGCTTGCAGTGAGCCGAGATCACGCCATTGCACTCCAGCCTGGGTGACAGAGTGAGACTCCGTCTCAAAAAAAAAAAAAAAAAAAAAAGTCTACATTAGGCTGGTGTGGTGGCTCACGTGTGTAATCCCAGCATTTTGGGAGGTCAAGGCGGGAGGATTGTTTGAGCCCAGGAGTTCCAGCCCAGGCAACAAACATAATGAGACCTTGTCTCTACAAAACAAATGAACGAAAAATAGCTGCGACTACAGGTGTAGTCCAAGCTACTCAGGAGGGTAAGGTGGGAGGATCACTTGAGTGCAGGAGTTTAAGGCTGCAGTGAACTATGATCACACCACTGCACTCCAGTCTAGGTGACAGAGCGAGACCCTGTCTATTAAAAAAAAAAAAATACAAAAAACATTGGCCTGCTATATTCTTCCCTTTAATTTTATTGAAAAAAAAACAAAACAAAAACAAACCCACCCAAATGCCAGCCCAATCCTGGGCTTTCCCCATATTTTCTATTATAGGTTGTATTTTATAACTATTTACATGCTATATACCTTACTAAACTCTAAATTCTTTGAAGGTGGGGACCTATTTTTTATCTCTGAATCCTAAAGTTTAACGTTAAAAGTAATCTGTTGTATAACAGGCTCAATAAATGTTTGCTGAATAAATTTAACCTAATCTGAGCTATGAATGGAAGAGCCATCCCAAAAATGGTATGCTTTTATATGAAGAGCTAATAAAAAAAATGCAAGGTAAGATCTAAAAATTAGGTGAAATAAAACTTCTTTATATGTATAGCCTATGACAAAATAGATGGTAAACCTGACTAAGAGAAACTTACTTGGACATAAGAAACATAAACTCATTCAGAATGACTAGAAAGTGTTAGAAACTGGAGGATGAGAATACCTATCACACCTGGGCACTCAAGAGCACATGTACAGCTGTACCTGATCAGTTCTAGCTGAGCCAGTTCCAGATTGGCTTGAAAAATAGGCTTCTTTGTGAACAGTTCCCCAAGAATACATCTAGAAAAGGTAAAATTGAGAGGTCAGAAGAGAAATTCTTAGAGCCTATTTAAAGTGTCTCAAAAAATTTTTATATTATTAATATGTCGGGTTGCAACCAAGATAAATAGCCCCAAATTTCAGTGTCTGAGTTTCCAAAGAGAAAATATTTCTTGCAGTGAAACAGACAGTATAAAGGATTTAAATCTGCCAGCAGATCAAACTTTTGCCACCTATTAAGGACACTCTATGATCAGAGAAAGGGAGTCAAGAGTCCTTTTCTATCATGCCATTGTAATTAAGGAAATAACTAGAGACAATTTTACAGGGATGCTCAAAATTAAAGAACAATACTAACAAAAAATAAATAAACAAGGATGCTCTCTGCAGTTAGCTTCTTATAAAGTTTGAATTCATTTTTGTCATTAATTGCTCTGTAGAAGATGCACTATACTATAGCCCTCTTGGCACTGTATTTCAAATAAAATAATTTACTGTCATCAGCTAGGATCAGTTGGACTTTTTTTATTTTTATTTTTTGAGATAGAGTCTCACTCTGTCACCCAGGCTGGAGTGCAGTGGCGCAATCTCCACTCACTGCAACCTTTGCCTCTTGGGTTCAAGTGATTCTCTGCTCAGCCTTCCAAGTAGCTGGGACTACAGGCATGCACCACCACATCCAGCTAATTTTTTTGTATTTTTAGTAGAATCTAGTGAATCTAACATGAATAAATCTCAAATCATTTATGCTGATTAAAAGAGTGGGGGGAGTATATACTACATAATTCCATTTGTATAAAATTCTAGAAATAGAAATTAATCTATAGTGACAGAACGCAGAACAGTGGTTTGTCTGGGAATGGGAGGGTATGGGTAGAGGAAAGGGATTACAAAAGGGCACAAGGAAACTGGTGGGTGATCATTATCTTGGCTGTGTTGATGGTTTTACTGGTGGATATATTATGTCAAAACATATCAAAATATATGCAGTTTATTTTATACTTCAATAAAAAAGGTTTAAATATTGAATGAATTTGATAAGGCTATACTAAACTTTTCTGTACTATTCCTGTAACTTTTCCATACACTGAAATTATTTCAAAATAAAATAAAGGCTGAGCACGGCAGCTCATGCCTGTAACCCCAGCACTTTGGGAGGCCTAGGCAGAAGGATCACTTGAAGCCAGGAGTTCAAGACCAGCCTGGCAACACAGGAAGACCACATCTCTTTAAAATAAGAAAAAAAGATTACATGAATATTCCATACTTTTTGTTATATGCCTGAAATTTTTCATTTTTTTAAAGTGGGGAAAGAAAAAAAATAGTCGATGAATCGTCTGACCTATGCTTTGAAATGAGACAAATACAAAACCAAATTTATACTTTTATTTTAAAATTCTTTAGTTTGACTTAATTTGAGAAAGCAAAACAAACCTAGCTTTTTAAGTAGCATTTTTCTGTTAGAATTTAGACCTCTAAACGAATTACGTTAAAACAACTTCAAAGACAAATTCTTACTTCCTATATTCTCTCAAACCCTATTCAGAGATGGAAAAGTAAAAGTAAAATTTAGGCCAGGCTCGGTGGCTGATGCCTGTAATCCTGGCGCTTGGGGAGGCCAAGGTGGGAGGACTGCTTGAGCCCAGGAGTTTGAGACCAGGCTGGGCAACGTAGTGAGATCCCAACTCTATAAAAAGAAAAAAAAAAGTAAAATTTAATTCTGTTTTCAACATTAACTGCCACATCAAGTTCTAAGTGCAATGTTGTCGTCACAGTGGGTAAAATCAGAGACATTTTAAAAAGAAAAAAAAAAACACTAGGTTTTCAGACTCCTGACATAATTTGCTGTACTAGTCTTTCTAGTTTCTCCTCTTGATTCTAATTTGCACATTGAACTGTTATACCAATTCTCTATAAAAAATCCCATAAAAATATCTTCAGAGAGACTACCATGAATCACCAAAGTAGTAAGTTCACATCAAAACTCAAACAAAATCTTAATTCAATGAGCCACTGGGCTTTGAAGAATGTCTAACTTTCTGTAGTTTTAATTTCCAATTGTGTTTTTCTGTTTTCTTTTCTTTTGGTTTCCAGTCCTTTGGTGGGAAGACATCTTCATTATGTAATCAACACTTTGCTACTGCTCTGAGGTGGCAGGCTGCACAGACTGAAATAATAGTACCGAACAGAGCTATGAACTTTTCTCATGCATCTTAATGGGACGTTAACTTTAGAGCCTGATTGTGACAATTTAAATGCTAATACTGTGAAAGCAAATTGTCCAGAACAAAAACACACCCAGCTTGAGTCAGTAAAATTTAACTAAGGCTTTATTTGATTTGGGTAGGCTACCACAGAAATTATGCTCTTTCTCCATCATTCTGTTGAATTTTAAAATAAAACCCCTGTAGTGCTCCTCTTCAAGATTAACATTAATAGAGGAAGGAAAAGAATGGAAAGAAGTGATTTGCTCCACTGGGAAGTATATATGTCAGAACTGTAAAGTATAAAGGTCAAGGACAGTGTGTGAGTGGGCATAAATCATACAACATAAGATACAATTAACAAACATGGCCCATTTAAAACATCCATGCCCCAACACACAAACTGTAGTTTCTAAATATCATTTTCCACTAAAAGGAACTAAGACTCCTTAGAGAAATGAATGATTCCAGGTTTGGGACAGGAAATGACAAGCTTTGAACCAAAAACAAGATGTTTTCTACTGTAACACTACTATGGTGTGTCAAAAGGACTCAAAATATAACCTGAATAAGCTCCCACTGGCCAAAGACTGGACAGTTTGAACAAGAATAAGGATAATAACCACAATGGATTAAAATACACGAAATAAGTTTAAATCCACAAATTCATAATAAAACCAAAAAACAAAAACATTTTTCATTGGTCATCTTTGAAGGATACTAGGAAACTACTTCATTATTTTGAAAACCATTATATAAAATGAAAGAATTAACTTTTATTCTACCTTTTCTATATTATTTAGACCTGAGTTCAGCCAAACAGATGGGAGGATATCTTTATATAAGTATTCCAATCAGAAATGATGTAATTAGAATGTGACCATCATAAAATAACCACAAATTAATTAACAGATGTGGGCAATGGCCAAGTAACTGATAACATCCCAAAAAAAGACAATTACATATTATGTAAAGTGGTATGTGTGTATAAATCTCCTCATTTAGAACTGCCCTAATAAGGCCATAATAAAAAGCTGACTAGTTTGTACTGGATTGTTTTGTTTTGTTCTTTCAAAATTCTCCACAGACAACATACTCATTTACTGCTTGTACTCTCTGAGCAGAGGCTCCCACTGCTCCCCACCTCCCAACTCTGATGTACCACTTATTATATAACTTTTGTTAGAAGTACTCAAAACCAACTGTAAAGCAGTTTCAGGGTCTACTACCCTGACCCTGGGTGGGTGGTTAGGAATCAACCTTTAATCCATTTACAATTTGCTAAAAGTAAAAAAGATAAGCTGGGTATGGCAACATGCACCTGTAGTCACAGCTATTCAGGAGGCTGAGGCAGGAGGATTGCTTGAGCCCAGGAGTTCAAGGATATAGTGTGCTATGATCATACTTATGAACAGCCACTGGACTCCAGAATGGGCAACATAGAAAGACTCCATCTCAAACAATAAAAAGATAAAAAATCATGCTAAAAAATACATATATATCATCACAAGGATACAATCTGCGAAATCCAGACTATAAAAGGCTGGATAGGACAAGTGAAATAGTTTCTTCTAATGAAGTTATAAGGAAACAAAATAAATCAAAATTAGGAAACACAGAAGGGGAATGTAAAATTAAAAGATTTGATGTAATCAATTGCAAGCTATGAATCTTACTTGGATATCTTATTTGGATCTCAATTCAAACAAAGTTTAAACAAAAAAAAGAAGAAATCTGTTTTTTTAAAAAAGGGTCGCTGACATTAAGAAATATTCAACAGATTTCCTGGAAATCTGGCCAAAAGTTTATCGCCATCCTTCTGAACTTAAGAAGAGCTCTAAAAAGCCAATGTACAGAGAAAACAAAGTACAAGTCAACAGTATGTAAGTTACAGACAAAAGAAAAAGTTAACAGAACCTTACCCACAGCTCCAAACATCTATGGCTGGTGTGTAACGTTCCTCTCCTAGCAGTAGTTCTGGAGGTCGGTACCACAAAGTAATGACTTTGTTTGTGTAAGGGCGACTGAAATATAAAATACAACCATGACATAAACTTACAGTGGCTTCTGATGAAAAATATTCACAAAACTAAATGCAAATAGAAATAGGTACCAAATGAAGATGAGACTGAAAAACAAATCCAGAGCAACCTAACACTCCAAAAGCAAACTGGTCAGAAGTAGGAGATGAAGAAATAACTTCCAGGCCTGGTGTGGTGGCTCATGCCTGTAATACCAGCACTTTGGGAGGCCTAATGTAATACCAGCACTTTGGGAGGCCTAATGTAATACCAGCACTTTGGGAGGCCTAAAGGGGAGAATCATTTGAGGCCAGTTCAAGACCAGCCTGGTCAACATAGCAAGATCTCATCTCTATTTTTTTTTTTTTTTTTTTTTGAGATGGAGTCTTGCTCTGTCCCTCAGGCTGGAGTGCAGTGGCACTATCTCGGCTCATTGCAAGGTCTGCCTCCCAGGTTCATGCCATTCTCCTGCCTCAGCCTCCCAAGTAGCTGGGACTACAGGCACCCGCCACCACGCTCCACTAATTTTTTGTATTTTTAGTAGAGACAGAGTTTCACCGTGTTAGCCAGGATGGTCTTGATCTCCTGACCTCATGGTCCACCCACCTCGGTCTCCCAAAGTGCTGGGATTACAGGCGTGAGCCACCGCGCCTGGTCTATTAAAAAAAAAGAGAAAAGGCCAGGCGTGGTGGCTCATGCCTGTAATCCCAGCACTTTGGGAGGCCAAGCCAGGCAGATCACCTAAGGTCGGGAGCTCGAGACCAGCGTGACCAACATGGAAAAACCCCATCTCCACTAAAAATACAAAATTAGCCAGGCATGGCGGCACATGCCTGTAATCCCAGCTAGTCGGGAGGCTGAGGCAGGGGAATCGCTTGAACCCGGGAGGCAGAGGTTTCAGTGAGCCATGATTGTGCCATTGCACTCCAGCCTGGGCAACAAGAGCAAATCTCCGAGAAAGAAAAAGAAAAAGGAAGAGAAGAGAAGAGAAAAGAGAGAAAAAAATAACTTCCATTCTAATTTATTTATTCCAGCCAAGGGACGATTCAAGAATTTAGATAAAATTTGCTGCCTAAAATGTAAGTGATAATGCTTTCAGATAATTAGGGAATTCTGACAGTTGCTACAACTTGCAGAATACTAGAACATCTAGGAATAAAAAAGATTCTTGGCCGGGTGCAGTGGTGGCTCACGCCTGTAATCTCAGCACTTTGAGAAGCTGAGGCAGATGAATCACGAGGTCAGGAGTTTGAGACCAGCCTGGCCAACATGGTGAAACCCCGTCTCTACTAAAAATACAAAAAATTAGCTGGGCGTAGTGGCGGGCACCTGTAATACCAGCTACTCGGGAGGCTGAGGCAGGAGAATTTCTTGAACCCAAGAGGCGGAGGTTGCAGTGAGCCGAGATCACGCCACTGAACTCCAGCCCAGGTGACAGAGTGAGACTCCGTCTTAAAAAAAAAAAAAAAAAAAAAAAAAAAAGAGATTCTTGGCCAGGTGCGGCGGCTCATGTCTGTAATCCCAGCACTTTGGGAGGCCGAGGCAGGTAGATAGCTTGAGCCCAGGAGTTCAAGACTAACCTAGGCAACATAGCAAAACTCCGTCTCTACTAAAAATACAAAAATTAGCCAGGTGTGATGGCACCCACCTGTGGTTCCAGCTACTTGTGAAACTAAGGTGGGAGAATCACCTGAGCCCACAGAGGTTGAGGCTGCAGTGAGCCGAGATCAAGCCACACACTCCAGCCTGAGCAACAGAATAAGACCCTGCCTCAAAAAAACGAAACAAAACAAACCTTATTTCTCACATGTAATTTTAATTAATGCCTTACCTCTCTTCAGAGTTATAGAGCCGAGCAAGTCCAAAATCTGCTAGTTTGATTTGCCCACTGTAAAACAAAAAACAATTATTTTCATAAGCAATAGCAGTGGCCTCCAAAATACAACTGAAAAGTCATGCGCCAAGTTAGGAGCTAAAGGAATTACAAAAATAAATTTTAACTTCTGCTCTCTTTGTTCTACTCTTTTCTCTTTCTTTTTAAAAAATTTTATACAATACCCAGTTCATGATTACTTCTACTCTTAACACTCAATCCCCCTAATTAAACCTTTTTTGACTACTTCAATTATAACGCCTTAGGCTTTAAAAACAAACAAACAATTATTCCATTTTCTGAATTTGACTCCTTAGCTAAATTTATTTCATGGTAAACAACAGTACCTAGAACCTGCTAGATTAAATACTTACTGTTGGGAAAAAAAAAAAAGAAATGAGCTGTTCTAGATTGAGAAAGATTTAAGAGGGCCAACAGTCTGGGCATGGTGGCTCACACCTGTAATCCCAGAACTTTGGGAGGCCACTGTACTCCAGCCTGGGCAACAGAGCAAGACCCTATCTCTGAAAAAACAAGCAAAGAAACCCAGTTTCCTGGGCCGCATTCTTAGAGATGCTGACTCAGTAGAACATGGCTCATGAATCTGCATTTCTAACAGGCCCATATGTGATGCCAATGCAGCTGGCCTGAGAATCAGGCTTTGAGAATCACTTCAAGGAGATCCCAACCATGTTTCACTCTGCTCAGTAATTTTTTTTTTTTTTTTGAGACAGAGTCTCACTCTATTACCTAGGCTGGAGTGCAATGGTGCAACCCTGGCTCACTGCAGCCTTGATGATCTCCCAGGTTCAAGTGATTCTCCAGCCTCAGCCTCCCGAGTACCTGGGACTATAGGCGTGCACCAATATGTCCAGCTAATTATTTTATTTTTTGTAGAGACAGAGTTCCCCTATGTTGCCTAGGCTGGTCTTAAATTCCTGTGCTCAAGTGATCCTCCCTCCTCAGCCTCCCAAAGGGCTGGGAGTATAGGCACGGGCCACCATGACTGGCCTCTGCTTAGTATTCTATCCTTGACAGTGATATAAAGGAATTTTTTTTTTAAGTTCCAGGGTACATGAGGTTTGTTACATAGGTAAATGTGTGCCATGGTGGTTTGCTGCACCTATTGACCCATCACCTAAGTATTAAGCCCAGCAAGCATTAGCTATTTTTCCTGATGCTCTCTCTCCTCCTGCATGAAGGAATATTTTTGAAAACTGCAAGACAAAATGTTGGAAATCTATTTAAAAACTATTTATTTATTGGAGGGGGTGGGCAATGCAAAAAAAACCCAACAACTACTTATTGACTACTTTGGATTAATGATATTTATCTAAATTCATGTAACCTGTTTAGTCATATTTACAGCCTTGCTACTTCTTGGGACATGAAAAGCCAGCTCACTCTCATAGGAAGCTAGCGTAGGTGTCTAATAGCTCAGATCAGGCAAAAAAGTGAGATACAGATTGTGCATCCAAATCCAAAAATGTGAAATCCAAAATTTTTCAGAACCTTTTTCCCCCCCTCTCTGTCTGAAGCGAAATCTGAAACTTTTTGAGTGCCAACATGACACTCAAAGGAAATGCTCACTGGAACATTTCAGATTTTGGATGTTCAGAACCAGTAAATATAATGTAAATATTCCAAAATCTAAAAAAAATCTGAAATCCAAAAGAATTCTTGTCTCAAGCACAGGGGATACTCAACATGTAGTACAGAAAAGAGGCCAAGAGGTGCTCCCCAAAATATGGACATGGGACAATATTAAAACAAGGTAACTACTAGCAACAAACTTCTACATTAAATCAATGTAGAAGTTTACATTAAATCAATTCACTTATTCCTAGTGAAGTTAAAGGTACCTTATCCACTTGCCCCAAACATCATTACATTAAGTTCAATTTATAAGCAATTGTGAGAAAAGCAAAAAGAAATAGTTAACTTATATTAAGACAAAGATGATTCCTCAAATTACTTCGCATCCTTACTCTGAAAGCCTGAAATGATGTAAGATTCAAGGCACATAGTAGGACTGAAAGTCAAAATGGAAATGGATATATAGTTACAGAAATCAGTGTAGACCTGAATATCACCAGCATCTAACATATTTCCTGCCTGGCTCATACTAGGTACTAAATAAATGTTTATTAAATGAATTTAGTCTGCTACAGAACCTGCTGATAGCACTTTTTTTTTTTTTAAGACTGAGCTTCACTCTTGTTGCCGAGGCTGGAGTGCAATGGCACTATCTCAGCTCACTACAACCTCTGTCTCCCGAGTAGCTGGGATTACAGGCATGCGCCACCACGCCCGGCTAATTTTGTATTTTTAGTAGAGATAGGGTTTCTCCATGTTGGTCAGGCTGGTCTTGAACTCCCTACCTCAGGTGATCCGCCTGCCTCGGCCTCCCAAAGTGCTGAGATTACAGGCATGAGCCACCGCGCCCGACCGCTGATAGTACTTTTACTGACTCCCGCTTTTCCTTCCAACTAAACCATTAAGGTGACTCAGTATGAAGCGTGGAAGTACTTGTAACTTTTTGCAATATAAAATAGAACAGGCCGGGCGCAGTGGCGCATGCCTGTAGTCCCAACACTTTGGGAGACCAAGGCAGGCGGATCACTTAAGTCAGGAGTTTGAGACCAGCCTGGCCAACATTGTAAAACCCCGTCTCTACTAAAAATACAAAAATTAGCTGGGCATGGCAGCAGACACCTGTAGTCCTAGCCACTCGAGAGGCTGAGGTGGGAGAATCGCTTGAACCTGGGAGGCGGAGGTTGCAGTGAGCCGAGATTGTGACACTGCACTCCAGCCTGGGTGACACAGCGAGACTCCATCTCAAAAAATAAAATATAAAATAAGTAAATAAACAAAATAAAATAAAATACAAAAGAAGTGCCATCATATTGTTTATGTCCTGTCTCAAAGGAATAAGGTGAATATAGAAATATCTGGAGAATCCTTTCCGAGACCATGGTTTAACATTTTTGCCTTTTGAGAAGACCTTCAAGTACACAGTGCCTCCACTCACTCCCAGTTCAGCCCTCTTTCACATAATACTTCCTTCCCTTGCCTGCCTGGACCCCTTGGTTAATTAACCAAACTACTGTCTTCCTGGTTCCCTTAGCTTGTGATATAGCTAATCCCTAAGTCCCTAATTCTGGATCATTAGAAAATCTGCCGTTCCTGCTCTACCTAGAGAGCTGAACACAAGTGTAAAGAACAAAAATCATATAATTGGCCAGGTGTGGTGGCTTGCGTCTGTAATCCTAGCACTTTAGGAGGCTGAGGTGGTGGATCACTTGAGGTCAGAGGTTTGAGACCCAGCCTGGCCAACACGGTGAAACCCGTCTCTACTAAAAATACAAAAATTAGCCAGGCATGGTGGCATTCACCTGTAGTCCCAACTACTCGGAAGGCGGAGGCAGGAGAAGGGCTTGAATCGGGAGGCAGAGGTTGCAGTGAGCTGAGATAGCGCCACTACATTCCAGCCTGGTGACAGAGTGAGACTCCATCTCAAAAAAAAAAAAAAAAAAAAAAATCATATAATCATATTGTATGGTGTCACTGCAAAATGTGTGATTTCCTCTCTCTGTTAATTCCTGAACGCTGCTGGTTAGTCCTTTTACTTGTCTGTACCTCAGCAACTTCCATTCAGCATGGCTGTCATTACAGACCTCTGGCATTCTCCTTAATGCTCTAATCCATCCCCTACCCTCTTACACTTACTTAGTAAATGACCTTTTTCAGTGAAAAAATTAAAGTCATTAGGTGAGAGGTCCTTAACATCCTACCTTTTACCAGTAAACTTACTTCCATCTATAATCTTACTTTCCTCTTTCCTTTTAATTACAGTCATCCCTCAGTATATCTACGTGATTGGTTCCAAGACTCTCACATATACCAAAATTCAAGCAAACTCAAGTCCTGCAGTAGGCTTTATAGAACCTGCATATATGAAACACTGGTACTCCATATAAACAGGTTGCATATACTGCACTGTTTTTTATTCGTCTTTGGTTGGATAAAATCTGTGTATAAGTGGACATGCCACAGTTCAAACCCGCGTTGTTCAAGGGTCAACGGTACATAAAAAGCATGTCAATCTCTTCTCTTGACCAAGGATAATCAATCCCTCCACCTGTGGCCTTGATCCCATCTATTCTAGAACCTTGCTCCTTTAAATTATTTTGGTTCTTTCCCAAATCTTTTTTTTTTTTTTTTTTTTTGAGACGGAGTCTCGCTCTGTCACCAGACTGGAGTGCAGTGGCGCAATCTCAGCTCATGGCAACCTCCGCCTCCCGGGTTCAAGTGATTCTCCTGCCTCAACCTCCCGAGTAGCTGGGACTACAGGCACGCACCTCCACACCCAGCTAATTTTTATATTTTTAGTAGAGACGGAGTTTCACCATGTTGGCCAGGATGGTCTCGATCTCTTGACCTCGTGATCCGCCCACCTCGGCCTCCCAAAGTGCTGGGATTATAGGCGTGAGCCACCGCGCCTGGCCTTTTTTTTGTTTGTTTGTTTTTGAGATGGAGTCTTGCTCTGTTGCCAGGCTGGAGTGCAGTGGCACAATCTCAGCTCACTGCAACCTCTGTCTCCTGGGTTCAAGTGATTCCCCTGCCTCAGCCTCCCAAGTAGCTGGGATTACAGGCACGCACCACCATGCCCAGCTAATTTTTTGTATTTTAGTAGAGACGGGGTTTCACCATGTTGGGCAAGATGATCTTGAACACCTGACCTCATGATCCGTTCACCTCGGCCTCCCAAAGTGCTGGGATTACAGGTGTGAGCCACTGCGCCTGGCCCCCAAATCTTTAACTGCTCCCTTTTTATAGATTTTCTTTCTCCTTAGCGTTTTTGTTTTTTTTTTTTTTTTTGAGACAGGGTCTTGCTCTGTCACCCAGGATGGAGTGCAGTGGTAGCAATCTCTGCTCACTGCAACCTCTGCGTCCCAGGTTCAAGCAATTCTCATGCCTTGGCCTCCCACGTGGCTGGGATTAGATGTGTGCACCACCAAGCTCAGCTAATTTTTGTACTTTTAGTAGAGACAGAATTTTGCTATGTTGGCCAGGCTGGCCTCGAACTCCTTGCATCAAGTGACCTGCCCACCTCAGCCTCCCAAAGTGTTAGGATTACACATGTGAGCCACCACGTTGGCCTCCCCTTAGCATTTAAATATATTCAAATCTCTGCCATCCTTAAAATTAAAAATTAAAGACACTCCCTACCAGTACCTTCCCATTAACTGTGCTACTCATCCCCTTACTCCACACTAATATCACTACTGACCTTTTAATTTTCAGATTCTCTTATAATTTGCCTGCATCATCTGACATCAATCACCACTCCCTTCTTAAACTTGCCTATCTTGCATTCATATTTTCCTTATTTTCTTCCTATCTCTCTGACCATCTCTCTTGGGTTACATTTCTGACATCTTTTCTATGTTTTGTAACTACCAAATCTGTACTGGTAGTTTGGAATTCCCAAATGACCATATGCTATTAAATATCACTACCCTGGATATATAAAAGACATATCCAAAAGAGATTTACCTGTTACTCCATCCATCCTACTCTTCCATCTTCCTTGTATTGACTAGTAGTGCCACCCATCTAGCTAGTTTTTCAAGTCAGAAACCTGTGAGTTATCTTACTTTCTCTAATTCATTATCTACCATTCACTCACTCAACCAAAGTCTACAGATCTACCGAGTCCATCCCTACTAGTGGTGTCTGGGTTATTTCCAGCACTGACCATTTATTACGAAGTTCTTAGAGGGTCTCTCTGCCTCCAGTTTATCAGCATAAACTGATAACTTGGTGACCTTTCCAAAAGAGAAGACTGACTGTGTCTCTCTTCTATATAAAATGATTTGGTCTCATTCGGAATCCAACTCTGCTCTTCTCTCTCTCTTGCCAACTGTTCTCTCTCTTCTTTGCCCAGCTGACGACCCTTCACGATTTTCTCCAGGCCATCTCACCCACAGGTCTGAGTAGACAGAGCTAAGTGGGTAAGGGAAGAGGCTGGATGGATCAGGCTAGACCACAGGATTCCTGTATCCTGCTTAGCAACCTGACGAGGAAATTCAATTTAGTCTGGAACCTCATCAGCTTTCTGACTCTGGAAGGTCAGGAACCAAAAGAGGCCTTACCCACCAGAAAGGACACCAAACAGAGCTGCAATTATTCCCTGCTTTGAGACATCTCCTCATGGAGGAGTAAAGGGAACAGCAGAAAGTATATTATACTATAGGCCAGAAAGTTGCAAGCTAATAGCTATTTATTTCTTAATGCATTATTTACTATAGATGTAGAGTCACCCACTTCCAACTTTACTGGGAATTATGAGTCAGAGAAAGCAACATAAAGAAATACTCTTTTGGCCGGGCGCAGTGGCTCACGCCTGTAATACCAGCACTTTGGGAGGCCAAGGGGGGCAGATCACTTGAGGTCAGGAGTTCGAGACCAGCCCGGTCAATATGGTGAAACCCCATCTCTACTAAAAATAGAAAAATTAGCTGGGCGTGGTGGCGGGCACCTGTAATCCCAGCTACTCGGGAGGCTGAGGCAGGAGCATCGCTTGAACCCAGGAGTTGGAGGTTGCAGTGAGATCCTGCCATTGCACTCCAGCCTGGGCGACAGAGTGAGACTCAGTCTAAGATTATTTCTTTTTTTGAGATGGAGTCTTGCTCTGTCGCCTGGGCTGGAATGCAGTGGACTGATCTCGGCTCACTGCAACCTCTACCTCCTGGGTTCAAGTGATGCTGATCCCTGTCAAATACAGATAAAGTTTAAGTTCCTCAGTGGGGCATACAAGATCCATAAATGGGCTTTATGTAACTATCCAGCTTCATCTCTTGGCCATTATGTGCTTCCCTCTTCTTGCTCTAGAAATACTGACCTGTTTAGTTTTCCAGACATAACATGTTATTTTCATGTTTATGTACTTTTGCACATGCAGCTGCTTCTGCCTAGAAATTTGATCACCCACTGTCAGTTTTTCAGATAAATTCTTATTCATCCCTCAAGGCTACATCTTTCCAGATACTCTCAAATTCAAAGTGAAAAAAATTGAGCTTAATAAATGTTTACTGAACTGAGTAGTTTATTTCTTTCTCCTGCAAAAGTTTTGAGTTCCAGTGTTCAATCGTCGCATGTGAGCCTTTTACTGCTAAAACCAGGACAGTCCCAGGTAACCATGCAAGATTGGTTATTCTACACCATAAAGAGGGGAAATGTGTCATAATCTTTCCATATTTCTATATAGATAATGTCTGTTAGATAAAACTGAACCAGCCGGGCGCGGTGGCTCACGCTTGTAATCCCAGCACTTTGGGAGGCCAAGGTGGGCGGATCACGAGGTCAGGAGATCAAGACCATCCTGGCTAACATGGTGAAACCATGGCTCTACTAAAAAATACAAAAAACTAGCCGGGCGTGGTGGCGGGCACCTATAGTCCCAGCTACCGGGGAGGCTGAGGCAGGAGAATGGCGTGAACCCGGGAAGCAAAACTTGCAGTGAGCCGAGATTGCGCCACTGCACTCTAGCCTGGGCGACAATGCGAGACTCTGTCTCAAAAAAAAGAAAAACAAAACAAAAAAAACTGAACTGAAATGTTTAAAACAATGAGTCAATCAGACAAAAATAGATGTAACCAACCTAATTATCTAAAGAACGAAACACTTCCCCAATTTAAATGGTACCAGACTTGTTCTTTATCCCTCAGCAAGTAGGGCTATTAAAAAAACTAGTGTGCCAGGGCCGGGCGCGGTGGCTCACACCTGTAATCCCAGCACTTTGGGAGGCCGAGGTGGGTGGATCATGAGGTCAGGAGATCGAGACCATCCTGGCTAACAGGGTGAAATCCTGTCTCTATTAAAAATACAAAAAATTAGCTGGGCATGGTGGCGGGCGCCTGTAGTCCCAGCTACTCGGGAGGCTGAGGCAGGAGAATGGCATGAACATGGTAGGCAGAGCTTGCAGTAAGGTGAGATTGCGCCACTGCACTCCAGCCTGGGAGACAGAGCGAGACTCCGTCTCAAAACAAAACAAAACAAAACAAAAAAACAAACTAGTATGCCAGGCACGGTGGCTCATGCCTGTAATCCCAGCACTTCGGGAGACTGAGGTGGGTGGATCACGAGGTCAGGAGTTCAAGACCAGCCTGGCCAATATAGTGAAACCCCATCTCTACTAAAAATACAAAAATTAGCAGAGCATGGTGCCAGGCGCCTATAATCCCAGCTACTTGGGAGACTGAGGCAGGAGAATTGCTTGAACCTGGGAGGTAGAGGTTGCAGTGAGACGAGATCACGCCACTGCACTCCAGCCTGGGCAAGAAGAGTGAAATTCCGTCTCCAAAAAAAAAAAAAAAAAAAAAACAAAACCTAGCGTGCATAATACGTCTGATATTACCAATGCAGTATAGGCAAATAAGCAGAAAAGAAGAAAGCAAACGATAAAAAACTTCTGATGAATTAACACCTGTTCATAACCAGATTCCTGTTTGTTTACACTATTAAAACCTAGTAGTAAGTACTGGGCAGAAAAGGCCAATCACCAACTGCACATCAATGTTTACTCAGAAAGCTAGTAACTGAGAAAGGCTCAAGAACAGCTAAAGGAGCAGGTATGTTTTTCCCACACTGAACGTAGAGAATATCACTAAATAGTGTGTGAATACTGCACTATTAGGTCTAATTATAATGCCAATTAACCATTTGAAACTAAAAAGGTCAGAGGAGAAGAGGAAAGTGCTTAATCTTATTTGGTTACTATGTTACCTGTTATTCAGCAAAATGTTAGAACACTTAATGTCCCGATGCAGGAAATTCTTTTTGTGACAGTAATCCAATCCTTCCATTAGCTGTTTCATAAACGACTTGATATGGTCCTCAGAAAAGTGCACCAAACCAGATTCTAGCAGTCCCATTAAGTCATGGTCCATGTACTCAAATACAAGGTAAAAGGCACCTACATAAGACGAAAAAAAATTAAAAGCAAGAAAAAAAAAGAATGCTGAAATAACAATGCCTCAAGTCCTAATATAATTTTGGAGTTGACCATAGGCTCTCTAGAAAAAACCCTTGAATTTTATAGATGAAGAAACTGAAACGAAGAGTAGTTGAATAATTAGTCCTTCCTAATAATAAAAAACGGAGCTAATATTTGAATTAATCTTCTATGGCTGGGCGCAGTGGCTGATGCCTGTAATCCCAGCACTTTGGGAGGCCGAGGAGGGCGGGTCACTTGAGGTCAGGAGTTCGAGACCAACCTGTCCAACATGGTGAATGAAACCTCATCTCGACTAAAAAAAAAAATAAAAAAATTAGCTGGGCATGGTGGCACGTGCCTGTAATCCCAGCTACTTGGGAGGCTGAGGTGGGAGAATCACTTGAACCCAGGAGCTGGAGGCTGCAGTGAGCTGAGATGGTGCCACTGCATTCCAGCCTGGGCAACAAAGCAAGACTCTTTCTCAAAAAAAAAAAAAAAAAAAAAAAAAAAAAGGAATTAATCTTCTGATTCCTAGTCTAGTACTGTATGGACTACTCACCTCTTCATGGGGGCAAGTGCCCTGATCAGGTTGCATCACTAGGCTTTTTTTTTTAAGACAGACTCTCACTCTGCCACCCAGACTGGAGTACAGTGGCACTACCTTGGCTCACTGCAACCTCCACCTCCTGGGTTCAAGCCATTCTCCTGCCTCAGCTTCCCAAGTAGCTGGGATTACAGGCATGTGCCACCACACCCGTCTAATTTTTGTATTTTGAGTAGAGACGAGATTTCACCATGTTGGTCAGGCTGGTCTCAAACTCCTGACCTCAGGTGATCCGCCTGCCTTAGCGTCCCAAAGTGTTGGGATTACAGGCGTCAGCCACCGCACCCAGCCTTTTTCCTCTCTTTTTTTTTGAGACAGGGTCTCATTCTGTTGCCCAGGATGGAGTGCAGCGGCATGATCATGGCTCACTACAGCCTCAAACTCCTAGGCTCAAGCGAATCTTCCACCTCAGCCTCTCATGTAGCTGGGAATACAGGCACAGGCCACCACACCCAGTTAATGTTTTTCATTTTTTGCAGAGACAGGGTCTTGCTATGGTACCCAGGCTGGTCTCTTAACTCTTTGGCTCAGGCAATCCTTCCACCCCTACATCCCAAAATGCTGAGGTTAGAGGCATAAGCCACTGTGCTCAGCCTGTCTTACTAGACTTTAATGACCTAAGTCAGTTAGCAAATTACAGACCTTAGACCAGATCCAGCCTGCTGCTTGTTGCTGTAAATGAAGTTGTATTTGTAACACAACCATGCCCATTTGTTACATAAAATTGACGACTATTTTGTAAAGGTTTTTATACAAGTTAATGGGACTCAATATGCCAGGGACAGCATAATAAATGTGTTATAAATTATTAGTGAAATTCATAGTACTGATCAGGCATGGTGGCTCATGCCTGTAATTCCAGCACTTTGTGAGGCCAAGGCAGAAGGATTGCCTGAGGTCAGGAGTTCGAGACCAACCTGGCCAACATGGTGAAACCCCATCTCTACTAAAAAAAATACAAAAATTAGCCAGGCATGATAGCAGGCGCCTATAATTCCAGCTACACGGGAGGCTGAGGCAGGAGAATCGCTTGAACCCAGGAGGCAGAGGTTGCTGTGAGCTGAGATTGCACCATTGCACTTCAGCCTGGGCAACAAGAGCAAAACTCCATCTCGAGATAAAAAAAAAGAGGCTGGGTGCGGTAGTTCAGGCCTGTAATCCCAGCACTTTGGGAGGCCAAGGTAGGCAGATCACTTGAGGTCAGGAGTTCGAGACAAGCCTGCCCAACATGGTGAAACCCTAACTCTGCTAAAAATACAAAAATTACCTGGGTGTGGTGGCGTGCACCTGTAATTCCAGCTACTCAGGGAGGCTGAGGCATGAGAATCGCTTGAACCCAGGAGGCAGAGGTTGCAGTGAGCCAAGACAGTGGCACTGCACTCCAGCCTGGGCGAAAAGAGCAAGACTCCATCTCAAAAAAAAAAAAAAAAAAAAAAAGAAAGAAAGAAAAAAAAGAAAACCATAGTATTTAAAAATTGAGAGAAAAATGAATCAACAAATTTAGGGCTGTGTTCAGTGGCTCATGCCTGTAATCCCCACATTGTGAGGGGCTGAGGTGAGAGGATTGTCTGAGCTTTGGAAACCAGACTGGGCAAAAGAGTGAGACACCATCTCCACAAAAAAAATTTATAAATTAGCTAGGCGTGATGGTGCTTGCCTGTATTCCTGGCTACTTGGGAGGCTGAGGCAAGAGAATCATTTGAGCCCAGGAGTTTGAGGCTACAATAAGCTGTGATTGCACCAATGTACTCTAGCCCGGGTGAGGAAGCAAGATTCTGTCTACAAAAAATTTAAAAAAGAGAAGGATGGCCGGGCGCGGTGGCTCACGCCTGTAATCCCAGCACTTTGGGAGGCCGAGGCTGGTGGATCACTTGAGGTCAGGAGTTCGAAACCAGCCTGGCCCACATGGTGAAACCCCATCTCTACTAAAAACACAAAACAGCTGGGCGTGGTGGCACACACTTGTAATCCCAGCTACTTGGGAGGTTGAGGCAAGAGAACTGCTTGAACCCAGGAGGTGGAAGCTGCAGTGAGTCGAGATCACACCACTGCACTTCAGCCTGGGCGACTGAGTGAGACGCTGTCTCAAAAAAAAAAAAAAAAAAAAAAAAAAAAAAGACCAGGCTGGGCAACATAGCAAAATCCTGTTTCTACCAAAATTCTTAAAAATCAGCCAGGAGTGGTGTCTAGTCCTAGCTACTTGGGAGGCTGAGTCAGGGGGATCACTCGAACCCAGGAGTTCAGTTACAGTGAGCTGTGATCATGTCACTGCACTCCAGCCTTGGTGAGAGAGCAAGACTCTGTCCCAAAAAAAAAAAAAAGAAAGAAAGAAAGAGAGAGGGAGAGAAAGTAAATAAAACTACTAACAGAGAAGACCCAAAATGTAAGGAATATAATCCAAAATGACATTGGCTGGGTGCGGTGGCTCAAGTCTGTAATCCCAGCACTTTAGGAGGCCAAGGCAAGTGGACTGCTTGAGCCCAGGAGTTAGAGACCAGCCTGGGCAACATAGAGAGATCCTGTTTCTACTAAAAATATAAAAGATCAGCTGGATGTGGTGGTGCACACCTGTTGCCCCAGCTAATCAGGAGGCTGAGGCATGGAGGACTGCTTGAGCCTGGAGGTTGAGGATGTAATGAGCTATGACCACCATTGTACTCCAGCCTGGGCAACACACTGAGACTCTGTCTCAAAAAATAAAAATTAAATTAAAATAATATATAAAATAATAATATCATACTTAACCTATCCAGATGACAATTTTTTTTTTTTGAGACAGGGTCTTGCTCTGTTGCCCAGGCTAAAGTGCAGTAACGCAATCTCGGCTCACTGCAATCTCTACCTCCCAGGTTCAAACAATTCTCCTGCCTCAGCCTTCCCAGTAGCCAGGATTAAAAGTGCCCAGTACCATGCCCAGCGAATTTTCGCATTTTTAGTAGAGAGAGGTTTCACCATGTTGGCCAGGCTTGTCTCAAACTCCTGACTTCAAGTGATCCGCCTGCCTTGGCCTCCCAAAGTGCTGGGATTATAGGCATAAGCAACCACACCTAGCCCAGATGACAATTTTTTAAAAAGATATACTTGGCCGGGTGCAGTGGCTCACGCCTGTAATCCCAGCACTTTGGGAGGCCGAGGTGGGCGGATCAGCTGGGGACAGAAGTTTGAGACCAGCCTGGCCAAATGGCGAAACGCTGTCCCTAATAAAAATACAAAAATTAGCCGGCCGTGGTGGCATGCGCCTGTTTAAGCCCAGCTACTCCAAAGGCTGAGGCAGGAGAATCACTTGAACCCAGGAGGCGGAGGCTGCCGTGAGCCAAGATTGCATCACTGCACTCAAGCCTGGGCGACAGAGTGAGACTCCTTCTCAAAATTAAAAAAAAAAAAAAAGAAATACTCAGTGTTGGGGAAGACACACTGAGATGGACACCCACTGGACATACTAATTTTCTTAAAAGGAATCTGACATTAAATATGAAAATCCATTTGACCAAATAACTCTGTATCAAAAATGCTATACAATGAAAATAAATCATAATACAAAGATTTATGCAGAAAGATACTCAAGGCATTGCTATTATGTTTTTTGTTTTTGGGGGTTTTTTTTGAGACAGAGTTTTGCTCTTGTCACCCAGGCTGGAGTGCAATGGCGTGATCTCCACTCACTGCAACCTCCGCCTACCAGGTTCAAGTGATTCTCCTGCCTCAGCCTCCCAAGTAGCTGAAGATTACAGGCGCTAGCCACCATGCCCAGCTAATTACCGTATTTTTAGTAGAGATAGGGTTTCACCATCTTGGCCAGGCCGGTCTCGAACTCCTGACCTCAGGTGATCAACCCGACTCGGCCTCCCAAAGTGCTGGGATTACAGGGGTGAGCCACTGCGCCTGGCCTATTATTTTTTTTTAAACTGAAAATTGGCAACTAATTGCTCAACAGGGACTGGTAAATTTGGGTTCACCTATGTTTATGCATAAATATTAAAATTTGTTAATGATATGAGAAATTGCTTATGACAAGTGATACAACACGAAATAACCTTTAATCTTAGCTTTGTTAAAATAAATACAGTAGATATGGCATAAAGTACTAAAAGTGGGGCTGAGTGTGGTGGCTCACCCTTGTCATCCCAGGTCTTTGGCAGGCTGAGGTGGGTGACTGCCTGAGGTCAGGAGTTCGAAACCAGCCTGGCCAACATGGTGAAACCTGGTCTCTACTAAAATTATAAAAATTAGCCGGGAGTGGTGGCACGTGCCTGTAATCCCAGCTACCCAGGAGGCTGAGGCAGGAGAATCACTTGAACCTGGGAGGTGGAGGTTGCAGTGAGCCAAGATCGAGCCAATGCACTCCAGCCTGGGTGAGAGAGTGAGACTCTGTCTCAAAAAAAACAAAAACAAAAACAACTAAAAGCAAATATACCAAAATGTATTAATACTTCAGTGGTTTTCCATGGATGGATGGTAGTATATTGGGAGGAAGTGAGAGATAAATTACTACCATCTTTTTTTTTTTTTTTTTTTTGAGGAGGAGTCTCGCTCTATTGCTGAGGCTGGAGTGCAGTGGCACGATCTCAGCTCACTGCAAGCTCCACTTCCCAGGTTCACACCATTCTCCTGCCTCAGCCTCCTGAGTAGCTGGTACTACAGGCGCCCACCACCATGCCCGGCTAATTTTTTTTGTTTTTTTTTAGTAGAGTCGGGGTTTCACCGTGTTAGCCAGGATGGTCTTGATCTCCTGACCTTGTGATCCGCCCACCTTGGCCTCCCAAAGTGCTGGGATTACAGGCGTGAGCCACTGCGCCCGGCCACTACTTCTTTTTCTTCTTCTTCTATATTTTCAGTTTTTCCACCAAAGGCATACATGCATCATATCCATTCATTCACTTATTATTTTATAATTAAAAACAAAAACAAAAACACATGAGGCCAGTCATGGTAGCTCACTCCTGTAATCCCACCACTTTGAGGGGCCGAGGCAGGCGGATGACTTGGGGTCAGGAGTTTGAGACCAGCTCGACCAACATAGCGAAACCTCCTCTCCACTAAATATACAAAAATAAGCCCGGAATGATGGCTCATGCCTGAAATCCCAGCTACTTGGGGGCTGAGGCACAAGAATCACTTAAACCCGAGAGGCAGAGGTTGCAGTGAGCCAACATCGCAGGACTGCAATCCAGCCTGGGTGACAGTGCGAGACTCTGTCTCAAAATAAATAGATAAATAAGAAAGAAAGGGCCAGGCGCGGTGGCTCATGCCTGTAATCCCAGCACTTTGGGAGGCCCAGGCGGGCGGACCACGAGGTCAGGAGATCGAGACCATCTTGGCTAACACGGTGAAACTCCGTCTCTACTAAAAAAATACAAAAAATTAGCCGGGTGTGGTGGCGGGCGCCTGTAGCCCCAGCTACTCGGGACAGTGAGGCAGGAGAATGGCGTGATCCCGGGAGGCGGAGCTTGCAGTGACCTGAAATCGCGCCACTGCACTTCAGCCTGGGCAACAGAGCGAGACTCAGTCTCACAAAAAAAAAAAAAAAAAGAAAAAGAAAAAAAAAAAGAAAGGCAAAGATTGGACCAGTCTACCCTGTAAAAATGTGATTCTTTGCTAGTACCTTTGTCCTTCTTGAAATCCAGTGCATCTTGTTTATCTGTGACAATTTCCTTCATGTTAACAACACTTCGGTGGATTAACTGACGAAGGATTTTGATTTCACGAATGGCTGTGATTGGGAAGCCCTCTTTCTCATTGTCTAGTCTCACCTTCTTCAGAGCCACTAGTTCTCCTGCCAAAACAAATGTAAACTGTTATTATCAATGAGCATTTTTGGCCACTATTGTGAACCAGCAATATATGCCCTTGCTCTGGAAGACAAACTTAGTGCTTACTTTAATGCTTACACATGAGATACTTATACATCTTTAAAAAGTAAACTCTAGGCTGGGCGCACTGGCTCACACCTGTAATCCCAACACTTTGGGAGGCCAAGGCCGGCGGATCACCTGAGGTTAGGAATTCGAGACCAGCCTAGCCAACGTGGTGAAACTCCGTCTCTACTAAAATACAAAAATTAGCTGGGCATGGTGGTGGATGCCTGTAATCCCAGCTACTCAGGAGGCTGAGACACGAGAATCGCTTGAATCCGGGAAGCAGAGGTTGCGGTGAGCAGAGGTTGCAGTGAGCTGAGATTGCATCATTGCACTCCACCCTGGGTGACAGAGTGAGACTCCTTCTCAATAAAAAAACAAAAAAGGAAATTCTATGTTCCCTTTCCTGGCTTTAATTTTTTTCTTAAGACATGGATTTTTTGTTTTTGAGATGGAGTTTTGCTCTGTCAACTCAGGCTGCAGCACACTGGCGCGATCTCCGCTCATTGCAACCTCCGCCTACTAGGTTCAAGTGATTCTCCTGCCTCCGCCTCCTGAGTAGCTGGGACTACAGGTGTGTGGCACCAAGCCTGGCTAATTTTTTCTATTTTTAGTAGAAATGGGGTTTCACTATGTTAGCCAGGATGGTCTCAATCTCCTGACCTCGTGATCTGCCCACCTGACCTCCCAAAGGGCTGAAATTACAGGCATGAGTCACCACACCCAGCTGGAGAGTTTTAAAAGTTATAATTATAGTATTTGTTTGGAAACCTTTGATCTACTCAATAACTTTTGGAGACAAAATTAGAACTAAAAATTTGGCCAGGCGTGGTGGCTCACGCCTGTAATCCCAGCACTTTGGGAGGCTGAGGTGGGTGGATATTTCAGGTTAAGAGTTCGAGACCAGCCTGGAGTTCAAGACTGCCTGGCCAACATGGTAAAACCCCATCTCTACTAAAAATACAGAAGTTAGCTGGACGCGGTGGTGCATGCCTGTAACCCCAGCTACTCGAGAGGCTGATGCAGAGGCATCGCTTGAACCCAGGAGGCGGAGCCTGCAGTGAGCAGAGATTGATCCACTCACTGCACTCCAGCCTGGATGACAGCGCAAGACCCCGTCTCAAAAAATAAAAATAAAAAAAGGCCCGGCACTGTGGCTCACATCTATAATCCCAGCATTTTGGGAGGCCGAGGCGGGCAGATTGCTTGAGGTCAGGAGTTCAAGACCAGCCTGGACGACATAGTGAAACCCTGTTTCTACTAAAAAAAAACAAAAATTAGTCGAGTGTGGTTGCGCACGGTCTGTAATCCCAGTTACTCGGGAGGCTGAGGCAGGAGAATGGTGTGAACCCGGGAGGCGGAGCTTGCAGTGAGTCGAGATCGCACCACTGCACTCCAGCCTGGGGAGCAAGACTCCGTCTCAAAAAAAAAAACAAGAAAAAACAAAAAAAAAACACCTCAGAATTTACTTTTGCTAAATCCACTTAAGATATTAGTATTGCTAAATTGTTAACATTCTGACATCTAAAATTTTGTGGCAATATTTACCTGTGTCTTTGTCCTTGGCTTTATATACTTGGCCATAGGTTCCTTCTCCAATAATCCCAATAATGTCAAACTTGTCCACACAGCGTTTCCCCCAGTCGCTTTCTGTTTGTCTTCTTTCTCCATAACGAGGACAACAAATTCTAAAATGTAAAAACAACAAAATAGTTATTTAAGAAAATGAAGGCCGGGCGCGGTGGCTCATGCCTGTAATCCCAGCACTTTGGGAGGCCAAGACCGGCGGATCACGAGGTCAGGAGATCGAGACTATCCTGGCTAACACTGTGAAACCCCGTCTTTACTAAAAAAAAATACAAAAAATTAGCCAGGCGTGGTAGCGGGCGCCTGTAGTCCCAGCTACTCAGGAGGCTGAGGCAGGAGAATGGCGTGAACCCGGGAGGCAGAACTTGCAGTGAGCCAAGAATGCGCCACTGCACTCCAGCCTGGGCGACAGAGCAAGACACCCTCTCAAAAAGAAGAAAAAAAAAGAAAATGAAATTGGCTGGGCGCAGTGGCTCGTGCCTGTAACCCCAGCACTTTGGGAGGCCGAGGCAGGCGGATCACGAGGTCAGGAGATCGAGACCATCCTGGCTAACACGGTGAAACCCCGTCTCTACTAAATATACAAAAAATTAGCCGGGCGTGGTGGCAGGCGCCTGTAGTCCCAGCTACTCAGGAGGCTGAGGCAGGAGAATCACTTGAACCCAGGAGGCGGAGGTAGCAGTGAGCCAAGGTCACGCCATTGCACTCCAGCCTGGGCAGCAGAGCGAGACTCCGACTCAAAAAAAAAAAAAAAAAAAAGAAAAGAAAAGAAAAGAAAATGAAATCTAGTCAAAGAAAAAAGGATTCTTTTATGATGATTTCACTAACTCCTGTATCTTTTTTTTTTTTTTTTTTTTTTAGTACTCTACAGGCAGGTGCCACCACGCCCAGCTAATTTTTGTATTTTCAGTAGAGACGGGGTTTCACCATGTTGGCCAAGATGGTCTCGATCTCTTGACCTCATGATCCACCCCCGCCTCGGCCTCCCAAAGTGCTGGGATTACAAGCGTGAGCCACCGCGTCCAGCCACTCCTGTATCTTCTATACATTTTTTACTAAAAAGTCAGAAATGAAATGATATGAAATATATAAAGACACAGCCAGGCATGGTGGCAGGCGCCTCCAGCCTGGGTGACAGAGTGAGACTCTGTCTCAAAAAAAAAAAAAAAAAAAAAAAATACATAAACAGTCTCTCACAGTGGCTAAGACACAGGGCTACAGCTTTAGGAAGACATAAACTGAAATAATAGATTAGTTGCTTGCTTTCTGACCTCTCTCAGGTATGGCTTCAATTATAAAATGGGAAATTAATCGCTACATGCTAAGGCTGCTATGAAAATATAAGGCCGGACGCGGTGGCTCACGCTTGTAATTCCAGCACTTTGGGAGGCCAAGGCGGTGGATTACCTGAGGTCAGGAGTTCGAGACCAGCCTGGCCAACATGGTGAAACCCCATCTCTACCAAAAATACAAAAATTAGCCTGGCGTGGTGGCATATGCCTGTAATCCCAGCTACTCGGGAGGCTGAGGCAGGAGAATCGCTTGAACTGGGAAGCCGAAGTCGCGGTAAGCAGAGATAGCATCACTGCACTCCAGCCTGGGCAACAAAGAACGCAACTCTGTCTCAAAAATATATATATATATAAAACTACGACAATAATACGTGCTCAATAAATGATACCTATTTTTATTATTAAGAGAGAAATGCTAACAATCAGAAGATTAGACCCAGATTTATACTCTATTTATGGCATGACAATTTATATGCTTTCAGGAAAAAAAACCCCATATCTATTAATTTTTGATTAATGTGTACATGATTGACACATCCTGAATTTAAAAAGCTTTTATTCTTCCTTAGTACTCTAAATATTATGAATAAAAAAGACATAATGAGATAAACATTCATAGTATATCTGGATTTGGGAATTTTCTGTTGTTCTAAAAACATAGCTGGGTATCTGAGAGCACAGATGAATGACCTGAGTCTCTAAGAAAGGCTTTTATCCATTAAAATAAAATAAAAAAATACTTTGGGACCAAACTTCTATGATCTTACTGGTATGGGTTATAGAAGAAACATGAGAGATTTAGTTCAAAAGGAAGGGAGAAAACTATCATGAAAGACAGATTCCTCCAAAAACTCACTTTGGTCTCTTTTTATATGGTTGCTGAGGTGGTGTGATTGCCTTTGGTTCTGGAGAGTCTGGGGGAGACAGATCTCCACCAGGGAGCTCAGGAGGGAGAGGAAGGTCTGTGAGTAAGTGACGTGTCCTCTGTTCCTTCTCTTTCTTCACAGGTTTTGAAGGAAGAGTTTCTTTTGGACTAAACAATAAAGGAGAAGAGATGACAAAATTACAATTAAAGATACGCAAATAAAAATTTTCAAAGATCATAATGCCTGGTTACGAAAAGGTTAGAAAGATCTCATTTTTAAGGAAAAAAACCTGTAATATAACATAAAAAAATATAATTTATCACAACTAAAGATACTTAATTTTTTTCTTTTTTTTGAGACAGAGTATCACTCTGTCACCCAGGCTGGAATGCAGTAGCGTGATCTTAGCTCACTACAACCTCTGCCTCCTGGGTTCAAGCGACTCTCCTACCTCAGCTTCCCAAGTAGCTGGGATTACAGGCGTGTGCCACCATGCCAGACTAATTTTTGTATTTTTAGTAGAGACGGAGTTTCACCATGTTTACCAGGCTGGCCTTGAACTCCTGGTCTCAAATGATCCACCCGCCTCGGCCTCCCAAAATGCTGGGATTACAGGCGTGAGCCACCGTGCCTGGCTGAGATAAATTTTATAAAAAGAAATCTATAGTATATTTTAAAAACAATGAAATATTTGTGATATTACTTGCAGTTCCCTTTATCAAACTCTTAATATATCGTTCCTAAGATTTTATTTGGAGTTTTATTGAGATGAAATAAAATTCACTTGGGCATGGCGGCTCACCCCTGTGATCCCAGCACTTTGGGAGGCTGAGGCAAGAGGATTGCTTGAGGCCAGGAGTTTGAGACCACCCTGGAAAACACAGTGAGACCCCATCGCTACAAAAAATTAAAAAAAAAAAAAAAAAAATTAGGCCGGGCACGGTGGCTCAAGCCTGTAATCCCAGCACTTTGGGAGGCTGAGGCGGGCAAATCACGAGGTCAAAAGTTCAAGACCAGCCTGGCCAACATAGGGAAACCCCATCTCTACTAAAACTACAAAAAATTAGCCAGGTGTGGTAGCAAGTGCCTGTAATCCCAGCTACTCAGGAGGCTGAGGCAGGAGAATCGCTTAAATTGTTCCAGTGAGCCAAGATCGTGCCACTGCACTCCAGCCCAGGCAACAGTGTGAAACACTGTCTCAAAAAAAAAAAAAAAAATTAGAATGGGCACAGTACTCATGCCTGTAATCCCAGCACTTTGGGAGGCTGAGGCGGGCAGATCACTTGAGGTCAAGAGTTGAAGACTAGCCTGGCCAGCCTGGTGAAACCCTGTCTCTACTAAAAATATAGAAATTGGCCAGGCACGGTGGCTCACGCCTGTAATCTTAGCACTTTGGGAGGCCAAGGTGGGCAGACTGCCTGAACTCAGGAGTTCGAGACCAGCCTGGGCAACACAGTGAAACCCCATCTCTATTAAAATACAAAATTTAGCTGGGTGCACCTGTACTCCCAGCTACTCAGGAGGCTGAGGCAGGAGAATTGCTTGAACCCCAGGAGTGGAGGTTGCAGTGAGCTGAGATCACGCCACTGCACTGCAGCCGGAGAGACAGAGTGAGACTCCATCTCAAAAAAAAAAAAAAATTAACTGGGTGTGGTGTTGTAATTCCAGCTACTCGAGAGGCTGAGGCAGGAGAATTGCTTGAGCCTAGGAGGAGGAGGTTGCAGTGAGCCGAGATCGCATGACTGCACTCCAGACTCTGTCTCAAAAATAATTAGCTGGGCATGGTGGTATAAGTGTGTGGTTCCAGCTACTTAGGGGCAGATGGTGACCGGCAGTCCTGAGGTGGGAGCATCATTTGAGCCCAGTGAGCCATCACCATGCCATTGCACTCCACCCTGGGCAACAAAGGGCAGCTCTGTCTCGAAAAATAAAAAATTTAAAAATAGAAATAAAATGCAGGAAGTAATTATCTTAAATTCACAAAGTATCACTGCAACTCGTGGAGTTCATCGAATTTACTCTACATTTCAGCAAAGATTTAACAAACAAGAAGAGCTCAATAGTTTAATACTACTCTATCGCTAAAGAGGTGCAAAAATCTTGGAAAAAAGAAATAGTATTTTAGAATGCTTTGCCTGTAAGAAATATAAATTGTCGAAGATATTTACAAAAATAGAAATATAGCTAAGTTGTTAAGTCAAAACTAATAAAAAATATACTGAATCATTCCGTTCACTTCAAAGCAGAAGGCAAGCCTCTCTGACCAGCCAAAATAGACAATCATCAAACTAAAAATCTAAAGAAAAAGGGTCCAAGCAACTATTTCAGAATTATTAAGGCACCTGGTGGCAGAAGCCTCTCACAATAATCAGCAAATTATAGTAGTCAGTGGGGTTTTGTAGAAAGATACGTTTCCAGGAATAGATCAGAAAAGTCAGTTTTCAATCTTTTTTTTTTTTTTTTTTTTGAGACAGGGACTCACTTTGTTGCCCAGGCTGGAATGCAATGACACAATCATGGCTCACTGCAGCCTCAATTTCCCGGACTCAAGCAACACTCCCACCTTAGCCTCCTAAGAAGCTGGGACCACGGCACACACCAACACACCCAGCTAATTCTTAAAATTTTTTGTAGAGACAAGGTCTCGCCATATTGTCCAGGCTAGTCACAAAATCCTGGACCTCCCCAAGTGATCCTCTTGCCTCGCCTCCTACCACGTATGGCCCAGATACAATTTTTTGCCTATCTCAATTTATCAATAAGTGGTAGACAAATTTTGTGCCAAGAGCCAGGTTTGGTGGCTCACACCTATAATCCCAACACTTTGGGAGGCCAAGGCAGGCGGATCAGTTGAGCCCAGGAGTTCAAGACCAACCTGGCCAACATAGTGAAACCTCATCTCTATTAAATAAAGATACAAAAATTAGCTGGGCATGGTGGCATGTGCCTGTAGTTCCAGCTACTTGTGAGGCATCAAAATCACTTGAACTGGGGAGGTCAAGGTTGCAGTAAGCCGAGATCGTGCCACTGCACTCCAGCCTGGGTGACAGGGCAAGACTCTATCTCAAAAAAAAAAAAAAAAAAAAAAAAAAAAAAAATTGTGTCATGCATATCCTCAGAAAAAATAAGACATCTATAGTACAACAGACTAACTCACGTCTACAGATAAAATCAGGCCAGATAGGTCTTCTCTATTCCTTCACAGTATCAGATGGTTGAAAAAGATCTGAGAACCTTAACCACAGGCAATTTTCTCTATTTTTATGACAGGTAGTTATAAAGGAAAATATTGGTGCTTTGCATGAATATTTCCTAGACCACAAAGATCTATCTCTTGCAATGTATCTTTTTAAAGAATACTGTTGCCCCTTGTGTGTGAATTTTCCATAAAAGAATGTCATTTAGTCTAAATATAAGAACATAAATCTCAACAGCTATTGACTCCTGCCAATTTTTATCGTTTTAATCCCTTGTAAATCAGACAGAACAATACAATATAGGTTAGTTTGTACCACATCAACCAGAACTGGGATAGTCAATGGAGTAGATAATGATCATCTGAAACTTTCTGTTGAAATACTGGGAGAGATGAACACGCAATATTATTATAATCTGCACTCAGATTTTTCCATCCTAGGAACAAAACTTATTACCAGAAAACTCTTTGAGTCACAATGTAATATAGATTCTTTTGTTTTGAGATGGAGTCTCCCTCTATCGCCCAGGTTGGAGTACAGTGGTGCAATCTTGGCTCACTGCAACCTCTGCCTCCTGGGTTCAAGTGATTCTCCTACCTCAGCCTCCCAAGTAGCTGGGACTACAGGCGTGTGCCACCACGCCCGGCTAGTTTTTTGTATTTTTAGTAGAGACGGGGTTTCACCATATTGGCCAGGCTGGACTCGAACTCCCGACCTCATGATCTGCCCACCTCAGCCTCTCAAAGTGCTGGGATTACAGACATGAGCCACCGCGCCCCACCCATATAGATTTTTTAAATTACTCTAATTTTTAAGATGTTCAGGGAAAAAAAACTTGTAATTTCTCAACCACTGTCGGGATATTCTTTACAAATCTCAATTCCTCATTATTCAAAATAGATTTCTTCTTGGTTTGGCTTCACTAGAAGAACAAAAAAAATCAGGCTGAGCATGGTGACTCATGCCTGTAATCCCACTACTTTGGGGGCCAAGGCAGGAAGATTGCTTGAGCCCAGGAGTTCAGGACCAGCCTGAGCAACACAGTGAGACCTTATCTCTAAAAAAAAATAAACAAAGTTAGCTGGGAGTGGTGGCATGCACTTCTGGTCCCAGCTACTATCGAGGCTGAGGCGAGAGGATCACTTGAGCCAGGGAAGGAGGTCAAGGTTGCAGTAAGCCATGATTGCGCCACTGCACTCCAGTCTAAGTGACAGAGCAAGACTCTGTTTCACAGAAAAAAAAAAAAAAAGAAGAAGCAGGGTGCAGTGGCTCATGCCTGTAATCCCACCACTTTGGGAGGCCAAGCGGGCGGATCACCTGAAGTCAGGAGTTCAAGACCAGCCTAGCCAACATGGTGAAACCGCATCTCTACTAAAAGTACAAAAATTAGCTGGGCATGGTGGTGCACTCCTGAAATCCCAGCTACTTGGAAAGCTGAGGAAGGAGAATCGCTTCAACCCAGGAGGCAGAGGTTGCAGTGAGCCAAGATCACCCCACTGCACTCCAGCCTGGGCGACAGAGCAAGACTCTGTCTCAAAAAAAAAAAAAAAAAAAAAGAAAAAGAAAAATTAAGGTATTTTAATTATCTCATCATCATTTCAAATAAATTCAGTTTATAGTTTTTTGTCTGTTTGGAGACAGGATCTTGCTGTGTCACTAAAGCTGGACTGTAGTGGTGCAATCATAGCTGACTGCGGCCTCGAGGCTCAAGTGATCTACCCACCACAACATTCCAAGCAGCTGAGACTACAAGTGCATACCACCACAGCTGCTTTTTTTTTTTTAAGAGACAGGGGCCAGGCACAGTGGCTCATGCTTATAATCTCAGCACTTTAGGGGGCTGAGGCTGGGGGATCACGAGGTCAGGAGATCAAGACCATCCTGGCAAACATGGTGAAACCCTGTCTCTACCAAAATACAAAAAAAATTAGCCAGGCATGGTGGCACCCACCTGTAGTCCCAGCTACTCAGGAGGCTGAGGCAGGGGAATCACCTGAACCTGGGAGGTGGAGATTAGTGAGCCGAGATAGAGCCACTGCACTCCAGCCTGGCAACAGAGTGAGACTCTGTTTCCCAAAAAAAAAAAAAGAGATGCCTAGGCTCTGGTCTCAAACTCCTACCTGAAGCAATCCTCCAGCTTGGCCTCCTAAAGTGCTGGGATCACAGGCATCAGCCACCATGCCCAGCCAGTCTGTGTTTCATATTTTTGTTTTCTCCAATGTTTCCTTTATGAGCTCAAATAAAGTATTAATACAGGTTAAGTACTCTCTTATCCACAATGCCTCAAACCAGAGTGTTTGAATTTTTTTTTTTTTTTTTTTTTTGAGACAGAGTCTCGCTCTGTCGCCCAGGCTGGAGTGCAGCAGCGTGATCTCGGCTCACTGCAAGCTCCGCCTCCCGGGTTCACTCCATTCTCCTGCCTCAGCCTCCTGAGTAGCTGGGACCACAGGCGCCCACCATCACGCCTGGCTAATTTTTTGTATTTTTAGTAGAGACGGGGTTTCACCATGTTAGCCAGGATGGTCTCGATCTCCTGACCTCGTGATCCGCCCGCCTCGGCCTCCCAAAGTGCTGGGATTACAGGCGTGAGCCACCGTGCCCGGCCTGAGTGTTTCAAATTTTTTAAATTTTTAGATTTTGGATTATTTGCATTATACTGGATGAGCATATTCAATGCAAAAATCTGAATACTGAAATGCTCCAATGAGCATTTCCTTTGAGTATCATGTCAGCACTAAAAATGTTCCTGATTTTGGAGGATTTCTAGATTTTTGGATTAGGGATATTGAACCTGTATGAAAAATATATACTGCTTCTAAAATATTACATTTTTAGCATGTTTATTTCAAGACAGAACGAGTATTTGATAGGTTATGTCCTACCAGTTCAGGATATACAATTTGAATAGAGGTCAAATCCTGTTTCAATAAATTCCAATGTACTAAAAACCCTGAAAATTTAATGACAGCCTCAAAACTACAATGCTTAACATTATCACCTTTAGCATAGGACACTCAGTATTATAAAGGGTTGAGGACATGTGGTACATGCAAAGTGAGTCTATCATAGGGGAGCAGATACTATACATCACAGTCATTACTTGAAAAGTCACTACCAGGAAGCGCTGATGTACCCTAACTATATCAGTATTTCCTAGTTCCCCATTTATACCTATACACAAATTCACATGTGGTAATTAGGTTTCATAATACATGTGTAATTTAAAAACCCACCAAGCTCTAGGACTGCCAAACTTTTAGAATATGAATAGTATTTTGGAATCTGTGACGACAGAACTGAATCTGTGGGTGTAATGGAAACACTTCTAATAAAAACACTGTTAATAAAAAAAGAATATAGACCAGGAACGGTGACTACGGCCTGTAGTCCCAGCTCTTTGGAATGTCGAGGTAGGCATATCACTTAAGGCCAGGAGTTTGAGACCAGCATGGCCAACATGGTGAAACCCTGTCTCTTCTAAAAATACAAAAACTTAGCCAAGTGTGGTAGCTCGTGCCTGTAATCCCAGCCACTTGGGAAGTTGAGGCATGAGAATCACTTGAACCTGGAGGCAGCGGTTGCAGTGAGCCAAGATCGTGCCACTGCACTCCAGCCTGGGCAACAGAGCAAGATCCTGTCTCAAACAAAAAAAAAGAAAAAATATAAAATTTATAAATATTTACGCCAGGGGTGGTGTCTCACGCCTGTACTCTCAGCACTTTGGGAGGCCAAGGTAGGCGGATCATGAGAGTAAGAATCCGCCTCAATAAATAAATAAATAAATAAATAAATAAATAAATTGTAACTGTTTAAAAAACACTAAATTTTTCAATGAGATAATCTGCCCATTTTAACAGCGTAAACTACTTTAAACATGATCCTTTATCTCCTTCCCCTTGAAGTTGGTTGTTTAAAACATGATTTCAGACCAGGCGCGGTGGCTCATGCCTGTAATCCTAGCACTTTAGAAGGCCAAGGCAGGTGTATTGCTTGTGTCTAGGAGTTCTACTAGCCTGGACAACACAGTCAAACTCCATCTCTACAAAAAAGTACAAAAATTAGCCAGGCATGATGGCACGTGCCTGTAGTCCAAGCTACTTGAGAGGTTGAGGTGGAAGGATCGCTCCAGCCTAGCAGGTAGAGGCTACCGTGAGCCGTGCACAGGCCACTGAACTCCAGCATGGGCGACAAAGGGAAAACTTGTCTCTTAAAAAAAAACAAAAGAAAAGAAAAGAAACAGTGATTTCACCACTATTTACAAACTTTTATCAAAAATTTAGTTGAGCCAGGGTGAGGTGGCTCACGCCTGTAATGCCAGCACTTTGGGAGGCCAAGGCGGGTGGATTACTTGAGGGCAGGAGTTCGAGACCAGCCTGACCAACATGGTGAAACCCCGTCTCTACTAAAAATACAAAAATTAGCCAGGCGTGGTGGCACAAGCCTGTAATCCCAGCTATTCGGGAGACTGAGGCAGCAGAATCACTTAAATCCAGGAGGCGAAGGTTGTAGTGAGCCGAGATCATGCCACTGCACTCCAGCCTGGGGGACAGAGTGAGACTCCGTTGCAAAAAAAAAAAAAAAATTTAGTTGAGGCAGGCATAGTGGCTCTCACCTGTAATCCCAGCACTTTGAAAGGCTGAGGCAGGTGGATTGTTTGAGGCCAGGAGTTAGATACCAGCCTGGCCAATATGGCATAACCCCTCTCTACTAAAAATACAAAGGTCAGCCAAGCATGGTGGCTTATGCCTGTAATCCCAGCTACTTGGGAGGCTAAGGCACAAGAGTTGTTTGAACCTGGGAGGCGTAGGTTGCAGTGAGCTGAGTTCATACCACTGCACTCCAGCCTGGGTGACAGAGAGAGACTCTGCCTCAAAAAAAAAAAAAAATGTAGTTGATTGTTCACTTCGGCGGCACATACACTAAAACTGGAACAATACAGAAAAGATTATTATGGCCCCTGCACAAAGATGACACAAATTCGTGAAGTGTTCCCTAAAAAAAAAAGTTTAGTTAAGTACATAAAAAATGGAAACCAAGCATCCCATTCTACTAGGAAAATCCTGGTTCATTTAGAGTTTACTGAACTTATAGAGATACAGCCTTTAAAAATAATGTAGACTCCCCTGAAGTTCAGTACGCTCCAAATGAACAAGGCTATTAGAAAAACAGAGCAAGGCCAGGTGCGGTAGCTCAAGCCAGTAATCCTAGCACTTTGAGAGGCCGAGGCGGGTGGATCACCTGAGGTCAGGGGTTCAAGGCCACCTTGGCCAAAATGGTGAAACCCCATCTCTATCAAAAACACAAAATTAGCAGGGTGTGGTGGCACACGCCTGTAATCCAGCTACTCAGGAGGCTGAGGCAGGAGAATTGGTTGAACCCAGGAGGTGGAGGTTGCAATGAGTGGAGATCACACCACTACACACCAGCCTGGGCAAAAAAAAGCGAAACTCTGTTTAAAAAAAAAAAAAACAGCAAGCCAGGCGCGGTGGCTCACGCCTGTAATCCCAGCACTTTGGGAGGCCAAGGCGGGCAGATCATAAGGTCAGGAGTTTGAGACCAGCCTGGCCAACCTGGTGAAACCCCATCTCTACTAAAGACACAAAAAATTAGCCAGGCGTGGTGGCGCTTGCCTGTAATCCCAGCTACTTGGGAGGGTGAGGCAGGAGAATCGCTTGAACCCGGGAGGCGGAGGTTGCAGTGAGCCAAGATAGTGCCATTGCAGTCCAGCCTGGGCAACAGGACGAGACTTTGTCAAAAAAAGAAAAAAGAAAAGAAAAGAGAGAGAGAGAGAAAGACAGAGAGAGAGAGAGCGAGCACAGAAGCGCTGGGCGCAGTGGCTCACACATGTAATTCCAGCACTTTGGAAGACCAAGGTGGGCAGACTGCTTGAGCTCAGGAGTTCGAGACCAGCCTGTGCAAATGGCAAAACTTGGTCTCTACCAAAAATGTAAAAAAAAAAACCAGCCGGGCATGGCTTGTGCTTGTAGTCCCAGCTACTCAGGAGGCTGAGGCCAGGAAGTGGAGATTGCAGTGAGGCAAGATCACCCCAGTGTACCCCAGCCTGGGTGACAGAGAGATTCTGTCACAAAAAAAAAAAAAAGAGAAAGAAGAAAAGAAGACTTTAAAAATTCTATATGGTTAACTGAAATTTCTTTTCTTTTTTTTTTTTTTTTTTTTGAGACGGAGTTTCCCTCTTGTTGCCCAGGCTGGAGTGCAATGGCGTGATCTCGGCTCACCGCAACCTCCGCCCCCCAAGTTCAAGGGATTCTCCTGCCTCAGCCTCCCAAGTAGCTGGGATTACAGGCATGCACCACCAAACCCTGCTAATTTTGTACTTTTAGTAGAGACGGGGTTTCTCCATGTTGGCCAGGCTGGTCTCGAACTCCTGACCACAGGTGATCCGCCGGCCTCGGCCTCCCAAAGTGCTGGGATTACAGGCGTGATCCACCACTCCCGGCTGGTTAACTGAAATTTCTAAGAAAAGTATACAGATGATCTACTTAAGGCAGAAATATATCCATTAATAACTATGGTCATGTAGATTGTACTATGTTGGACGTGGGCTGCCTTGCTTCTTGAAATCAAGAATTATAGACCACAAATGAGAAAGGCTTTTGAAATACCATTACCTAAATTCACTCTTGCATTTGATACCTGAGCTAGTACACTCCTACTCAAAATACATGCTTGAAAGAAAAGAAAAGTTTCGGCTGGGCGTGCTGGCTCACACCTGTAATCCCAGCACTTTGGGAGGCCAAGGCAGGTGGATCACTTGAGGTCAGAGGTTTGAGATCAGCCTGGCCAACATGGTGAAACCCCCTCTCTACTACACATACAAAAAATTAGTTGGAATTCCAACTACTTGGGAGACTAAGGAAGGTGGATCGTTAGAACCCAGGAGGCAGAGGTTGCAGTGAGCTGAGATCGCACCATTGCACTCCAGCCTGGGCAACTAGCAAAACTCTGTCTCAAAAAAAAAAAAAAAAAAAAAACTAGCTGGGCATGGTGGTACATGCCTGTAATGCTAGCTACTTGGGAGGGTGAGGCAGGAGAATCGCTTGGGATTCAGAGATGGAGATGGAGGTTACAGTGAGCCAAGATCACGCCACTGCACTCCAGCCTGGACAACAAAGTAAGACTCTGTCTCAAAAAAAAAAAAAGTAAAGTTTCATTCTTCTCCCAAAATGACACTAAATCCTCTAGGCTGGACACGGTGGCTCGCGCCTATATCCCAGCACTTTGGGAGGCCCAGATGAGTGGATCACATGAAGTCAGGAGATTGCAACCAGCCTGGGAAAGATGGTAAAACCCCGTCTCTACTAAAAATATAAAAATTAGCTAGGCATGATGTCGGGGGCCTATAATCCCAGCTACTCAGGCGGCTGAGGCAGGAAAATCGCTTGAACCCAGGAAGTGGAGGTTGCAGTCAGCCGAGATCACGTCATTGCACTCCAGCCTGGGCAACAAGAGCAAAACTCTGTCTTAAAGAAAAAAAAAAAAGCTGGTGCAGTGACTCACGCCTGTAATCCCAGGACTTTGGGAGGCCAAGGTGGGTGGAGCACCTGAGGTCAGGAATTTCAGACCAACCTGGCCAACATGGGGAGACCCTGTCTCTACTAAAAATACAAAAATTAGCCAGGCATAGTGGTGAGCACCTATAGTCTCAGCTACTTGGGAGGCTGAGGCAGGAGAATTGCTTGAACCCGAAAGGCGGAGATTACAGTGAGCCGAGATCATGCCACTGCATTCTAGCCTGGGTGACAGAGCAAGACTGTCTCAGGGGAAAAAAACAAAACAAAACAAGACAAAAAAAACAGACAAATCCTCTAATGTAAGCTTTATGTTCTTTATGTGCACACTGACTTCTTTTACAAGTCCACTGTCATTTCACACAAGCCCTGATCCTGGCTCCATTAGAAGTTTTATTTACCCATCAATTAAAATAACCAACATTACTAATTGCATTCTGTATTCTACCCACAAGGTACTGTAGGTAATAAAATGATGTGTAAGTCACATTCTCAACATTGATGCTGCTGCAGTCTCAAGTGAGAGATAAAACAGAGAATATAAGTGAGCTCCTTACGAAACTTTTAGATTTTTTTTTTTTTGAGACGGAGTCTCGCTTGTCGCCCAGGCTGGAGTGCAGTGGCACGATCTCGGCTCACGGCAAGCTCCGCCTCCCGGGCTCATGCCATTCTGCTGCCTCAGCCTCCTGAGTTGCTGGGACTACAGGGGCCTGCCACCATGCCCGGCTAATTTTTTCTATTTTTAGTAGAGACGAGGTTTCATCGTGTTAGCCAGGATGGTCTCGATCTCCTGACCTCGTGATCCACCCGCCTCAGCCTTCCAAAGTGCTGGAATTACAGGTGTGAGCCACCGCAACTGGCCATTAGATTTCTTTCTAAAAAGCTTTCCTATGTAAAAATTACTTTTCATGTCAGAGATAGGAGCAGCTGGTACATGGATATGGAGCAGCTGGTACATGGATATAGCAGCACATGCACACATACAAAATAGAAACAGAAACACATCATGAATTTAAAATAAAAAAATAAAATTGATAATGGAAGACATCCTCATCTCCTTTTCTTTGATACAACATCTCACTGTTATCCAGGCTAGAGTGCAGTGGTGCGATCATGGCTCACTGTAGCTCCGACCTTCCAGGCTCCAGTAATCATTTCACCTCAGTCTCCCAAGTAGCTCAGACCACAGGTGCCTGCTATCATGCCTTTTCTTGTTTAATGGTAGAAACAGGGTTTGGCTATGTAGCCTAAAACACATGGGCTCAAAGAATCCTCTTGCCTTGGCCTCTCAAAAGGCTGGGATTATAGGAGTGAGCCACAGCACCTGGCCTATTTCTGTTTTTCTACCTTTAATAATTTATTTATATGTAGAATACTGATAATAATCATGGCCAGGGCTGGGCGCGTTGGCTCATGCTTCCAATCCCAGCACTATGGGAGGCCAAGGCAGGTGGATCACCTAAGGTCAGGAGTTCGGGAGCAGCCTGGCTGACATGATGAAACCCTGTCTCTACTAAAAATACAAAAAAATTTTCCGGGTATGGTGGCATGCGCCTGTAGTCCCAGCTACTGGGGAGGCTGAGGCAGGAGAGTCATGTGAACCCCAGAGGCAGAAGTTGCAGTGAGCTGAGATTGAGCCACCGCACTCCAGCTTGGGTGACAGCAGGAATCCATCTCAAAAAAAAAAAAATCATGGCCAAACTCAGCAGCTCACACATGTAATGCCAGCATTTAGGGATGCCAAGGTGGAAGGATCACATGAGTTGAGGAGTTTGGGACAAACCTGGGCAACACAGCAAGACCCCATCTCCTCTAAAAAAAAAAAAAAAAAAAGAGGTGGAGGAGGAGATGGCTAAAAAAAAAAAATCATGTTTAAAAATAATTAGATGGGCCCGGTGCAGTGGCTCATGCCTGTAATCCCAGCACTTTGTGAGGCCAAGGCAGGCAGACCCCGAACTCAGGAGTTCAAGACCAGCCTGGTCAATGTAGTGAAACCCCGTCCCTACTAAAAATACAAAAATAGGTGGGGTGTAGTGGCTCACATCTGTAATCCCAGCACTTTGGGAGGCTGAGGTGGGCTGATCACGAGGTCAGGAGATTGAGATCATCCTGGCTAACACGGCAAAACCCCATCTCTACTAAAAAATACAAAAAATTAGCTGGGCGTGGTGGCAGGCACCTGTAGTCCCAGCTACTCGGGAGGCTGAGGCAGGAGAATGGCATGAACCCAGGAGGTGGAGCTTGCAGTGAGCCAAGATCGAGCCACTGCACTCCAGCCTGGGCAACAGAGTGAGACTCTGACTCAAAAAAATAAAAAAATAAATAATAAATAAATAAAAATAAAAATACAAAAATTAGCTGGGCACAGTGGCTCACGTCTGTAATCCCAGCACTTTGGGAGGCCAAGGCGGGTGGATCACCTGAGGTCAGGAGTTCGAGACCAGCCTGACCAACATAGTGAAACCCCGTCTGTACTAAAAATACAAAAAAATTAGCTGGGCATGGTGGCATGCGCCTGTAGTCCCAGCTACTTGGGAGGCTGAGGCAGGAAAATCGCTTGAACCCAGGAGGTGGAGGTTATGGTGAGCCGAGATCACGCCACTACACTCCAGCCTGGGCAACAGGGTGAGACTCACTCCAGCCTGGGCAACAGAGTGAGACTCCAGACTCCATCTAAAACAAAAACAAAAACAAAAACACTACAAAAATTAGCCAGACATGGTGGCACACACCTGTAGTCCCACCTACTCAGGAGGCTGAGGCAGGAGAATCGCTTGAACCCTGGTGGTGGAGGTTGTGGTGAGCCAAGATGGTGCCACTGCACTCCAGCCTGGGCAACAGAGTGAGACTGTCTCAAAAAATAATAATAATTAGATTAGGGCTGGGCCTGGTGGTTCATGCCTGTAATTCCGGCATGTTGGAAGCCCGAGGTAGGTGGATCATTTAAGGTCAGGAGTTCGTAACCAACATGGTGAAATCCCATCTCTAATAAAAATACACAAATTAGCCAGGCGTGGTGGTGGGCACCTGTAATCCCAGCTACTCAGGAGGCTAAGGTAGGAGAATCGCTTGAACTTGGGAAGCGGAGGTTGCAGTGAGCTTAGATTGCCCCAGTACACTCCAGCCTGGGCGACAGAGCAGAACTCTGTCTCAAAAAAAAAAAAAAAAAATGGCAGGCATGGTGGCTCATGCTTGTAATCTCTGCACTTTGTGGGGCCAAGGCAGGTAGATCACCTGAGGTCAGGAGTTCCTGACCAGCCTGGCCAACAGGGTGAAACCCATTCTTTACTAAAAATACAAAATTAGTTGAGTGTGGTGGCAGGTGCCTGCAATCCCAGCTACTTGGGAGGCTGAGGCAGGAGAATTGCTTGAACCCGGGAGGCGGATGCAGCCGAGATCACGTCACTGTACTCCAGCCTGGACAACAAGGGCAAAAATCCCATCTCAAAAAATAAATAAATAAAATAATAAATAGCTGGGGCACGGGGGTTCATGCCAGTAATCTCAGTACTTTGGGAGGCTGAGGCGGACAGATCACGAGATCAAGACATCGAGACCATCCAGGAGAAATATGGTGAAACCCCACCTCTACTAAAAATACAAAAATTAGCTGGGTGTGGTGGCACATGCCTGTGGTCCCAACTACTCGGGAGGCTGAGGCAGGAGAATCGCTTGAACCCTGGGAAGTTGCAGTGAGCCGAGATCTTGCCACTGCACTCCAGCCTGGCTATGGAGAGAGAATCTGTCTCAAAAAAAAAAAAAAAAATCATCAAGATTCTTTTTGTTTCCTCAACATTTTTCTGAAGTAAAAAAAAAAAAAAAAAAAAAAAAAAAATCAAGATTCTTACCCACATTAATATTCTAGCCACTATGTAAACAAGTATTGAAATGAGGTTCCTATAGCTAAAGGGCCAGGGTCCCTTTGGACAATGCTCAACTATTTCCTTTTCCAACAAAAACCATAAAAATATGGCTTTTATCTTTTTATCTATGGCTTGTATCTATCTATATTTTAGACCTCAAGTTAATTTTTTCCACATAAATTTGAGGTTCTGTTCCTGGCACGGTGGCTCACACCTGTAATCTCAGTACTTTGGGAGGCCTAGGCGGGCGAATCATGAGGTCAGGAGTTCGAGACCAGCCTGGCCAACATGGTGAAACCACGTCTCTATTAAAAATACAAAAAATTAGCTGGGCGTGGTGGCGGGCACCTGTAATCCTAGCCACTGGGGAGGCTAAGGTAGAAGAATCGCTTGAACCTGGGAGGTGGAGTTTGCAGTGAGCCAAGATCGCCACTGCACTCCAGCCTGGACAACAGTGTGAGACACCGTCTCAAAAAAAAAAAAAAAATTTCAGGTTCTCTTCTTCTCTTCTGTAATTCTCATCACGTGGCAGAATTTGTTATTACCTTTTTTTTAATTAAAATTTTATTTTTAGAGACAGGGTCTCTTTCACACAAGCTGGCGTACAGCAGCCCAATCATATAGTTCACCACAGCCTTGAACTCCTGGGCTTAAGTGATCCTCCTGCCTCAGCCTCCCAAGTAGCTAGGGCTAAAGGTACCTGCCACCACATCCAACTAATTTTTAAATGTTTTATAGAGATGGGGTCTCACTATGTTGTTGTCCAGGCTGGTTTTGAACTCCTGGCCTTAAACAGTCCTCCCACTGTGGCCTCCCAAAGTACTGGGATTACATCCACAAAGCTCAGTCCATAAATACCTATTAATGTTAGAAAGAGTACATGGAATTTTTCTTTAAAATCACATTTTGGGTTGGGTGCAGTGGCCCATGCCTGTAATCCCAGCACTTTGGAAGGCCCAGGTGGGAGAATCATTTAAGGTCAGGAGTTCGAGACCAGCCTGGCCAACATGCTGAAACCCTGTCTCTACTAAAAATAAAAAAATTAGCCAGGCATGGTGGCACATGCCTGTAATCTCAGCTACTCAGAGGAGCTGAGGCAGGAGAATCACTTGAACCCAGGAGGCAAAGGCTGCAGTGAGCTGAGATCGCGCCATTGCACTCTAGCCTGGGCAACAGAAAGAGACTTCATCTCAAAAAAATAAAAAATAAAAAATCAGATTTTAGCAGTCTGGTCACGCCAAAAAAAAAAAAAAAAAAAAAAGGAAACATCATATTTCTTTCTATAAATAGTGATGGAGCCATTCCTTAAAATAGTTTTTCTCCCCCTTTCCATTTACTGTACTTGCATCTTCTTTAAAGAACAGAGGGTACGAAAAAACACTTTCTCACCCAGAGGGCTGCAATGTATCATCATTCAAATGACCAATATTGGCCGGGAGTGGTGGTTCATGACTGTAATCCCAACACTTTGGAAGGCCAAAGCAAGCGGATCACTTGAGTCCAGGAGCTCGAGACCAACCTGGGCAACATGATGTAACCCCATGTCTACAAAAAATAAATTAGCCGGGTGTAGTGGCATGCACCTGTAATCCCAACTAGTCAGGAAGCTGAGGTGGGAGGATCACTTGAGTCTGGGAGGCAGAGTTGCAATAAGCCCAGATCGCACCACTGCACTCCAGCCTGGGGGACAGAGCCAGATCCTGTCTCAAAATAAAATGAAATAAAATCACAACTATCACCTTGAAAGGAATGAAGGCTTGGGAATTAGGCTAGGATGCAAGATCAGTGGCACTTAATTTTGTGCTTACAATGAAGTTTCTTTCAATAAATGCAATTCACATCCCAAAGAGCACAATATCACAGTAGAATAAGCAAATTGCAACACAAAGACTGCCATCACATGTCACTGCTAAAACAAGTGTGTTTGGTGGTACTTGCCTAGTGAGTCCTGTCAAGATATTAAAGAAATACATATATATTGTTTTGAGACAGAGTTTCGCTCTGTCACCCAGGCTGGAGTGCAGTGGCATGACCTCGGCTCACTGCAGCCTCTGCCTCCTGAGTTCAAGCGACCCTCCCACTTCAGCCTTCTGAGTAGCTGGGATTACAGGCGCCTGGCTAATTTTTCTCTTTTTTTTTTTTTTGAAACGGAGTCTGGCTCTGTTGCCCAGGCTAGAGTATAGTGGCATGATCTCAGCTCACTGCAACCTCCACCTCCTGGGTTCAAGTAGTTCTTCTGCCTCAGCCTCTCGAGTAGCTGGGACTACAGGCAACTGCCACCATGCCCAGCTAATTTTTATATTTTTAGTAGAGACAGGGTTTCACCATATCAGGCTGGTCTTGAACTACTGACCTCGTGATTCGACCGCCTTGGCCTCCCAAAGTGCTGGGATTAAAGGCGTGAACCACCGCACCTGGCCACGCCTGGCTAATTTTTTGTATTTTTTTAGTAGAGATGGGGTTCCATCATGTTGGCCAGGCTGGTCTTGAACTCCTGGGTTCAAGTGATCTTATCTACCTCGGCTTCCCAGAGTGCTGAAATTACAGGCGTGAGCCACCAAGCCCAGCCTTGAAGTATTTTTGTTAACGCCTTCTATACAATTAGATTCATGCTTCAAAGTCATTTCAGTTCTCAATATTCAGAGGAATCATTAAAATTAAAGCTCTTCCCATCATCCCATTGTGAATTATATTCTAATTAGCAAATACTTTACATATTATTCTTTTACTTTTTATGGAATAATTTTTTTTTTTTTTTAAAAAGCAGCCCTTTTCAAAATAATCCTAGTTTGCACCCTGGATCGGAAGAGAAAAAACAAACCCGGCTATAAAAGACATTTTGTGAGTTATTTTGAATTCCAACTGAAAACAAAAACCAACAATAAAGACATTTTAGGGGCTACTGGGACTAATTGGTTAAATATTATGATTATTGATAGCTTTTTTTTTTTTTTTTTTTGAGACGGAGTCTCGCTCTATCGCCCAGACTGGAGTGCAGTGGCGCGATCTTGACTTACTGCAACCTCCGCCTCCCAGGTTCACGCCATTCTCCTGCCTCAGCCTCCCGAGTAGCTGGGACTACAGGCGCCTGCCACTATGCCCAGCTAATTTTTTATATCTTTAGTAGAGGCGGGGTTTCACCGTGTTAGCCAGGATGGTCTTGATCTCCTGACCTCATGATCCACCCACCTTGGCCTCCCAAAGTGCTGGGATTACAGGCGTGAGCCACCGCACCTGGCCGACAGCATGTTATTTATATAACTATTGATGTTACTAAGTCAATGTTAAATTTTTCAGGGTGATGAAGATATTGTAATTATATAGAACAACGTTATTATTAGGAGAGACACACTGAAGTATTTAGAAGTAAAGTGTCATGATATCCACAGTTAAAGCAAATACGGCAATATGCGATCTTGGCTTGCTGCAAACTCCGTATCCTGGGTTCAAGCAATTCTCCTGCCTCAGCCTCTCAAGTAGCTGGGATTACAGGGGCCCACCACCACGCCCAGCTAATTTTCGTATTTTTAGTAGAGATGGGGGTTCACCATGTTGGCCAGCCTGGTCTTGAACTCCTGACCTCAGGTGATCTGCCTGCCTCAGCCTCCCAAAGTGCTGGGATTACAGGCATGAGCCACTGCATCCAGCCTATTATTCTTTTAATTGTTCTATAGGTATTAATATTTTCAACAAAAATTTAAGGGAAAAACTCGATTTTTTTTACATTTTAATCAAAATTAGCATTATCAATAAACTTAGGCTAGGGATGGTGGCTCATGCCTGTAATCCCAGCACTTTGGCAGGCCAAGGCAGGAAAATCACTTGAGGTCAGGAGTTCCAGACCAGCACGGCCAACATGGTGACACCCCATCTCTACTAAAAATACAAAAATTAGCCAGGCATGGTGGTGCATGCCTGCAGTCCCAGCTGCTGCGGAGGCTGAGGTGGGAAAATCACTTGAACCCGGGAGGCAGATGTTGCAGTAAGCCGAGATGACGCCACTGCATTACAGCCTGGGCGACAGAGCAAGACCATGTCTCAAAATAAAAAAAATAATAAAATAAATAAAATAAACTTAATGATAAAATAGGTTAACCAGGCCTCAAATTCTAATTCTCTCTTCCCGAGTAATAATGTCATAAATACAGACTTTCCCACTGAAAATATCAAAGACATTTCCTGTTCATAAAACCATGAGGGTAGTGTTGACAAAGATTAAAACAGAAAATGCTTTATGTTTAGATCAAGGGGGTTTTTTCCAGTTCACTATAGGACTTACCTATCCATGTCATCATCTCCAGGTAATAAGGGTGGGAGGGGCAGAGGAGGCAACGTTGAAGTTTTCAGGTGTGGAATAGCAGCTGTTACAGATACTTGAGTCTTCACAGAAACCTGTACAGGGGGCTGAAAATTTGCCTGAGAGGACACAGCAGATGTCTTTGAGTGAGTAGAAGGGGGCAAAGTTGAAGTACTGGAAGCAGGAACCTGACTAAATGCTGGCTGAGAAGGAGGCAGAGGTGGTTGCTGTGGAAGAGCTGGTATTGGAGGCAAAGGTGGCAAAGGGGGTGTCTGAGGTGGAGGGGTAGTAGTTGGTAGAGGGGGTGGGGGAGAAGTAATTGTGGGAAGAGGTGGAGGGGTCTCCTTTTCTGATGTTTCTGTCTCCTTTGGAGTAACAATCTCCTCTTTCAGTGCTATGGGTTTAGAGTCTCTTGCTCCCTGTGCTTTCAAATCTTTAACAAGATGCTTCTCGGAGTTCTCATCCAACTTTACTTTCCCTGTATCTGAAGAATTTTTTACCTCTGTGTTTAGATGTGTTACATTCACCAGTTCAGTATCTGGGGCAGATTTTTCCAATTTTACACTTCTGGGTAACTTTTTAGACTCCAAACCTGAATCCTTAGCCTCTACTGAACTGTTCTCTTTTCTAGGCAAAAATACAGGTGAACCCTTGGATTCCTTTCCATCCATCTTTGCTGCAGCAGCAGCAGCTGCTCTTTCCTTCTTTTTCCTACTGAGTTCAGCTCCCAGACTGGAATTAAGTGGAAGCCTGACAGGTGAGATACTGGAATGACGACTGCGTGAACTGGATCTCTTCTTTTTACTATGAGAAGATGAATGTCTTGAATATGCAGGACTTCTACTTCTGGACTTCATGGATTTCCTACTGGAAAAATAAAAAGGTAGTTTTAAATGAATGGACTACAGTAGTATATGGAAGAAAACAGATCAACAAAACAAACTATGAAGAACTGTAACTTATCAATCTTAAAATAGATTAAGTGCCATCAAAAACAAGGAAAGTCTGAGAAATCAGCCCAATCAAGAGGCACCCCAAGGAGACAAGACTAAATGTAAGATGGTATAATGAGTAAGATCCTGGAACAGAAAATGGACATTAGGTAGACTAAGTAAATCTAAATAAAGTATGGACTCCAGTTTATAATTATGTATCAATATTGGTTCATTAACTGTAACAACTGTACCACATTAATGTAAGATGTTAACAATAGGAGAAACTGGATGCAGGGATATATGAGACTTCTTTGCACTATCTTCACAATTTTTCTGTAAATCTTAAACTACTCTAAAAAAATAAAGTTCATTTAAAAAATACATTAAACTGGCCAGGCACGGTGGCTCACACCTGCAATCTCAGCATTTTGGGAGGCCGAGGCGGGCGAATCACCAGGTCAGGAGATCAAGACCATCCTGGCTAACATGGTGAAACCGCATCTCTACTAAAAAATACAAAAAATTAGCCGGGCGTGGTGGCAGGCACCTGTAGTCCCAGCTACTCAGGAGGCTGAGGCAGGAGAATGGCATGAATCTGGAAGGTGGAGCTTACAGTGAGCCACTGCACTCCAGCCTGGGCGACAGAGTGAGACTACGTCTCAAAAAAAAAAAAAAAAAAAAAAAAAGATTGAACTAAATCCTACAAGAAAACATATCTGAATCATATAACAATAAAATTATCTACTACTTATTCATCTGAAAAAAGATGGGTCACTATTTTTTTTCCCACATTGGAAAAGAAACAGCCATACTCACAATGATTACTTTCAGAATTTTGAATTTAATCTTTGATATAGTGAAAACAGGATAAAGCAGTCATGCCTGGCCAGGTGCAGTGGCTCACGTCTGTAATCCCAGCACTTTGGGAGGCCAAGATGGGTGGATCGCCTGACATTGGGAGTTCGAGACTAGCCTGACCAACATGGAGAAACCCCGTCTCTACTGAAAATACAAAATTAGCCAGGCGTTGTGGTGGGCGCCTGTAATCCCAGCTACTTGGGAGGCTGAGGCAGGAGAATCGCTTGAACCCAGGAGGCAGAGGTTGTGGTGAGCCGAGATTGTGCCATTGCTTGCACTACAGCCTGGGCAACAACAGCAAAATTCCGTCTCAAAAAAAAAAAAAAGAAGTCATACTCCATAGTAAAGGTGGGTTATATCCATCAGGAAGTTAAAAGCAACAAGCATGCTTCACCAAAACCTAAATTTGTTAGCTGGAGAGTTAATTGGCAGAGCCCAGAAAAATATGTTGTTCCTTGCATCCTCAGTTTATAATAAAGTTGTAAAGTTTAAAATAAAGTACTAAACAAATTCCCAACACACAAGACTTAGGATTTACAAAACAAAGTGGAGAAAATGTTTTACCAAAATAACTTTTAGAACTTTTCAAAAACATGAGGGCTCCTAATATCTTTATTATAAAATGATTTCCAATAGGCTTTTTAGAAACTCCTAAAGATATTATTGCATGTTTGATTAATTTTCTTCTTAAGGAAGGCTTTGGAAATAAAATCTGGGAATCTATGGGGCAGATCATTTTAAGTTGAAACCCAAATGTCATTAATTCTCATGACTTTTTACTAAAGCCTAACATGCTAAGGCCTCAATGTGTGACAAAACAAAAAACCAATACAGGCTGGGTGCCGTGGCTCACGCCTGTAATCCTAGCACTTTGGGAGGCCGAGGCAGCGAATCACGAGGTCAGGAGATCAAGACCATCCTGGCCAACATGGTAAAACCCTGTATCTACTAAAAATACAGAAATTAGCTGGGTGTGGTGGTACATGCTTGTATTCCCAGCTACTTGGGAGGCTGAGGGAGGAGAATCGCTTGAACCCAGGAGGCGGAGGTTGCAGTAAGCCAAGGTTGCAGTGAGCAGAGATGGCGCCACTGCACTCCAGGCTGGCGACAGAGTGAAAATCTGTCTCAAAATTAATTAATTAATTAGTTAATTAATTAAATTAAATTAAAACATTAAAAGCGCCGGGCACTGTGGCTCACGCCTGTAATCCTAACACTTTGGGAGGCCGAGGCAGGCGGATTACCTGAGTTCGGAGTTCGAGACCAGCCTGACCAATATGGAGAAACCCTGTCTCTACTAAAAATACAAAATTAGCCGGGCATGGTGATGCATGCCTATAATCCCAGTTACTCGAGAGGCTGAGGCAGGAGAACCGCTTGAACCTGGGAGGCAGAGGTTGTGGTAAGCTGAGATTGCGCCAATGCACTCCAGCCTGGGCAACAAGAGTGAAACTCCGTCTCAAAAATAAAAAATAAATAAAAACATTAAAAGCATAATTGGACAAAACAAAATTTTCCCAGTAGTCTAAAACAAATTGCTTCCATTCTAGGTCATCATATCTTCCTTTATCTTTGATCAGGGAGATATGGTAAGACTGACATATAGTAAGACTGACATGAACCAAAATGTTTCAAAACAACATATGTGTAAGGGAAACAACTTGCATAATGGCAGCGATGATTTTCTTTTACCTATACTGTTTCTTGCAAGTTTGCTTCCAAAAGTTAGTTAAAATATAAAATTATTATTGAAAGCTGGGCGCGGTGGCTCACGCCTGTAATCCCAGCATTTTGGGAGGCTGAGGCGGGTGAATCGCCCTGAAGTCAAGAGTTTGAGACCAGCCTGACCAATATGGTGAAACCCCAGCTCTACTAAAAATACAAAAAAATTAGCCGGGCATGGTGGTGTATGCCTGTAATCCCAGCTGCTCGGGAGGCTAAGGCAGGAGAATTGCTTGAACCCAGGAGGCGGAGGTTGCAGTAAGCCAAGATCACGCCACTGTACTCCAGCCTGGGCGACAGAGAGACACTCCGTCTCAAAAAAAAAAACTAAAACTAAAAATATTGTTGGAATCAATAGAACTAAAAAACAACACCACAAACATGAACATGAGAATATAAAATACTGAAAGGTACTAATATTGACCAAATATCCACTTACCCTTAAGAAAACTAATATTCCTTCTGTACATATTTGGCTGAAACAAGAGGTTTTCTCTGCTCGAAATACAGCTAAGTAACATCTCTATCCCAGGGAAAACATGTAAAACCCAAAACACTAATGCCAGCTAGCTACCAAGTACTACTGTTTTAGTCAGCATGACCAAATCTTCCTAAGGAAGTCTGTTAGAAACCCTTCAATTTCTCACAGAAGTCTACTGTTAACAGATTTGGATGGCCATATACTTGTGGTATTTTTAGTGATACAAATGCTACATTTAAGTTCCAGGTTCACTCTTCTAGAAAAAAGCGGAGGAGTAGACAACAAATAGGTAAACACAGCCAGCAATAAGCAATGTGTCTTCAAGAAATGTCTTCAAAAACAAAGGTATTTCCCCCGCACTGAATTAAGTTAGGTTCCACTCAACTATTAATCATTGCTAATCTAGCGGATGCAAAGACACTGCATTTCTGCCGAAGCATTTTCAGTCTTTTAAAATGATGTTGTTTGGCCGGGCGCGGTGGCTCATGCCTGTAATTCCAGCGCTTTAGGAGGCTGAGGCAGGCAGATCCCAAGATCAAGAGATCAAGACCATCCTGGCCAACATGGTGAAACCCCGTCTCTACTAAAAATACAAAAATTAGCTGGGCATGGTGGCGCGCGCCTGTAGTCCCAGCTACTTGGGAGGCTGAGGCAAGAGAATCGCTTGAACCTGGGAGACGGAGGTTGCAGTGAGCTGAGATCGCACCACTGCACTCCAGCCTGGTGACAGAGACTCTGTCTCAAATTAAAAAAATAAAATAAAATAAAATAAAATGTTGCTTATTTCATTTTGACTGTCTCCCAAGTAAAGAAACACAGAGAATATCATAGAAGGGATCTGTATGTTCCTCTGACTCTACAAAATTTTTGTACTGTTTAGAATTTCAATCAGTGAAGAAAAACATGTAATACACACATACAAACATATAATGCTCTCTATAAGCCAACTAAAAGCGTGCATGTGTCTCTGGGAATATTATATAATGTTTATATTTGCATGTTACGCTACCATATTGTGTCTCCAATTTTTTCTAAACTTATTTTTACCATTACTGACTAAATTATGTGAGTAGAGATTCCTTTGCTATTTTTTTTTTTAGATGGAGTTTCACTCTTGTTGCCCAGGATGGAGAGCAATTATTGCAATCGTGGCTCACCTCAACCTCCTCCTCCTGGGTTCAAGCAATTCTCCTGCCTCAGCCTCCCAAGTAGCTGGGATTACAGGCATGTGACACCACGCCCAGCTAATTTTGTATTTTTAGTAGAGAAAGGGTTTCTCCATGTTGGTCAGGCTGGTCTCGAACTCCTGACCTCAGGTGATCCGCCCGCCTCAGCCTCCCAAAGTGCTAGGATTACAGGCGTGATCCACCACGCCTGGCCTTTTTCTTTTTTTTTTTTTTTGAGACACAGTCTCGTTCTGTTGCCCAGGCTGGAGTGCAGTGGCGTGACTTTGGCTCACTACAACCTCTGCCTCCCAGGTTCAAGCGATTCTCCTGCCTCAGCCTCCCGAGTAGCTGGGATTATAGGCGCATGCCACCACACCTGGCTAATTTTTATATTTCTAGTAGGGACGGGGTTTCACCATGTTGGCCAGGCTGGTCTCAAACTCCTGACCTCCGGTGATCTGCCCACCTTGGCCTCCCAAAGTGCTTGGGATTATAGGCATAAGCCACCACGCCTAGCCTCCTCTACTCTCTTAAGAGAACATGAGATATGCTGTTTTATCTAAGAATCCAAAAGGAATCACTAGAAAGAAGCACTTCTTACTGAAACTCCTTTTAGTGTTTTAGTCTTAGCATACTCTTCTCTATTCCCATACCCTAAACAGTTAACAATTTTTACAGCCTTAATGAACTACTCTATCAAGAAACACATATTCTAAGAATACTTTTTAGACTTCCTTAAAACACTAAGCAGCATGGCTGGGCGCATTGGCTCACGCCTGTAATCCCAGCACTTTGGGAGGCCGAGGCTGGCAGATCACCTGAGGTCAGGAGTTGGAGACCAACCTGGCCAACATGATAAAGCCCTGTCTCTACCAAAAAAATACAAAAATTAGCCAGATGTGATGGTGGGCGCTTGTAATTCCAGCTACTCTCAGGAGGCTGAGGCAGGAGAATAGCTTGAACCCGAGAGGCAGAGGTTGCAGTGAACCGAGATTGCGCCACTGCACTCCAGCCTGGGCGACAGAACAAGACTCTGTCTCAAAAAAAAAAAGCAGCTTTACAAATGCTACACTTAAGACTTAGGCATTTTACTGTATATAAATTTTACTCCACACCCCACCAAAAAAAAAAGGGTAATCCAGCTAATGGTAAACATGTTAAAGTGTTTAGAATGAAGTATACTGATGTCTGCAACTTACTTTGAGATAAATGAAAACAAAAGATAGATTAATAGACAGGTAGATAGACTACAAAATATATAGCTTTTTTTTTTTCTTTTTTTTTTTAAGACTGAGTCTTACTCTGTCTCTGTCACCTGGGCTGAAACGCAATGGCACGATCTCAGCTCACTGCAACCTCTGCCTCCCGGGTTCAACTGATTCTCCTGCCTTAGCCTTCTGAGTAGCTGCGACTACAGGCGCACGACACCACACCCAACTAATTTTTTATATTTTTAGTAGAGACAGCTTTTCACCATATTGGCCACGCTGGTCTCAAACTCCCTACCTCGTGATCCGCCCGCCTCGGCCTCCCAAAGTGCTGAGATTACAGGTGTGAGCCACTCCTCCTGGCTCAATTTTTTTTTTTTTTTTTGAGACAGGGTCTCACTCTGTTGCTCAGGCTGGAGTGCAGTGGTGTGATCACAGCTCACTGCAGCCTTGACTTCCTAGGCTCAAGCAATCCTTCCACCTCAGCCTCCCAGGCAGTGGGGACTACAGATGTGCACCACCGCGACCAGCTAATTTTTTTTTTTTTTCCTGTAGAGAACGGGGCCTCACTATGTTGCCCAGCCTGGATACAGCAAATATTTATTATAGAATCTAGGTGTTACATATATGGGTGTTCACTACAATTCTTTCAACCTTTCTGTGCTGGAAAATTTTTTATAATAAAATGGAGGAGGAAACATTAAGAACTCCTGCCCTTGACAGCTAGGAACACTCTGCAGCTTGATGTACTCACACCATTTATGAATTGTAACTTTAAGTCAGCAAAAATTACACTGAAATACAAAAGCCATGCATGAGCCAGGCATGGTGGCTCATGCCTGTAATCCCAGCACTTTGGGAGGCAGGAGGATTGCTTGAGCTCAGGAGTTCAAGACCATCCTGGGCAACAGGGCAAAACCCTGGGCAACAGGGCAAAACCCAGTCTCTACAAAAAAAAAGAAAAAAAAAAATTAGCCAGGCATGGTGGCATGAACCTGTAATCCCAGCTACTCAGGAGGCTGAGGTGGACGGATTGCTTGAGCCTGGGAAGTCAAGGCTGCAGTGAGCCAAGATGATGCCACTGCACTCCAGCCTAGGCAACAGGGCAAGATCCTGTCTTTCAAAGAAAAAAAAAGTCATGCATGAATTTTTTTCAAATTAGCACAATTTCTCTACTAGTGTTCAACATCCTCACTCATAATTTACTGAGTGATATTATGTACAAGGCACTGTGCTATGCACTTCAAATTGACTAATTTAATCATCACAACCCTTAAAAGTAGGTATTTATTATTCCCATTTTACACCTGAAGCAACTCAGGCAAGGAGAAATTAACTCATTTGCTAAAGGTCACAAAGCAACATTAGGATTCCACAAAGGTCTAACTAAAGCCCACATTCTGTTTTTGTGAACAGAAGTGAGGCCACAAAGGAGGTACATCTCATTACCTAGGAACAAGAACACAGTTTTCCAAATAATTCATTCTAACAACAAAATTTCAAACTAGCATGTCTTTCTCGCAAAAATATAAAGAAGGCATTATTATCATGTGTTTTAGAGAAAGATTTTGAAAATTGTCAGCGGTCACAAGGTAGGTCAGTGATGATGCTGTAAAGAAAACCAAATTGTCCTTGGAACCAATTTCTGCTAGGTTATACCATTAAAAGGGTAACAGACTAATCAGCTGAATTTCCACTAAAACATCAGTTAAAAGACAGGAATCTTTTGTAAATTATTAAAACAGTGCCAAGTAGGAAATGAATAAATGTACAGGTTTGGGGACTCAGTGGACAACACAAATAGGATAAACTAGGCAAGTAACTTCAATACAAATTTCTTAAGTCTTCAACCAGGTCCCGTAGAGTCTAAAGCACAAATACCAATGTGATTTTTAAAAATTTAAAACTAAGCAACAGAAATAGCTAGACATGCTCTGGGAACTAGTTTCAACTCCATCCACTCACTAAGCAGAAGCCTTTGACGTTTCTCACTCAGAAGCTTACAAGTGAAGACCCCACCACTGGAAGTACCTACCTTTAGCGGTTTGAGGCCTATGTACTCTTCACTTCTCGAATTCTGGGTTAAGGGGAGACAGATTCACACACTGGAATGACTAGCCAACAGCAAAGTGTTCTAGTCAATGATGAACACTGCGGGCTTCCACACAATGTTAACACGCTGAATGCCAATTCCTTGCAACCCACCCTAAATGAGGAAGGACTGTTAGACAAATAGCTCACCTGGGGAGTGGACTCCGACTCAGAGACCGCTTGCTCAGGAAAGGGCTGCTGGACCGCCTTCGACCATAGGGACTGGGCGATCGCCCGCTGTAAGAGCCACTCCTTTCGTAGCTGGACGACCGTCTCCTGCTATAGGGACTGACAGATCTCTGTCGCCTACTGTAGGGGCTCGGTGACCGGGTGCTGGACTGGTAGGCCGAAGGCTCCTTGTAAGGGGGACTGACCGACTGCCTTCTCGAGGTACTTCCAGGACTTTTCTTGTAGGAGTCATAATTGCTCGAGGTATGAGATCGTGGGGGACTAAGGTCATAATCTTGGCCATAAGAAGCTCCCGAGGGGCTATCATCTTGTTTGGAGCTGTCAGACCACTTCCTGTGGGGGCTCCTGGATCTCCGTTTTGGGCTGTCCACTGTTTTATAACTTTTGGGTGTTTCCCTTTTTCGATGACTTTTACTCCGGTCTTTGTGCCCAGACTTCAGCTCCCGTTCTTTCCTGGTCTTCTCCTTGTGGAGCTTGGATGACCTGGATTCCTTGCTGCTGCTTTTGGCTACCTGCGCCTTCCCATAGTCATCAGTCTCCTCATTCGAACGCTTTGAACTTCCCGATATCCGGTCCTTCATCGATCCCGACTTGCTGGAGACTTCTTGGCTTTTTTCTTTTTCGGTCTGTTTAGCTTTTAGTAAGTCCCGGGAACGCCTGTGCTGGTGGTGACGATGTTTGTGCAGGCGGTCGCTCCGATCTGATCCACGACGTTCGTCGTTCTCCCTTCGGTCTAGTTTGAAGGCCATGTCATCGGAGAAGGTGTCGGAATCAGAGCTGATATCATCATACTCCACCAAAGGTTTGATAACTGTGCCCAGGGATGCTGCTTCGGGGGTCACCAACCCCATGTCTTTGGAGTGTTTGGACTTATGCCGCTTGTGCTTCGATACCAAGCGGTGACGCTCTCTGCTGTTAGAGCTGCCGCCTCCCGATGACGGCTGCAAAGTTCCAGAAGCTCCTCCACTCCCGTCCTTCTTGCCCCCATGTCTCTCTGAATTGGGCATTCCCTTTCCCCTGACCTGAAGAAGGGAAAAAAGTTCCCCAGCACTCCAAAAAGCAACCCCCACCCACCCCCCCAACCCCAACTCCACGCCCACCAAAGCGCCCCGGGAAGGGGGTGGGGAGGGCAGGGACGGTAGCCCAGGCTCCTCCTCCCTCCCGACGCCTCAGCACCCTTCTACATGAGGTGGGGGTGAAGGAGCGAGGGAAGAAATGAGAGTTCCTCGGCAGTGGAGTTGCGAGACAACGGGGAGCTGCTCAAGTCTGTTTCCTTTTCTCCCTCCGCCGAGCCAGTCCTCAGGCCCGGGCGCCGGGGAGGTCGAGGAAGTGAGAAGCCGATGGCCCGGGGCTGTGGGGCCGACTCCAGCTCTGGGGCCCTGCGAGGACTACGCGGGCCCTTCCCCTACCCGGTAGCCCGGCTCAGGGCGGCCTCCTGTCGCCGGGGTGCCGCGGCCTAGGTGCCTCACGCCCCCTTTGTCCCTCGCTCCTGAGGGAGCCCCCTTCCTTGCCCCCGTTTCACCTCCACACCAACACACACACACTCTCTCTCCCTCACACAGACTCAGTCACACACTAGATTAAACCGAAACGGCACTTGGAGAATGGGGGAGGGGCAATCCCAGAAATCGTCGCGAGAGTCCAGTAGGCTCTCGCGATGTTTCGTGCTTCGCTTTCACCTCATTCCTCTGCTTATCAAACAACGCGAGATCAGGTCCCAAACTAGAAACGCGTTTCACCTGAGTCTCGCGATGAGCTCCCGGAGCTCCCCGTTTGAGCAAAGCTTTATTGAAACGGAACAAACCGAGTTTGTTTTTTTTTTAACCAAAACTTTATCGGTAACTGATTAAACAAACACTCCCAGGCTCCGTGACAAAATAATTTTAACATCCTTTTTAACAAATCTTTTAACTACCAGGATGACTTTTTTTGTTTGTTTTTTGTTTTATTTTGAGACGGAGTCTCGCTCTGTCGCCCAGCCTGGAGTGTTAGTGGCGCGATCTCGGCTCACTGCAACCTCCCCCTCCCGGGTTCAATTGATTCTCCTGCCTCAGCCTCCCGAGTAGCTGGGATTACAGGCGCCCGCCACCACGCCCGGCTAACTTTTGTGTTTTTAGTAGAGACAGGGTTTCACCATGTTGGCCAGGCTGGTCTCGACCTCCTGACCTCAAGTGATCCTTCCGCCTCGGCCTCCCAAAGTGCTAGGATTACAGGCGCGAACCGCCGCGCCGGGCCATTTTTTTGTTTGTTTGAGACAAGATCTGTCTCTGTTGCCCAGACTGGAGCGCAGTGGCACGATCTCGGCTCACTGCAGCCTCCACCTCCTGGGCTCAAGCAATCCTCCCACCTCAGCCTGCCGAGTACTTGGAACTATAGAGTCGCGCCACCACGCCGTGCTAATTTGTTTCTATTTTTCGTAGTGATGGGGTTTCGCCATGTTGCCCAGGCTAGTCTCGAACTCCTAGACTCAAGCGATCCGCGATCCTTGGTCTTGAACTCCTAGAATGAAGCAATCTGCCCGTCTGGTCCTCCCAAAGTGCCGGGATTACAGGCTTGAGCCACCGCGCCCGGTTGAGATTATTTTTTACAGAGCGAAAGACAAATGTCCGGACATTTCAACCCAAGTCCCTGAGTGTTTTAACAGTGCTTCCCACATATAGGGTGTGTGCTACCTGCCAAGCATTTTACATACATTATCTCTAATTTCACAATTATCCTGCAAAACATGAGATTTTCATCCCTGTTTTATAGAAAAGGAATCCCAGCCTCAGGGAAGTTGAATCATTTGGTCCAACAAGTGCCGCAGTCAACATTCAAATTCATGTCTTACTGAGACTAAAACACAAGCTCTTCCATCCTATGGCGCTGTCTCCTCACCAATCTTTGCTTCAAATCTCAGAACCTAAAAGCTCATCCCATCTTGAGATCCTCCCATGGCTGTTATTGGATAATTTAGCCTTTCATCCTCATACAAAAGATTATAATATGAACAAGAAAAGCATAGTATTAATTAACAAGAAAATAACACTATCTTACACTGGCCCCTAATTTATTACTTATAAAAACTTTCGCGTACCTTAAGTCATTCCATCTTCACAACAGTCCTCTGAAATAGGTTGTATAAGTGAGAAAACTAAGGCATGGAGAAGTGAAGGGGCTTGTCCAAAACGGAGAAGTTCAGCTGGTAAATTCAGGACCAGAAAACATTCTGAATTAAGGTAGTCTCAATTCTCAAAAATCACTCTCTGTAAATGTTCTTGTTCTTTTTGCTCACAGGGCGATCCAAAACTTTTTTTTTTTTTTTTTTTACCTAACTTTGTGTGTGTGTGTGTGTGTGTGTGTGAAGGGTCTTGCTCTGTCGCCCAGGCTGGAGTGCAGTGGCACAATCATAACTCACTGTAGCCTTCACCTCATGGGCTCAGGTGATCCTCCCACCTCAGCCTCCTGAGTAGCTGAGACTACAGGCGCAGGCCACCAGCCCAGCTAATTTTTATTTTTATTTTTTTGTAGAGATGGAGGGCTTGCTATGTTGCCCAGTCTGACCTCAGACGCCTGGGCTCAAGCAATCCATCCACTTTGGCCCCCAAAGTGTTAGGATTACAGGCGTGAGCCACCACACCCGCCGTCTCTAAATGATTGAGTCCATAAATACTGGTTCTAAAATAAAAAGATCAGGCCAGGCACAGTGGCTCACTCCTGTAATCCCAGCACTTTGGGAGGCCAAGGTGGGCAGATCACAAGGTCAAGAGATGGAAGAGATGGAGACGATCCTGGCCAACATGGTGAAACCCCGTCTCTACTAAAAACACAAAAATTAGCTGGGCTTGGTGGCGCACGCCTGCAGTCCCAGCTACTCGTGAGGCTGAGGCAGAGGTTGAACCCGGGAGGCAGAGGTTGCAGCGAGCCGAGATTGCACCACCACACTCCAGCCTGGCAACAGAGCGAGACTCCGTCTCAAAATAAATAAATAAATGAATAAATAATTAAAAAATGAAAAAAATAAAAAGACCAAGTTCTCCACGACAACTTTTTGATCTTCTGTGGAAGTATAATTAATGCTATCAAGAAAAAAAAAGTGGCTGGGAGTGGTGGCTCATGCCTGTAATCCCAGCACTTTGGGAGGCCAAGAGGGGAGGATCATTGAGGTCAGGAGTAAGACCAGCCTGGCCAATGCAGTGAAACCCTGTCTCTACTAAAAATACAAAAATAGGCCGGGCGCAGTGGCTCACTCCTGTAACCCCAGCACTTTGGAAGCCGAGGCGGGCAGATCAGGAGGTCAGGAAATCGAGACCATCCTGGCTAACACTGTGAAACCCCGTCTCTACTAAAAATACAAAAAAATTAGCTGGGCGTGGTGGCATGTGCCTGTAGTCCCAGCTACTTGGGAGGCTGAGGCAGGAGAATGGCGTGAACCCGGGAGGCAGAGATTGCAGTGAGGGGAGATCACGCTACTGCACTCCAGCCTGGGCAACAGAGCAAGACTCTGCCTCAAAAAAAAAAAAAAATTAGGGGTCAAACACTGTGGCTCATGCCTGTAATCCTAGCACTTTGGGAGGCCGAAGTGGGAGGACCACTTGAGGTCAGGAGTTCAAGACCAGCCTGGCCAACACAGTGAAATCCTGTCTCTACTAAAAATACAAAAATTAGTCAGGCGTGGTGGTGATCGCCTGTAATCACAGATATTCAGGAGGTTGAGACAGGAGAATCACTTGAACCCAGAACGCAGAAGTTGCAGTGAGCCAAGATCGTGCCACTGTGCTCCAGCCTGGGTGACAGAGCAAGGCTCTGTTTTGTGTGTGTGTATATATATATACACACACACAAAAATTAGCCGGGCATGGTGGCATACGCCTGTAATTCCAGCTACTCAGGAGGCTGAGGCATGAGAATCACTAGAACCTGGGAGGCAGAGGTTGCAGTGAGCTAAGATTGCACCACTGCATTCCAACCTGGGCAACAGAGTAAGAATCTGTCTAAAAAACAAAAGTGGCTAACAAAAAGAAAAAAGGGCTGAGTGTGGTGGCTGACATCTGTAAAACCAACAATTTGGGAGGCCAACGTGTGAGGAATTCGTGAGCCTAGAAATTGGAGACCAGCCTGGGCAACATGTTGAGACCTCTGTCTCTACAAAAAAACACAAGAAATGACAGGCCGAGCGAGGTGGCTCATGCCTGTAACCCCAGCAATTTGGGAGGCTGAGGCAGGCAAATTGCCTGAGTTCAGGAGTTTGAGACCAGCCTGGGCAACACGGTAAAACCCCATCTCTACTAAAATACAAAAGAAATTAGCCGCCGGGCTTGGTGGCTCACGCCTGTAATCCCAGCACTTTGGGAGGCTGAGGCAGGCGGATCACCTGAGGTCAGGAGTTCGAGACCAGCCTGACCAACATGGAGAAACCCCGTATCTACTAAAAATACAAAAAAATTAGCCGGGCATGGTGGCCCATGCTTGTAATCCCAGCTACTCAGGAGGCTGAGGCAGGAGAATCGCTTGAACCCAGGAAGTGGAGGTTGCAGTGAGCCGAGATTAGGCCATCGCACTCCAGCCTGGGCAACAAAAGAGAAACTCTGCCTCAAAAAAAAAAAAAAAAAATTAGCCAGGCGTGGCGGTGTGGGCCTGTATTCTTAGCTATTCGGGAGGCTGAGGCAGGAGAATTGCTTGAACCCGGGAGGCAGAGCTTGCAGTGAGCCAAGATCATGCCACTGCACTCCAGCCTGGGTGACAGAGTGAGACTCCATCCCTACAAAAAACAAACAAACAAAAACAAGAAATTAACCAGGCATGGTGGTGCTTGCCTATCGTCCCAGCTACTCTGAGGCTGAGATGAGAGGATCACTTCAGCCCAGGAGGTCAAGGCTGCAATGAGCCATGATCATGCCACTGCACTCCAGCCTGGGTAAGAGAACAAGAACTTGCCTCAAAAAAGAAAAAAAAGAAAAACACGAGCCAGGCATGGAGGCTCAGGCCTGTAATCCCAGTACTTTGGGAGGCCAAGGCTAGCAGATTACCTGAGGTCAGGAGTTCAAGACCAGCCTGACCAACAAGGAGAAACCCCGTCTCTACTAAAAACACAAAAATTAGCCCAGCGTGGTGGCACATGCCTGTAATCCCCAGCTACTCGGGAGGCTGAGGCAGGAGAATTGCTTGAACCTGGGAGGTGGAGGTGGAGGTTGCGGTGAGATGAGATGGTGCCATTGCACTCAGCCTGGGCGACAAGAGTGAAACTGTCTCCAAAAAAAAAAAAAAAAGAAAAGAAAAACACAAGTACTGGAACTCAGTTGTGAACACTTCTTATTCACCGCTATAGGAGGATAGGACACCCTGGATATATTTTCTTGAGACAAGGTCTTGCTGTGCTGCCCAGGCTGGAGTACAGTGTTGCCAGGACACTCTGGATTTATTTTCTTGAGACAAGGTCTTGCTCTGTTGCCCAGGCTGGAGTACAGTGGTATGACAATGACACACTGCAGTCTTTTTTTTTTTTTTTTTTTTTTGAGATGAAGTCTCACTCTTGTCCCCCAGGCTGGGGTGCAATGGCACGATCTCGGCTCACTGCAAGCTCCACCTCCTGGGTTCAAGCGATTCTCCTGCCTCAGCCTCCCGAGTAGCTGGGATTACAGGCACCTGCCACCATGCTCAGCTCATTTTTGTATTTTTAGTAGAGGTGGGGTTTCGCCATGTGGCTAGGCTGGTCTCGAACTCTTGACCTCAGGTGATCCACCTACCTTGGCCTCCCAAAAGGCTGGGTTTACAGGTGTGAACCACTGCGTCTGGCTGACACACTGCCATCTTCACTTCCTGAGCTCAAGCAATCCTCCAGCCTCAACCTCTCCTGGCTAGGATTACAGGTGTGAACCACAGAGCCTGGCTAATTTTTTTTGTATTTTTTGTAAAGATGGGGTCTTGCTATGTTGTCCAGGCTGCTCTTGAAGTCCTCGGCTCAAGGGATCCTCCCACCTGGCCTCCCAAGATGCTTGGAATACAGGCATGGGCCACTGTGTCTGGCCTTGAATGTTTTACATGATGACAGATGGCATGAGACTTCCTGGGCTGATTAAATGTAGTGACCAGTCAGCCATAGTAAGTGTTGGCATGGGTTTGTTGTCATGAGTTCAACAAAATTCACCCTGATTTTCCTGTCTTGTAAATGAGATCAACTTTTTATTTTTATTTTTTATTTCTTTTTTTGAGATGGAGTCTTGCTCTGTTGCCAGGCTGGAGTGCAATGGCACTATCTTGGCTCACTGCAACCTCTGCCTCCCGGGTTCAAGCGATCCTCCTGCCTCAGCCTCCTTAGTAGCTGGGATTACAGGTGCATGCCACCATACCTGGCTAATTTTTGTATGTTTAGTAGAGACAGGGTTTCACCATGTTGGTCAGGCTGGTCTTGAACTCCTGACCTCATGATCCACCCGCCTTGGCCTCCCAAAGCGCTGGGATTACAGGTGTGAGCCACCGCGCCTGGCCTTTTTTTTTTGGGATGGAGTCTCCCTCTGTTACCTAGGCTGGAGTGCAGTAGCTTCATCTAGGCTTACTGCAACCTCCGCCTCCCAGGTTCAAGCAATTCTCTGCCTCAGCCTTCTGAGTAGCTGGGATTACAGGTGCCTGCCACCATGCTCAGATGATTTTTTTTTTAATTTTTAATAGAGACGTGGTTTCACCGTCTTGGCCAGGCTGGTATTGAACTCCTGACCTTGTGATCACCCCCCGCCTCGGCCTCACAAAGTGCTGGGATTACAGGTGCAAGCCACTGCGCCTGGCTGAGATCAAGTTTTTAATTCACGATGTACCCACAGTAGAATGGAAAAGTGAAGACGACAGAAGGCATCGGTGATGTGTCAAAATCTGGAAGAATTAAATTGATTATCCAGATTAAACACCAGCAGAAACTTTTTTTATTTTTTTACTTTTTTTGAGACGGAGTCTCGCTCTGTCACCTAGGTTGGAGTGCAGTGGTGCGATCTCGGCTCACTGCAAGCTTCGCCTCGATCTCCGCTCACTGCAAGCTCCACCTCCTGGATTCACACCATTCTCTTTCCTCAGCCTCCCAAATGGCTGGGATTACAGGTGCCTGCCACCATGCCTGGCTAATTTTTTGTATTTGTAGTAGAGGCTGGGTTTCACTGTGTTGGCTAGGATGGTCTCGATCTCCTGACCTCGTGATCTGCTCGCCCCAGCCTCCCAAGGTGTTTGTATTCCAGGCGTGAGCCACTGCACCTGGCTGAACCTTTCAAAATTATCTGTTACTGCCTCTTGAAGCCAATTAGAGACCACTAACGAATGAATGAATGAAGCTTTATCCCTGAAACTTTGAACTTATAGTATCTTGAATTTCTATAGCACTTTAAAATTTTTCACAGAACTCTTTTAATCCCGTCAATAAATTTCAATTGAATAAATAATGAAATTACGTTATTTTTATTACTATTTTTATTTATTTTTTTGAGACTAAGTCTCCCTCTGTCGCCCAGGCTGGAGTGTAGTGGCACGATTACAGGCGTGAGCCACCACACCACACCAGGCCTATTATTATTATTATGCTTATTGAGAACAGTTTCAATCTGTGGCCTAGGCTGGAGTGCAGTGGCAGGATCTCGGCTCACTGCAACCTCCAACTCCTGGGTTCAAGCAATTCTCCTGCCTCAGCCTCCCAAGTAGCTGGGATTACAGGCATGTGCCACCATGCCCGGCTAATTTTTTTGTATTATTTTGTATTTTGTATTATTAGTAGAGACAAGAGTTTAGCCACGTTGGCCAGGCTGTTCTCGAACTCCTGACCTTAAGTGATCCACCCACCTCAGCCTCCCAAAGGGCTGGGATTATAGGCGTGAGCCACTTATTATCAACATCTAATATAGGTTAAACTGAGACTGAGAAGGAGTTAGATTGGACCATGTTTACACTTAAGTGTAGGAAGTGCCTGGAGCCAGGACACCTCACTTCTACATACTAAACCAGTACTTTGTATTGAACTACCCTTCCTTCCTCCCTCCCTCCCTCCCTTCCTTCCTTTTTTTCCTTTCTTTCTCTCTCTCTCTTTCTTTCTTTTAAATAATCTCCCTAACATGGTATTCCTCTTTTTGGTGAATAAAATTCTGCACCAGAAAATCTCAGGCTGTATCTAAATTTTAAAATACAGTATCTACTGTAACCTGCAGGTATTGATCCAATAACTGGTGAGAATAGTGCTTTTGTAAAATAAGGGTTGCTTCATTCTACAGAAAAACTTTGAACTCAGAAATTCCAGGACTGCTCCATTTGCTTTATTTGCACAACCTTCAAGGGCAGAGAGTCAGGGCAACTCTGTGAACCCCAAGTGATCAGTCAGGTGATGGCAATACTTAGCCTGCAAATCTACTAAAACAAGTCAGAAAGTTTCCATTTAGGCTGTACACAAGAAGAAATATTTAACTAAAGTTTAAATAGCTCTTTTTCCCCAACAAACCAATTTGTTAGTTTAGATTTTAGGTTTAAAGAGTCCTCTGGGCCGGGCACAGTGGCTCATGCCTGTAATCCTAACACTTTGGGAGGCCAACGTGGGTGGACTGCCTGAGCTCAAGTTCAAGACCAGCCTGGGCAACATAGTGAAACTCTGTCTCTACTAAAATACAAAAAAATTAGCTGGGCGGAGTGGCATACACCTGTAGTCCCAGCTACTTGGGAGGCTGAGGCAGGAGAATTGCTTGAACCCAGGAGGCGGGGGTTGCAGTGAGCCGAGATTGTGCCACTGCACTCCAGCCTGGGTGACAGAGCGAGACACTGTCTCAAAAAAAAAAAAAAAAAAAGAGTCCTTTGGAGCCTCCTTCAAAGCTTAGTCACTTAACAATTTGCCCATTGTACCCATTTTGCTATATATAAAGACTGTTCCTATATGTACCTTGAATACTTTTCTTGTTTAATGACATTGCTTTTTTTTTTTTTTTTTTAGACTGAGTCTTGCTCTTATTGCCCAGACTGGAATGCAATGACACGATCTTGGCTCACTGCAACCTCCACTTCCCGGATTGAAGCGATTCTCCTGCCTCAGCCTCCCCAGTAGCTGGGATTACAGGCACGTGTCACCACACCCGGCTAATTTTTTGTATTTTTAGTAGAGATGGGGTTTCACCATTTTGGCCAGGCTGGTCTGGACCTCCTGATCTCAAGTACCTGCCTCAGCCTCCCAAAGGACAGTGCTCTCTTATCTTCTAGAGTAGAACTTTTCCAATGGTGTCTTTCATCTGCATTTTCAGACGACAAATGGTAACTTCTCATTCCATTCTGTAACCAAAAGTTAGTAAAGTTTATTTATAAGCTTTATAAAGTTAAAAATTTCCTAGCAACACTTAGTACAGACATTATTTTTTTATTTGTATAAAGAGTTTCCATGATAAAGTGTAGTTGGGTATCTGGCATTGGTACTTAGGGCATAATAATTAATGAAAAAATTTTGAGCCCCTATGATTATAGTGACCAATCATATTTTCGGAACTCTAAATAAGATTAGCCTATCAAGGGCTAGGGTTGTGTTTTCATGTTTGTTTATTTGTCTGAGACAGAGTCTTGCTCTGCCACCCAGGCTGGAGTGCAGTAGCATGATCTCGGCTCACTGTAACCTCTGCCTCCCAGGTTCAAGCGCTTCTCCTGCTTCAGCCTCCTGAGTAGCTCTGCGATCAGCCGTGTTTTCATGTTTGTATTACCAGCTCCAAATATACACGTATTAGGACTCCACAGATGCTTACTAAGTGAGGAACACTTAGTTTGAGGATAGTAAAGGATACAGTTTTTTCTTTCTTTTTTTTTGAGACAGAGTCTCACTCTGTCACCCAGGTTGGAGTGCAGTGACGCGATCTCTGCTCACTGCAACTTTCGCTTCACGGGTTCCAGCGATTCTCCTGCCTCAGCCTCCCGAGTAGCTGGGATTGCAGGAGCGCACCACCACACCTGGCTAATTTTTGTATTTTTCGTAGAGACGGATTTTTACCATGTTAGCCAGGCTGGTCTCAAACTCCTGACCTGATGATCCACCTGCCTTGGCCTCCCAAAGTGCTGGGATTACAGGCGTGAGCCACTGCGCCTAGCCAGAAATAGTTTTGAAACTAAAAAAATGAGAAAAGGGGAATTAACTGTGCCATAGGCTCGCTTTGAACGTCATGTTACAATGTGCCACTGTCTTTCTTGGGATGTAATTATTGCATCTAGTATCTCAGGTTAAACTTATCTTTCATAAGACATTCCTGATACCAACAGCCTTTGAAAAGCTAGTCTTGGCCGGGTGTGGTGGCTCATGCCTGTAATCCCAGCACTTTGGGAGGCCGAGGAGGGCGGACAGCGAGGTCAGGAGTTCGAGACCAGCCTGGTCAACACGGCGAAACCCCGTCTCTACTAAAAATAGCCGGGCGTGGTGGCGGGTGCCTGTAATCCCAGCTACTCGGGAGGCTGAGGCAGGAGAATCGCTTGAACCCGGGAGGCGGAGGTTGCAGTGAGCCGACATCGTGCCATTGCACTCCAGCCTGGGCGACAAGAGCAAGACTCCGTCTCAAAAAAGAAAACAAATTAAGAAAAAAAGAAAAGCTAGTCTTTCAGTACAGGGATCTGGAGATTTTAATTTGCGAGCTGTTTAACTGCTAAAAAAAAAAAAAAAAAAAAATGCCGGTTTCCGCAGGGGAGCCGAAAGCTGCCTGCCGGCAGGTTTAATATCCAGCAGCGTGAGGCCTGACACAGCTCAGATCAAAGGGAAGACTGGGCTGAAAGAAATCTCGCGAGGCCCACGGATTGACCAATATTCGCGAGATTTCGATGCCCTGTCTTCTTCCTCTCTCTGGCAGGACCACGGTTTATCTCGCGAATTTTGGGAAGTTCCGTTGGGGAAGATGGCGGCGGCCTCGAGCACCCTTCTCTGCTTGCCGCCGGGGACTTCAGATTGATCCTTCTCGGGAGGAGTAGGGACTGCTGGTGCCCTGCGTCCCGGGATCCCGAGCCAACTTGTTTCCTCCGTTAGTGGTGGGGAAGGGCTTATCCTTTTGTGGCGGATCTAGCCTCTCCTCGCCTTCAGGATGAAAGCTCAGGGGGAAACCGAGGGTAAGTGACTGTAGGGGAAAGGAGGGGGCGGGACACAACTGGGGGAGCCAGTTTGTGAGAGGAGGTTCTTGCAGATGTCCCATGGGGGCCACTTTAGGGGCACAGAGTCCAGGAGAGGGAATGTGTATTAGTTTTAGATTGTCACTAAACCCTCCTTGGTGATTATAGAGCTTCGACTTTAGGGTGATGGGGACTGTCAACTTCTGTGAAGATTTAATGCTCGACTAGGGCACTTTTGGCCTAAAGTGGTGGGAGACGGGGCAAATGAATACAAAATCAGCTTACATCTTGTTCCAGAAGAGACGCCTGAATAAATTTAGGGCTGTGTGTAAACGTACTGGAGACTATTTTGGCATCAATGAAATGATTAGGTCCTTATATTTATTAGCAGCCAGCAGTTCTCTACAATGTCAAGTGTTCAGATCCTGTGCCATTGTGTATTTTTAAACTGCGCTGAATTTCGTTCTTTTATTGACCGAACTACGAACTACAGAAAAACAACTTTTCTGTGGAACTTTATTTTCTAAAGTTGTCACTAAACCCTCCTTGGTGATTATAGAGCTTCGACTTTAGGGTGATGGGGACTCTCAACTTCTGTGAAGATTTCATGCTCGACTAGGGCACTTTTGGCCTAAAGTGGTGGGAGACGGGGCAAATGAGTACAAAATCAGCTTACATCTTGTTCCAGAAGAGACGCCTGAATAAATTTAGGGCTGTGTGTAAACTTTATTTTCTAAAGTTCCACACTCCGGCTAAGATGCTGCCTTAGCATTTTGGGCATAGTTCTGTTAATACAGTGAACTGTGTTATTGTTTATCTTATCCAGTTTCCTCTGAGCTTTGCAGATTAGGGTCCTTTCCTGATTATTTTTGTATAGTTTCTGGCATGTAATAGTCGCTCAAAAAATGTTGGAGCATCGGAGTACAGATATTTATCAGTAGGTTTCTCAAGAAAAACAAGGAGTGTGTTTTGGAGGAGAGGTCGAGAGGTGAGGCCGGGAGCAGTGACTCACACCTGTAATCCCAGCGCTTTGGGAGGCTGCGGCTGGAGCATCCCTCGAGCCCAGGAGTTCGAGACCAGCCTGGGCAACATAGTGAGGCCCTGTCTCTACAAAAAAAAAAAAAAAAAAAAATTGCCGGGCACTGTGGCTCACGCCTGTAATCCCAGCACTTTGGGAGGTTGAGGCGGGTGGATTACCTGAGGTTGGGAGATCGAGACCAGCCTGACCAACATGGAGAAACCCCGTCTCTACTAGAAATACAAAATTAGCCGGGCGTGGTGGCGAATGCCTGTAATCCCAGCTACCTGGGAGGTTGAGGCGGGAGGATTGCTTGAACCCAGGAGGTGGAGGTGGTGGTGAGCCAAGACTGCTCCATTGCATTCCTACCTGGGCTGCAAGAGTGAAACTTCGTCTCAAAAAAAAAAAAAAAAAAAAAAATGGCCGGGCGTGGTGGCTCACTCCTGTGATCCCAGCACTTTGGGAGGCTGAGGTGGGCAGATCACCTTAGGTGAGAAGTTCAAGACCAGTCCGGCCAACATGGTGAAACCCTTTCTCTACTAAAAATACAAAATTAGCCAGGCACAGTGGCATGCCTGCAATCCCAGCTACTTGGGAGGCTGAGGCAGGAGAATCACCCAAACCCGGGAGGTGGAGGTTGCAGTGAGCCAAGATAGTGCCACTGGACTCCAGTCTGGGCAACAAGAGCAAAACTCTGTCTCAAAAAAAAAAAAAAAAAAGAAAAAAATTGAAAATAAGTAAATAAAATAAAAAATAAAAAAAATTAGGGCCAGGTAGTGGCTCAAGGCTGTAATCCCAGCACCTTGGGAGGCCGAAGCGGGCGGATCACTTGAGCCCACAAGTTGGAGACCAGCCTAGACAAACTGGCAAAAGCCTGTCTCTACAACAAATACAAAAATTAGCTAGGCATGGTGACACAAGCCAGTAGTCCCAGCTACTTGGGAGGCTGAGGTGGGAGGATTACCTGAATCCTGTAGGTCAAGGCTCCAGTGAGCCAGAATCATGCCACTGCACTCTAACCTGGGCGACAGAGCGAGACCCTGTTTCAAGGAAAAATTAGTTATAGTCTCAGCTACTCTGAAGGCTGAGCTGGGAGGATCACTTGATCCTGGAGCATGGGAGGTTGAGGCTGCAATAGGCCTTGATTGTGCCAGTGCACTCAAGCTGGGGCTACAGAGTGGTACTCTGTCTTAAAAAAAAGAAAAGAAAAGAAAGATGTACTCCTTGGGTGCAAGGGGACAACAAGTATAAAAATGGAAACTTCGTGAAGTAGGAGTTTTTGTCTAGTTTGTTCATTGCTGTCTTTTTAGCATTTTCATTTATTTATTTATTTTTTTGAGACGGAGTTTTGCTCTTGTTGCCCAGGTTGGAGTGCAGTGGCGCAATCTGGGCTCACTGCAACCTCCGCCTCCTGGGTTCAAGTGATTCTCCTGCCTCAGCCTTCCGAGTAGCTGGGATTATAGGCATGTACCACCATGCCCGGCTAATTTTGTATTTTTAGTAGAGGCGGGGTTTCTCTGTGTTGGTCAGGCTGGTCTCGAATTCCCAACCTCAGGTGATCCACCCGCCTCGGCCTCCCAAAGTGCTGGGATTACAGGTGTGAGCCACTGCGCCCAGCCAGCATTTTCATTTATTTTCTTCTTTTTTTTTTAATTTTCCTCTCTAACCCCGTTCAATAGCTTTTTTTTTTTTTGACGCAATGTCTCCCTCTATTGCCTAGGATGAAGTAAGTGGTGTGATCAAGGCTCATCACTGAAGCTTCGACCTCCCAGGCTGAGGTGATCCTTCTGCCTCAGCCTCCAGAGTAGCTGCGGACTGACTATAGGCACATGCCAGAAGGCTTGGCTAATTTTTTTCTTTCTTTTTTTTTTTTTGAGACAGAGTTTCGCTCTGTTGCCCATGCTGGAGTGCAATAGTGTGATCTCAGCTCACTGCAACCTCTGCCTCCTGTATTCAAGCAATTCTCCTCCCTTAGCCTCCCAAGTAGCTGGGATTACAGGCATGCACCACCACACCCAGCTAATTTTGTATTTTCAGTAGAGACAGGGTTTGACACTCCAGCCTGGGCATCAAGAGTGAAACTTAGTCTTTTAAAAAAAAAAAAGTTTGGATAGAAAACAGTCCAGCGGTATGGTATTCCTTACATCAGACCCATAATTTGTGTGTCATCTTGCCATTAAAAACGTCTTCTTTGGATGTTTTGAAGTAAAATTATTTTGGAAAATATTTTAACTGCATTCTTACTGAGATGAAGTGTGGGAATTTATTTTGCAAGGAAAACTGTGGATGGTCTTGATAGAACAGTTACTGATAACGTTTTCTGATTTAAATCATAGAGTCAGAAAAGCTGAGTAAGATGAGTTCTCTCCTGGAACGGCTCCATGCAAAATTTAACCAAAATAGACCCTGGAGTGAAACCATTAAGCTTGTGCGTCAGGTCATGGTAAGGATTGTGGTGAAGTGGGTAAAGTGTTTTGCTTAGATAATTATTCTTAATACACTAAGCTCCCCATGTAGATGTGTTCATACTATCTTCATAAAACATCTGAATACATGGTGGTTTCAACTTTAGGAGTCTATTGTATCTATACTACAGGTTGAATATCCCTTATCTGAAATGCTTGGGACCGGAAATGTTTTAGATTTTGGATTGTTTTGGATTTTGGAATATTTGCAAATATATAATGAGATATCTTGGGGATGGGACCTAAGTCTAAACACAGAATTTATTTATATTTCATAAACACCTTATAGATATAGCCTGAAGGTAATTTTATACAATATATTTAATAATATATTTAATACATTTGTGTGTGAAACTAAGTTTTTTTTTTTTTTTTTGAGACAGAGTTTCACTCTTGTTGCCCCGGCTGGAGTGTAATAGCCCGATCTCAGCTCACTGCAACCTCTGCCTCCCAGGTTCAAGTGATTCTTCTGCCTCAGCCTCCCGAATAGCTGGGATTGCAGGCATGCGCCACCACGCCTGGCTAATTTTTATATTATTAGTAGAGATGGGGTTTCTCCATGTTGATCAGGCTGGTCTTGAACTCCTGACCTCAGGTGATCCACCTGCCTTCACCTCCCAAAGTGCTGGGATTACAGGCGTGAGCCACTGCGCCCAGCCGTTTTGACTGCATTTTGACTATGACCCTGTTATGTGAGGTCAGGTGTGAAATCTTTGGTGGCATCATTGTGAATGCTAAAAAGGTTTTGGATTTGGGAGCATGTCAGATTTTTGATTTTCAGATTAGGTATGCCCAGCCTGAACTAGTAGAGTTTTTGATTCATTCTTTTTTTTGAGACCAGGTCTTATCATCCAGGCTCAAGTGCAGTGGCGCAATCATGGCTCACTGCAGCTTCAACTTCCCAGGCTCAGGTGGTTCTCCCACCTCAGCCTCCTACTATCTGGAACAACAGGTGCATGTAACCATGTCCAGCTAGTTTTTGTTTTTCTTTGAGATGGAGTCTTGCTCTGTGGCCAGGCTGGAGTGCAATGGTGCGATCTCGGCTTACTGCAACCTCCGCCTCTTGGGTTCAAGTGATTCCCCTGCCTCAGCCTCCTGAGTAGCCGGGACTACAGGCGCACGCCACCACACCCGGCTAATTTTTTGTATTTTAGTAGAGATGGGGTTTCACCATGTTGGTCAGGATGGTCTCCATCTCCTGACCTCGTGATCTGCCTCCCAAAGTGCTGGGATTACAGGCGTGAGCCACTGTGCCCGGCTTCCCAGCTAGTATTTTATATTTTTTGTAGAAATCGTTCTTTTTTTTTTTTTTTGAGATGGAGTCTCGCTCTGTCATCCAGGCTGGAGTGCAGTGGTGCGATCTTGGCTCACTGCAAGCTCTGCCTCCCGGGTTCATGCCGTATTCCTGCCTCAGCCTCCCGAGTAGCTGGGACTATAGGCGCCTGCCACTATGCCCGGCTAACTTTTTGTATTTTTAGTAGAGACAGGGTTTCACCGTGTTAGCCAGGATGGTCTTGATCTCCTGACCTCGTGATCCACCCGTCTCGGCCTCTCAAAGTGCTGGGATTACAGGCGTAGCCACTGTGCTTAGCCAGAAATAGGTTTTTATTATGTGGCTCAGGCTGGTCTCAAACTCGTGGGCTCAAGTGATCCACCCACTTTGGCCTCCCAAAGTGTTATGATTACAGTGTGAGCCACCGTGCCTGGCAGTTTCATTTATTTATTTATTTATTTTAAAGAGGGAATCTCCGTCTGTCGCCTAGGCTGGAGTGCAGTGGTGGGATCTTGGCTCACTGCATCCTCCGCCTCCTGGGTTCAAGCGATTCTCCTGCCTCAGCCTCCTGAGTAGCTGGTATTACAGGCACCCACCACCATGCCCAGCTAATTTTTGTATTTTTAGTAGAGGTGGGGTTTCACCATGTTAGCCAGGCTGGTCTTGAACTCCTGACCTTTTGATCCACCTGCCTCAGCCTCCCAAAGTGCTGTGATTACGAGTGTGAGCCCCTGCGCCTGGCCCAGATTGTCATTTTTATTCCTTAAGGCAACCAAATTCTAGCTTGAAATATGTTCTGTAAATGATACTGTCATTAGAGAGACATTGTGAGATAGAAGGATTCCAGGTGGCTAATAAGGCCCTCTCTTTTGGTACCACTATCTTGGTTTGGTCGCCATGAATTTCCTTGTCTACTTCTCAGTTTTGCAGATTCAGAAACCTAATTTTATTGGTACATCAAGGTTTTATAGAGTTTTCATGGCTGGGCGTGGTGGTTCACACCTGTAATTCCAGCACTTTGGGAGGCTGAGGCGGGTCGATCACCTGAGGTCAGGAGTTTGAGACCAGCCTGACCAACAAGGTAAAACCCTGTCTCTACTAAAAAGACAAAATTAGCCGGGCGTAGTGGCAGGCGCCTGTAGTCCCAGCTACTCGGGAGGCTAAGACAGGAGAACCGCTTGAACCCAGGAGGTGGAGGTTGCAGTGAGCTGAGATCACGCTACTGCACTCCAGTCTGGGCATCAAAGCGAGACTCCATCTCAAAAAAAAAAAAAAAGAGTTTTCAACAACTGACATACTATATGCTTATTTATTAATTTATGACAAAACGTTTGGTTTTCCAGTTTTCACAATACTGGTATTCATTGACCAGAGCACCTCTTCTCCTGTCAAGAATCAAGAGATTTCAGATTATTAATAAATTACTTTGTTTTGTAAGGGAGAATTAGAGCAGTGAGGTAGATTTATTTGCAACATGGAAAAGCCTAGAAAACTATCCTTATACCAGAAAACTGTTCATGTTTTTAGGGACTGGAATGTTTTTCAGAGAGAAACTTCTTCACTGTTAATTGGGAAAACTAGGCTAAGTTTTTTTTGTTTGTTTGTTTGTTTTGTTTTGTTTGAGATGGAGTCTCACTCTGTCACCAAGGTTGGAGTGCAAGGGCATGATCTCGGCTCACTGCAACCTCTGCATCCCCGGTTCAGGCGATTCTCCTGCCTCAGCCTCCTGAGTAGCTGGGACTACAGGCGCGTACCACCACACCTGGCTAATTTTTGTATTTTTAGTAGAGATGGGGTTTCACTATGTTGGCCAGGCTGGTCTCGAACTCCTGACCTCATGATCTGCCTGCCTTGGCCTCCCGAAGTGCTGGGATTACAGGCGTGAGCCACCGCACCCGGCCTCAAACTAGGCTAAGTTTTTTGTTCTTTGGAAGTCCCTTTTCTGGACTACATGTTCTGTTTCTTTTCTTTTTCTTTATTTTTTTGAGACAGAGTGTCTCTCTGTTGCCAGGCTGGAGTGCAGTGGTATGATCTCGGCTCACTGCAACCTCCGCCTCCTGGGTTCAAGTGATTCTCCTGCCTCAGCCTGCTGAGTAGGTGGGACTATAGGCGTGCACCACCACGCCCAGATGATTTTTGTATTTTTAGTAGAGATGAGGTTTCACCATTTTGGCCAGGATGGTCTCAATCTCTTGACCTCGTGATCCGCCCACCTTGACCTCCCAAAGTGCTGGGATTACAGGCATGAGCCACCGCGCCCAGCCTATATGTTCTGTTTTTTAGAGTCAATCTCATTTTCTTAAAATTTGGTTGTGTTTCTCAGATTACATGCAAATCACCTTGTTAAATTTGTACACTACCAAATCTTCTGAGCCATCTTATTTAACTGTTTATATCTTAGCATGTGGTCACTTCCACAGGAGGCAGATCTCATGTATTACATTTTGATTCTTCCTAATATTTCTCTAAAGGTTTTCTTGTTTTAGATGTGGAAATACAACGTTTTCTTTTTTGTTTTTGACTAAATAGAAACAGGATCTCTCTATCTTGCCTTGGCTGGTCTCGAACTCCTGGACTCAAGTGATTATTCAGCTTTGGCCTCTCAGTGTGCTAGAATTACAGGCACGAGCCACGTGCCTGGCTGAGGAATACCTTTTTCTACACTCATATATATGGATTTTTCTTCCTTTGCATGGATGGAAAGAGTAACACTTGTGGACCAGTGTTACTCTATATAGTCTACAAAGTCTGTAGACTATATTGAGTCTATAGACTGTCCTGCAATATTACTACTAGGATAATGTGTATGTTTACCTAAAACACTGTTGGCCTGGTTAATTTTCACCTCAAATGTTTTCCTACTTGACACAGGAGAAGAGGGTTGTGATGAGTTCTGGAGGGCATCAACATTTGGTCAGCTGTTTGGAGACATTGCAGAAGGCTCTCAAAGGTTTGTGAACACTTTTGAAATATGCTGATTTCACAAAACCCCCAGTTCAAGAAGGACCATTTTATACTTAAACTAGAAGTAAAAAATTGAGGTAGGTCAACTTTATATATTAGATATTGCTCTTGCATTCATTTATGGAGTTGGAATGAGCTTTTTGCTAAAGTTTGAAACATTTATTTTTGATTCTGTTTTGGAGGCTGATAGAGATTTAAAAGATAAATGATGAAGGGTAATATACGATACCTGGGGAGGCTGGGTGCAGTGGCTTGCTCCTGTAATCCCAGCACTTTGGGAGGCTGAGGTGGGCGGATCACAAGGTCTGGAGTTTGAGACCAGCCTGGCCAACATGGTGAAACCCTGTCTCTACTAAAAATACAAAAATTAGCTGGGCATGGTGGCGGGCACCTATAATCCCAGCTTCTCGGGAGGCTGAGGCAGGAGAACAGTATGACCTGGGGAGGCGGAGGTTGCAGTGAGCCAAAATCACGCCATTACACTCTAGCCTGGGCGACAGGGCAAGACTTGTATCAAAAAAAAAAAAAAAAAAAAAAAAAGATACCTGGGAAAAGTTTTTTTTTCCTTCACGTTTATTTCTGATTAATCTCGATAAGAAGATGGACTTTTTTTTTTTTTTTTTTTTTGAGACGGAGTTTCGCTCTTGTTGCCCTGGCTGGAGTGCAGTGGTGGAATCTCGGCTCACCACAATCTCTGCCTCCTGGGTTCAAGCGATTCTCCTGCCTCAGCCTCCCAAGTAGCTGGGATTACCGGCATGTGCCACCACGCCCGGCTAATTTTATATTTTTAGTAGAGACAGGGTTTTCCATGTTGGTCGGGCTGGTCTCGATCTCTCGACCTCTGGTGATCCGCCCACCTTGGCCTCCCAAAGTGCTGGGATCACAGGTGTGAGCCACTGCGCCTTGCGATGTTTTTTTTTCGTTTGTTTTTGTTTTTGTTTTGTTTTGTTTTGTTTTTTGAGACGGAGTCTCACTGTGTCACCCAAGCTGGAGTGCAGTGGCACAATCTTGGCTCACTGCAACCTCCGCCTCCTGGGTTCAAGCGATTCTCCTGGCTCAGCTTCCCAAGCAGCTGGGACTATAGGCGCGTCCCACCACGCCTGGCTAATGTTTTGTATTTTTAGTAGAGATGGGGTTTCACCGTGTTAGCCAGGATAGTATCGATCTCCTGACCTCGTGATCCACCCGCCTTGGCCTCCCAAATTGCTGGGATTACAGGCGTGAGCTACCATGCCTGTCCAGAAGATGGACATTTTAACTCTAAAAAGATTTTTACGGTGTTTATGGAGCAAATTTCCAGGAAAGCAAATGTAAAATATAAGTCATGAGCTTGATTATTCATGCTTATAATGACTAATTCTATTTTTGGGGAATAATGAAAGTAAAAACAGATTTTACTTTGATCCACCAGAAATGAACCTAATTCAGCTGAGATTTTTTTTTTTTTTTTTTTCTGGCGACGGTGTCTCTCTCTGTCGTCCAGGCTCGAGTGCAGTGGCGTGATCTCTGCTCACTGCAACCTCCGTTTCCCAGATTCAAGTGATTCTTCTGCCTCAGCCTCCTGAGTAACTGGGATTACAGGCGCCCATTACCACGCTCGGCTAATTTTTGGATTTTTAGTAGAGATGGGGTTTCACCGTGTTGGCCAGAGTGGTCTTGGACTCCTGACCTCAGGTGATCTGCCTGCCTTGGCCTCCCAAAGTGTTGGGATTACAGGCGTGAGCCACTTTGCCCAGTCTCAGCTGAGTATTATCTTCTTTACCTTTTTTCTTTTCTTTTTTTTTTTTTTCTTTGAGACAGAGTGTCGCTCTGTCACCCAGGCTGGAGTGCAGTGTCACGATCTCTGCTCACTGCAACCACTGCGCCCCCACAGGTTCAACAGATTCTCTTGCCTCAGCCTCCCGAGAAGCTGGGATTATAGGCACGCACCACCATGCCCAGCTAACTTTTGTATTTTTATTAGAGACAGGGTTTCACCATGTTGATCAGGCTGGTCTCGAACCCCTGACCTTGTGATCTGACCGCCTCGGCCTCCGAAAGTGCTAGGATTACAGGCATCAGCCACCGCACCAGGCCTTTTTTTCTGTTTTAATTGTGGTAAAATATAGGTAACATAAAATTTACCATTTTCTCTGTTTCTAAGTGTATAGTTCAGTAGTGTTAAGTACATTCATATTATTGTATAATCATCACCACTGTCTATCTGTAAAACTTCACTCATCTTCCCAAGCTTACATTCTGTAATGTCCCATTCCTGCCTTCCCCCAGTCCCTGGCAGCCACCATTCTGCTTCCTGTCTTTATGAATTTGACTACTCTGTATACCTGATATAAGTGGAATCATATAATATTTGTCCTTTTGTGACTGGCTTATTTCACTAAACGTAATGTCTTCAAGGTTCATCTATTTTGAAGCATTTATTAGAATTTCTTTCTTTTTTAAGGTTGAAAAATACTCCTCTTTATGTATATACATTTCATTTATCCATTCATCTGCTAGTGGACACTTGGATTGTTTTAACCTTTAGACTGTTGTGATTAATGGTGTTGTTAATGTTGAGGTTTTTTTTATGTTAGTTTTAATATTAATCTTTCTTATTCTATCATTAGCAGATAAATGTGTCTTAAGTTAAAGGCAGCTTGTCCCACATAAGGAGTAATGAAAACAGGAGAGGAGAAAGGTTCAGTTAATTTTTCAAATAGATCTTTTTTTTTTGCCCTTTAGTACTGCATAGGTCACAGTTAACCCAAATCAATGAACTTTATGCAAATTACAAGCATTTGAACTACTGAATATGTTTATGGTTTTGGAAGGATGAATCTTTCTGTCTTAAAAGAATATCATTTAAGTCATTTGGAGCATTCTTTGTGACTTCCTTTTTTCATCCTTTTATAGTAACATCTTTACCAGCAATGACTGATCGTTTGGAGTCCATAGCAAGACAGAATGGGTAAGTAGTCTTTCTGTAGGCAGAAATGTTTAACTTAGTATTAACTTTGGGTGGCTTTATTTATGTGTCTTCTATTAATTTTTGTTTTGATTTGTTCCTGCTAGACTGGGCTCTCATCTCAGTGCCAGTGGCACTGAATGTTACATCACGTCAGATATGTTCTATGTGGAAGTGCAGTTAGATCCTGCAGGACAGCTTTGTGATGTAAAAGTGGCTCACCATGGGGAGAATCCTGTGGTATGTGTTGTTGATATTTCACTGGAATCTGTGGGGTTTACTTAGGGACATTAATTTTAAAATGAATTGTTGGGGTTTAAATAGCTTGGGTTTAGGTTTTTTCATGAGCCACTGTAGAGATGATGTGATGGGCTACAAAATCAACAGCTATAGAATGGGATTTAGAAAATATGGGTCCCATCTCTGACATCATCCAAAGGCTTTGACAAGTGGAAACACCATAGGAACCCTTTTCCCTTTCTCTCTTTCTTTCTTTCCTTCTTTTTCTTTTTTTCTGAGGCAGAGTCTCGTTCTGTCGCCTGGAGTGCAGTGGCATGATCTCGGCTCACTGTAATCTCTGCCTCCTGGATTCAAGCGATTCTCCTGCCTCAGCCTCCCAAGTAGCTGGGATTACAGGTGTGTGCCACCACGCCTGGCTAATTTTTGTATTTTTAGTAGCGACGGGGTTTCCCTGTGTTGGCCAGGCTGGTCTCCAGCTCCTGACCTCAAGTGATCCACCTGCCTCAGCCTCCCAAAGTGTTGGGATTACAGGCGTGAGCCACTGCACCGGCAGGAACCCTTTTCATTTCATATCAACAAACATGAGCCGCGATTGAACAATAGGTGCTGGGGATACAGAAATAAATGACTCAGGGTTACTACCTTCAAAGAGATTATAATCAAGAACAGATGATCTGAAAAATTATGTAATAGAGATGAATGTAAAATCTGTGTAACCAGACAATTTGATATGAATTCCATGTATGGCATTAGAGTTCCTAATGTTTTAAACAAGCTACTGAAAGTAGATTCTTTTAAAAACTATTTCATATGCTTTGACTTTAAATTTCTCACCCTAATCCTATGGTTCACCAAGTAGGAAGAAGATGCTTTTTAATATTTTAATATGAGGGCCATCTGTAGTTTAATGGTTTTGTTGTAAAACATGTGCTATAGAAAAAGAGAAAGGCTTTTGATATCTTCAAAGTTGCTAAAGTAGTTTTAATGTTTTAACATAATTTCTTTGATTTCAGAGCTGTCTGGAGCTTGTACAGCAGCTAAGGTGAGCAAATGCGATTTATATTCCTTGATATTGACAGACAGTTCTGTTCTTTACAGCTGGCTTTTAAGACTGGTCAGAAGTTATTCTCCTCAGGAACAAGTTTATTTTCTTGGGCAAAGATTTTTAAGAGTCTGTACTTAATCACGTCCTGAATTGACATAGCATAGCTTTTCACCCTACTCTATCCCAGGGTTTTTTTGTTTTTGTTTTTGTTTTGAGATGGAGTCTTGCTCTATTGCCCAGGCTGGAGTGCAGTGGCGCAATCTCAGCTCACTGCAACCTCTGCCTCCTGGGTTCAAGCGATTTTCCTGCCTCAGCCTCCCGAGTAGCTGGGATTACAGGTACCTACCACCACGCCTGGCTAGGCGTGGGACTAGCGGCTGGGACTGCATGTGTGTGCCACCATGCCCAGCTAATTTTTGTATTTTTAATAGAGACTAGGTGGCTGGGTGTGGTGGCTCACGCCTGTAATCCCAGCACTTTGGGAGGCTGAGGCAGGTGGATCCACGAGGTCAGGAGTTCAAGACCAGCCTGGCCAAGATGGTGAAACCCCATCTCTATTAAAAATATAAAATTTAGGCTGACACCTGTAATCCCAGCACTTTGGGAGGCTGAGGCGGATGGATCATGAGGTAAGGAGATCGAGACCATCCTGGCTAACATGGTGAAACCCCATCTCTACAAAAAAAAAAAAAAAATACAAAAAATTAACTGGGTGTGGTGGCAGGCGTCTGTGGTCCCAGCTACTCGGGAGGCTGAGGCAGGAGAATGGCGTGAACCCGGGAGGCGGAGGTTGCAGTGAGCTGAGATTGTGCCACTGCACTCCAGCCTGGGTGACAGAGCAAGACTCCATCTCAGAAAAAAAAAAAAAAAATAGAGACGAGGTTTCGCCATGTTGGCCAGGCTGATCTTCAAATCCTGACCCCACGTCTCCCCAAAGTGCTGGGATTACAGTTGTGAGCCACCATGCTGGGCCCTTTTCTTTTCTTTTTTTTTTTTTTTTGAGATGGAGTTTTGTTCTTGTTACCCAGTCTGGAGTATAATGGTGTGGTCTCGGCTCACTGAGCACCTGGCCCCTTTTCTGTTTTTTTATTTTTATTTTTATTTTTTTGGTGAGACGGAGATTTACTTTTGTTGCCCAGGCTGGAGTGCAATGGCAAGATCTCGGCTCACTGCAAGCTCCGCCTCCTGGGTTCACACCATTCTCTTGCCTCAGCCTCCTGAGTAGCTGGGACTACAGGCGCCCGCCACCATGCCTGGCTAATTTTTTGTATTTTTAGTAGAGACGGGGTTTCACTGTGTTAGCCAGGATGGTCTTGATCTCCTGACCTCGTGATCTGCCGGCCTCAGCCTCCCAAAGTGCTGGGATTATAGGCGTGAGCCACTGCGCCCGGCCCCTGTTTTTTTAAGTTTTAATTTTTTTTTCTTATTTTGCCTCAGATTCCCAACAGAAAGATATCCCAGGGTCTCTTAAACTTGGTACTAATGACAATTTGGATTGGAAAATTCTTTGCTCCTGGGTGGCCTGGTGCATTCTATTATGTTTAATAGCATCCCTGGCCTCTTCATTAGTTGCCAGTAGTATCTCCTTAGTTGTTACAACCATGTCTCCTGGGGCGCAAAATCACCCCTGGTTGGGAATTGGTGATCTAGGTTTAGGAATTCCATATAGCTGGGGGCGGTGGCTCATGCCTATAATCCCAACAATTTGGGAGGTCGAAGTGGGCAGATCACCTGAGGCCAGGAGTTCAAGACCAGCCTAGCCAGCCTGGCGAAACCCTGTCTCTACAAAAAATACAAAAATTAGCTGAATGTGAGGCCGGGCACGATGGCTTATGCCTGTAATCTCAGCACTTTGGGAGGCCGAGGCAGGCGGATCACCTGAAGTCGAGAGTTTGAGACCAGCCTGACCAACACGGAGAAACCCCGTCTCTACTAAAAATACAAAATTAGCTGTGCATGGTGGCACATGCTTGTAATCCCAGCTACTTGGGAGGCTGAGGCAGGAGAATCGCTTGAACCCGGGAGGCAGAGGTTGTGGTGAGCCAAGATCGTGCTATTACAGTCCAGCCTGGGCAACAAGAACAAAACTCTGTCTCAAAAAAAAAAAAAAAGTAGCTGAGCGTAGTGGCTCACGTGTAATCCCAGCTACTCGGGAGGCTGAGGCACAAGATGGCTTGAGCCTGGGAGGTGGAGGTTGCAGTGAGCTGGGATCACATCACTGCATTCCAGCCTGGGTGACGGAGCGAGACTGTCTCAAAAAAAAAAATTAATAATAATAAAGAGTTACATGTGGAACCAAATAAATAGAAGGTAATCATTGAATCAGAGAAGGCTTGATAATTGAGTATAATACCATGAAAATAACTTTTTCGCTTTGATTTTGGGAAAAATTGTTTCATTTAGAAGGTATATGTGTGTTATAGTAAAAGTGCTAGGCTTGAAGACAGTCGCTTTTAGCAGATAGTGGATTTTTTCACTTTTAATTGAGTGGAAATTTCTGTACTTAAATTTAAACTCAGAATTAAGACTTTTGGGGCATTTAAGGAAGTTATTATATACACTTTGTTTTGAGCATAGCGAAGTTCTCAGGCACCACATGAGGATGTCTTAGAGTGTTCACATTGAGGAAATAAGTTGTGTATGTGTGTGTTCAAAAGCGTTTTTTTTTTTCTTTTTTCTTTTTTTTGAGTTGGACTCTCGCTCTGTCGCCCAGGCTGGAGTGCAGTGGTGTGCTCTTTGCTCACTGCAAGCTCCGCCTCCCGGGTTCTCGCCATTCTCCTGCCTCAGCCTCCCAAGTAGCTGGGACTACAGGCACCTGCCACCACGCCTGGATAATTTTTGTATTTTTAGTAGAGACGGGGTTTCATCGTGTTAGCCAAGATGGTCTCGATCTCCTGACCTCGTGATCTGCCCGCCTCGACCTCCCAAAGTGCTGGGATTACAGGCGTGAGCCACCGCGCCTGGCCTTTTTTTTTGAGATGGTGTCTCACTCTGTTGCCCAGGCTGGAGTACAGTGGCGTAATCTCGGCTCACTGCAACCTCCCCCTCCCGGGTTCAAGCGATTTTCCTGCCTTAGCCTCCTGAGTAGCTGGAATTACGGGTACCTGCCATTATGCCTGGCTAATTTTTGTAGTATCCAGGCATGGTGAAACCTTATGTCTACTAAAAATACAAAAAATTAGCTGGGTGTGGTGGTGCTCGTCTGTAATTCCAGCTACACAGGAGGCTGAGGCTGGAGAATCGTGTGAACTCAGGAGGCGGAAGTTGTAGTGAGCTGAGATGGTGCCATCGCCATGGGACTCCAGCCTGGATGACAGAGTGAGACTCTTTCAAAAAAGACAAAGAGAAAAAAAGAAACAATGTTGACTTTTACCTGATATTACCATTTAGTATAGATGGTAATATTAAGTTAAAGAATATATTTTGCTGCTACTCGTTTCTTTTTACTGTCTTAATAGCAGTGTTGACTGTAAGTGCTCAGTAAATGCTCACAGAATGTCTGCTCAAGTGTCTGACATTGTCATGGCAGTTTAGCTTTCCAGAGAGCTTTTTTTTTCAAGTTTGAAAAAATATATCAAGAGTTAGAATTGTGGAGATGTATTGGATTCCTAAACCTATGCACAAAAGCCCATTTGTCCGACAATCGAAGCCTGAATATTGGGTCCTAGAAAGCCAGAGGTCACAGTAGTAGTTTATGTTTTCTAGGGTAGATCTGGTCATAGCAATATTTTCTAATGGGTAGTTTGCCTCGAGAGTACCCACTGCCTTTTCTCTAGGTCTCCATCTCTGTCCTAGTATTTATTTTCCCTCTCATCTTTGCTCTCATGTTGCTGTGTACCCATAAGTGTTGTGTCTTCCCAATTTTCTTTTTTTGAGACAGAGTCTTGCTCTGTCGCCCAGGCTGGAGTGCAGTGGCGCGATCTCAGCTCACTGCAAGCTCCGCCTCCTTGGTTCATGCTGTTCTCCTGCCTCAGCCTCCTGAGTAGCTGGGACTACAGGTGCCCGCCACCACACATGGCTAATTTTTTTTTTGTATTTTTATTAGAGATGGGGTTTCACCATGCTAGCCAGGATGGTCTCGATCTCCTAACCTCATGATCCACCCACCTTGGCCTCCCAAAGTGCTAGGATTACAGGCGCGAGCCACCGTGCCTGTCCCTTCCCAATTTATTTTCTTCTTATTATCTCTGCAATCAAAAGTTTTATTTTTGTTGACATCCAAATTCAGTTACATATTTGGAGGAAAGGAGCTGGGTGTGGTGGTGCACACCGGTTGTTGAAGGTGAGAGGTTGAAGTGAGAGCATTGCTGAAGTCCTGGAGTTAGAGTCTGGCCTGGGCAACATCGGGAAACCCCGTCTCTGCAAAAAAATTAATAAAAAGGGAAAAGAAAAGAAAGTTGTTAATGATTGATTTAAATCAGGTTTCATTACTTGGGAGCTAATAAAACACCTGGTAAAGAGGTTTTGCCCACCTTCCTTTTAACTTTCACACTGCTTATTAGCACCTTCTCCAGAAAAAATGGAGCAGAGAGACAAAGAAAAATATTTTCTTTTCTTTTGCTGCTTTTCATTGATGCTAGAAAACTTTTGAGGAAAACAGTTAAAGCTGATTATTAAAATCAGTTTTATATAGCTGTGATTTTTGGCACTTTGTTGTAAGATTGAGTAGTAATTTTATGTTTTATTTTCCTCTCTTTCCCCTCTTCCCTGAACTCCTTATAGGGAAAAAAATTTTGATGAATTTTCTAAGCACCTTAAGGGCCTTGTTAATCTGTATAACCTTCCAGGGGACAAGTAAGTATTTTTAATATTTTTGCTTTTGTTTGTAAAAATCAGTATAAATCTATAAGCCACCTTATGCCTAGAAATTTGCCACCTCTTCTGCTATTTGTCACTCCTAGTTTCTACTTATACTGCAATCTGTAGCTCAGCTTCCAACATTAGGCCTTTCAAAGATATCTTCAATAGGCAGTGCCTGCATTAATCGATCATAATGCTGGAAGACAGAATGTAATCTTTTGAGATGTCCAACATTCCAATTTCCAGGCTGAAAGGAATTAGTTGTTGTGGAACTGGCTTTAATTCTATTTTTAACCTACCTGGGATTCTATTAATGTATGTGGCTTTTTAAAACAGAGATGAAAATAAGCTTTGAAGTGCTAAAAATAGGCTTTAATAGTAGTGAAGCCAGTCAAAGTGGCCCATGCCTCTAATCCCAGTACATTGGGAGGCCAAGACAGGAAGATTTCTTGAGCTCGGGAGAGCAATACCAGCCTGGGCAACATAGTGAGACCCTGTCTCTAGCAGAAAGACAACAGCAACAGCTTAGATGGGTGGTGATGAGTGCCTGTAGTCCCAGCTACTTGGGAGGCTAAGGTGGGAGGATCACTTCAAACTAGTAGTTTGAGGGTGCAGTGAGCAGTGATTGCGTCACTGTGCTCCAGCCTGGTTGACAGAGCGAGATGCTGTCTCAAAAAAAAAAAAAAAAAAATATATATATATATATATATATATATGTAGTAACAAAAAAAATTTTATTTTAAAAATTAATGTTTTAGGCTGGGCACAGTAGCTCACCCCTTTAATCCTGGCACTTTGGGAGGCTGAGGTGGGTGGACCACCTGAGGTCCAGTCAAGAATTAATGTTTTAAAATGTTTTTTTTTTTCTTTTTTTTTTAATATGGATTGTCGCTCTGTCACCCAGGCTGGAGTGCAGTGGCATGACCTCAACTCACTGCAGCCTCCACCTCCCGTGTTCAAGCAGTTCTCCTGCCTCAGCCTTCCGAGTAGCTGGGTTTACAGGTATGCGCCACCACGCCCGGCTAATTATTATTATTATTTTTTGAGACGGATTCTTGCTCTGTCGCCCAGGCTGCAGTGCAGTGGTGCCATCTCGGCTCACTGCAACCTCCGCCTCCTGGGTTCAAGCGATTCTCCTGCCTCAGCCTCCCGAGTAGCTGGGATTAAAGGCGCCCGCCACCGACCTGGCTAAGTTTTGCCTTTTTAGTAGAGGTGGGGTTTCACCATCTTGGCCAGGCTGGTCTCGAACTCCTACCTTGATCCACCCACCATGGCCTCCCAGAGTGCTTGGATTATAGGCGTGAGACATTGCGCCCAGCCACCTGGCTAATTTTTGTATTTTTAGTAGAGACAGGGTTTTACCATGTTGGTCAGGCTGGTCTCAAACTCCTGACCTCACGTGATCCACCCGCCTCAGCCTCCCAAAGTGTTGGGATTACAGGCGTGAGCCACTGCGCCTGGCCAGTTTTTTTTTTTTTTTTTTTTTTTTTGAGACAGAGTCTTGCTCTGCCATCAGGCTGGAATGCAATGGCACGATCTCGGCTCACTGCAACCTCCACCTCCCGGGTTCAAGCAATTCTCTTGCCTTAGTCTCCCAAGTAGCTGGGACTACAGGCACACGCTGCCACGCCTGGCTAATTTTTTTTTTTGTATTTTATTAGAGACGGGGTTTCACCATGTTGCCCAGGCTGGTCTCAAACTCCTGAGCTCAGGCAATCCGCCCACCTCAGCTTCCCAAATTGCTAGGATTATAGGCGTGAGCCACTTGCGCCTGGCCAGTTTTTAAAAATATATATATATATTTTTGCCTTCAATTTAGACTTGCTCTTTAGGCCTTCTATGTCACTGTTTGTGTCTGTATGTATATATGTGTATTTTTCAACTTTTTTGTTTTTTTTTGAGATGGAATCTTGTTCTGTCGCCCAGGCTGGAGTGCAGTGGTATGATTTTGGCTCACTGCAACCTCCACCTCTCGGGTTCAAGCAATTCTTCTGCCTCAGCCTTCCGAGCAGCTGGGATTACAGGTGCCTGCCACCACGCTCGGCTAATTTTTGTAGTTTTAGTAGAGACAGGGTTTTGCCATGTTGGCCAGGCTGGTCTCAAACTCCTGACCTCAGGTGATCTGCCCGCCTCAGCCTCCCAAGGTGCTGGGATTACAGGCTGAGCCACCCCGCCTGGTCATATTTTTCAACTATTAACTCATGTTCTTCTCATCTACTCTCCAGCAAACTGAAGACTAAAATGTACTTGGCTCTCCAATCTTTAGAACAAGATCTTTCTAAAATGGCAATTATGTACTGGTAAGATTTCTAAAACCTTAATTCTACATGATCCCTTGAGTTTTTCTCTGGGGAGATTAGGGTCCTATCTTATACGTCTCTATTAAGCCTGTATGATAATATGTCCTTTCTCTTCCGAAATGATGATTGTATTTGAACTTCTGAGTATCAGTATTGTTAAGTTGTTGGTTACCATAGGTTTTATCTCAAGACTCATCAGACCTGGAGTCCCATCTGAGAAATAATAGTCTAAGTGTAATTTTTGTTCACCATAATACATACTGGTGTGTACTTGGAAATAATCTCTTTACTTTGGAGGTGAAATACATTCGCTATATGCTCAATTACAAGACAGAACCATTATGATAGTATTATAAGACTTTGGGCCGGGCGTGGTGGCTCACGCCTGTAATCCCAGCACTTTGGGAGGCCGAGGCGGGCGGATCACCTGAGGTCACGAGTTCGAGACCAGCCTGCCCAACATGGTGAAACCCCGTCTCTACTAAAAATACAAAAAATTAGCCGGGCGTGGTGGCGGGCGCCTGTAATCCCAGCTACTGGGAGGCTGAGGCAGGAGAATCACTTGAACCTTGGAAGCGGAGGTTGCGGTGAGCTGAGATTGCACCACTGCACTTCAGCCTGGGCGACAAGAGCGAAACTCCGTCTCAAAAAAAAAAAGAAAAGACTTCGGAGAGGTGAACTCAATATCACAGTGTGTACCAAGACCCTCAGGGATTAAATATAAGCAAACATAGATCACTTGTCTTACAGGAAAGCAACTAATGCTGGTCCCTTGGATAAGATTCTTCATGGAAGTGTTGGCTATCTCACACCAAGGAGTGGGGGTACGTGATCCTATTTTGCTTGTTTAGAAACATGTCTAATTTAAGTTGAGGGTCATTACTTTTCATTTCACCTTTAGTTTGTTTGTTTATTTTTTTGAGACAGAGTCTCACTTTGTTGCCCAGGCTGGAGTGCAGTGGCATGATCTCGGCTTACTGCTCCCTCCACCTCCTGGGGTCAAGTGAGTCTCATGCCTCAGTCTCCTGAGTAGCTGGGATTACAGGTGTGCACCACAATAGCCAGCTAATTTATTCTATTGTTGGTAGAGACAGGGTTTCACTGTTTTGGCCAGGCTGGTCCTGAACTCCTCGCCTCCACTGATCGGCCTACCTTGGTCTCCCAAAGTGCTGGGATTACAGGCATGAGCCACTGCGCCCAGCCTATTTATTTGTTAATTTTTATTCTTTTTTTTTTTTTTTTTTTTTGAGATGGAGTCTCGCTCTGTCGCCCAGGCTGGAGTGCAGTGGCGCGATCTCAGCTCACTGCAAGCTCCGCCTCCCAGGTTCACGCCATTCTCCTGCCTCAGCCTCCAGGGTAGCTGAGACTACAGGCGCCCGCCACCACGCCCGGCTAATTTTTTTGGATTTTTTAGTGGAGATGGGGTTTCACAGTGTTAGCCAGGATGGTCTCGATCTCCTGACCTCGTGATCTGCCTGCCTCAGCCTCCCAAAGTGCTGGGATTACAGGCATGAGCCACTGCGCCTGGCCAATTTTTATTCTTATGTATTTGTTTATTTTTCTTGAGACAGGCTCTCACCAGGCTGGAGTGCAGTGGCACAATCTTGGATCACTGTGACCTCTGCCTCCTGGGTTCAAGGGATTCTCCTGCCTCAGCCTCCTGAGTAGCTGGGATTACAGACATGTGCCACCACACCCTACTAATTTTTGTATTTTTAGTAGAGATGGGGTTTCACCATGTTGGCCAGGCTGGTCTCAAATTCCTGACTTCAAGTGATCCTCCCTCCTCGGCTGCCCAAAGTGCTGGGATTACAACAGGTATTAGCCACTGCACCAGTCCCTATTTATTTATTTTTGAGACAGGGTCTTGCTCTGTTGCCCAGGCTGGAGTGCAGTCGTGCAATCACTCCAGCCTCAACCTCCTGGGCCCAAACAATCCCCCTAACTCAGTTTCCTGAGTAGCTTGGACTACAGTTACAGGATACCATGCCTGGCTAATTTTTGTTGTTTTATAGAGACATGGTCTTACTGTGTTGCCTAGGCTGGTCTTGAACTGGGATCAAGTGATCTTCCTGCCACTGCATTGCAAAGGGTTGAGATTATAAGCATAAGCCACTGCGCCCAGCCTCATCTTGGGTTTTATAAACATATAAGCAGAGGGAGAAAATTACCAGATATTTGTGTATTTTGTGATGATTTCTTCCTTTTTTTTTAGGCATTTAGTCAGAGTCTTGCTCTGTCTCCCAGGCTGGCGTGCAGTGGCGCGATCTTGGCTCATTGCAACCTCTGCATCCCGGGTTCCAGCAATTCTCCTGCCTCAGCCTCCCATGTAGCTGGGATTACAGGCACGTGCCACCATGCCCAGCTAATTTTTGTATTTTTACCAGAGACAGGGTTTCACCATGTTGGCCAGGCTGGTCTCGAACTCCTGACCCTAGGTGAGCTGCCTGTCTCGGCCTCACAAAGTGCTGGAATTACAGGCGTGAGCCACTGCGCCTGGCCTTTTTGTGATGATTCCTAAGCTGTCAATACCTGTCCTCCCCATTTTTGTTTGTTATCTTTTTGAGACAGAGCCTTGCTGTGTCCCTCTGGCTGAAGTACAGTGGCAGGAACATAGCTCACTTCAGCCCTTAACTCTTGGGCTTAGGTGATCTTCCTGCCTCAGCCCCCTGAGTAGCTAGGACTTCAGTCAAGTGCCACCATGCCTGGGTAACTTTAATAATTTTTTTAGAGATGGGGGTCTCACTGTGTTGCCTAGGCTAGAGTGCAGTGGTGCAGTCATAACTCACTATAGACTTGAACTCCTGGCTTCAAGTGATCCTCCAGCCTCAGCCTCCCAAAGTGTTGGGATTATAAGCGTGAGCCAGTTCACCTGGCCTTTTTTTTTTTAAATCAATTGTGTGAAATAAATTGTTAGTCCCAGAATCCATACTTAATCTTATGTCGTATGTCTTTTTTTTTTGAGATGGCGTCTTGCTCTGTCACCCAGGCTGGAGTGCAGTGGCACGATTTTAGCTCACTGCAACCTCCACCTCCCGGGTTCAAGCAATTCTCCTGTCACAGCCTCCCGAGTAGCTGGGACTACAGGTGTGAGCCACCATGCCTGGCTAATTTTTTGTATTTTTAGTAGATACAAGGTTTCACCATGCTGGCCAGGCTCGTCTTGATCTCCTGACCTCGTGATCTGCCCGCCTTGGTCTCCCAAAGTGCTGGGATTAGAGGTGTGTGCCACCACACCCAAGCGCCTGTCATATTTCTTTATTTTTTATTTTTACTTTTTGAGACGGGGTCTTGCTCTGCCTTCCAGGCTGGAGTGCAGTGGCACAATCACGGCTCATTGTATCCTTGACCTCCTACCTTATCTTCCTGAGTAGCTGGGACTACAGGCACTCACCAGCATGCCAAGCTAATTATTATTATTATTATTTTTGAGACAGAGTCTCCCTCTGTTGCCAAGGCTGGAGTGCAGTGGCGCGATCTCAGCTCACTGTAACCTCCGCTTCCTGGGTTCAAGTGATTCTCCTGCCTCAGCCTCCTGCATAGCTGGGACTACAGGCACGTGCCACCATGCCCAGCTAATTTTTTGTATTTTTAGTCAAGACGGGGTTTCACCATGTTAGTCAGGATGGTCTCGATATCCTGATGTTGTGACCCGCCCGCCTTGGCCTCCCAAAGTTGTGGGATTACAGGCATGAGCCACCACGCCTGGCCAATTTTTTGTATTTTTAGTAGCGATGGGGTTTCACCATGTTGGCCAGGCTGGTCTTGAACTTCTCACCTCAGGTGATTCACCTGCCTCACCTCCCCAACGTGCTAGCATTACAAGCATTAGCCATCGCGCCCAGCCTATTATTATTTTTAGAGGTGGAGTCTGACTGTGTTGCCCATGCTGGTCTCAAACTCCTGGACTCAAGTGATCCTCTTGCCGCAGCCTCCCAGAGTGCCAGGATTACAGGTGTGAGCCACCACGCCTGCCATATTTCATAAGCTGTTTTGGAGCATGACTCTTCATATATGTTAAACTACTTTCTTGAATATAGGTTTATATAATAAATGTTAATGTTTTTCTGTATTTGTAATTTACCTGATAAAGATACAGTTATGAGTTTTATTTTTTATAGGTCATTTAATGAACCTGAAGTACTATGTCTCTCCTTCTGACCTGCTGGATGACAAGACTGCATCTCCCATCATTTTGCATGAGAATAATGGTAAGACTTTAATTGTAAAGGAATTAAAGGTTTTGTTCAGTGCCCAGCTTGCCTTTAATTTCTGGTTTGCTATTCTCTAATGAGTTTGCTGACATTACCGTTTGCACCTTATTCACACAACACCTCATACACATATGTATATGTGTGTTCACGAGTACATACATATGTATATACACACATGCATATATACACACATACATAATAGGAGCTTAATAAGTACTTTTGGGCTGGGCACGGTGGCTCACGCCTGTAATCCCAGCACTTTGGGAGGCTGAGGTGGGCAGATCACGACGTCAGGAGTTGGAGACCAGCCTGACCAATATGGTGAAACCCTGTCTCTACTAAAAATACAAAAATTACCCAGGCATGGTGGTACGTGCCTATAATCCCAGCTACTCAGGAGGCTAAGGCAAGAGAATTGCTTGAACCCGGGAGGCGGAGGTTGCAGTGAGTCAAGATTGCGCCACTGCACTCCAGTCTGGGTGACAGAGTGAGACTCCCTCTCAAAAAAAGAAAAAAAAGTACTTTTGGATAAATAAGTAAATGAGCAGCTCATAAGAAGAGGTATAAACCATCTGACCTGAGATAATCAGCTTACTCATTGTTCTAAAAGTGTAGAAGGATGGGCGTGGTGGTTTATGCCTGTAGTCCTAGCTGCTTGGGAGGTTTGGGCAGGAGGATTGCTTGAGCCCAGGAGTTTGAGACTGTAGCATACCATGATCATGCATGTAAATAGTCATGGTACTCCAGCCTGGGCAACGTAGTGAGTTACTGATCAAAAAAAAAAAAGTTTTCTAAATTAAAGAACTATGGTAATGGACATTATTTTCTGTTTGCCCTTAATACAAGAAAAGATAAAGAGAAATAGACTGCCGAGCGCGGTGGCTCATGCCTGTAATCCCAGCACTTTGGGAGGCTGAGGTGGGCGAATCACCTGAGGTCAGGAGTTTGAGACCAGCCTGACCAACATGGAGAAACCCTGTCTCTACTAAAAATACAAAATTAGCCAGGCGTGGTGGCGCATGCTTGTAATCCCAGCTACTCAGGAAGCTGAGGCAGGAGAATCGCTTGAACCCGGGAGGCGGAGGTTGCAGTGAACCGAGATTGTGCCATTGCACTCCAGCCTGGGCAACAAGAGCAAACTCTGTCTCAAAAAAAAGTGAAATGGACTAATACCTCCTTAGGTCCCTTTGTAGGTTCACTCATTGACTCCGTCCCTTTGTTGTTTGTTTGTTTGTTTATTTATTTATTTATTTAAGATGGAGTCTCACTCTGTCACCCAGGCTGGAGTGCAGTGGTGCGATCTCAGCTCACTGCAACCTACACCTCCTGGGTTCAAGTGATTCTCCTGCCTCAGCCTCCCAAGTAGCTGGGACTACAGGCATGCACCACCACACCCGGCTAATTGTATTTTTAGTAGAGATGGGGTTTCACTATGTTGGCCAAGCTGGTCTTGAACTCCTTACCTGAAGTGATCCACCTGTCTTGGCCTCCGAAAGTGCTAGGATTACGGGTGTGAGCCTTGGCGTCAGGCTCCTTTATTGTTATTATAATTTGGCATGGGGGATGGGGTAGGTCTCACTATGTTGCCCAGGCTGGCGTACAGTGATTTGATCACAGCTCACTACAGCCCCCGAGTCCTGGGCTCAAGCCATCCTTCTGCCTTGGCCTCCCAAAGTGCTAGGATTACAGGTGTGAGCCAGTGCACCAGCCTGTCCTTTTATTATAATCCTACTTAAATGCATTCTGAAGAAAAAATAAGTAAATATTGATACTGAGCCCTTCAAAAATGATGTTTTTGGACTGCATTGTTTCTTGTGTTTTATTTGGACTGCATTGTTTCTTGTGTTTTATTTACTGACAAAAATTATTGGTTGATTAGAAAGGTAACTTCCAGGATTTCTAATTTTTTTTTTGTTTTCCCCAGACAGAGTCTCACTCTGTCGCCCAGGCTGGAGTGCAGTGGTGCGATTTCAGCTCACTGCAACCTCCGCCCCCCAGGTTCAAGTGATTCTCCTGCCTCGGCCTCCTGAGTAGCTGGGATTACAGGCGCCTGTCACCGCATCTGGCTAATTTTTGTTTTTAGTAGAGATGTGGTTTCACCGTCTTCTGCAGGCTGGTCTTGAACCCCTGACCTTGTGATCCACCCGCCTCAGCCTCCCAAAGTGCTGGGATGACAGGCGTGAGCCATCACACCCGGCCTGATTTCTAAGTTTTATAGGAACTACAGGCCGTGCCTGGTGGTTCATGCCTGTAATTTCAGCACCGTGGGAGGCTGAGGTGGGTGGATCAACTTTAGGCCAGGAGTTTGAGACCAGCCTGGCCAACCTGATGAAACCCCATCTCTACAAAAAATACAAAAAAATTAGCCAGGCATGGTGGTGCATTCCTGTAATGCCAGGTATGTGGGAGGCTGAGGCATGAAAATTGCTTGAACCTGGGAGGTGGAGGTTGCAGTAAGTCGAGATCACACCACTGCATTCCAGCCTGGACAGAGTGAGACTCTGCCTCCAATAAAAAAATAAATAAATAGGCTGGGCGCAGTGGTTCACACCTGTAATCCCACCTGTAATCCTAGTCCTTTGGGAGGCCAAGATGGGCGGATCATGAGGTCAAGAGATCGAGACCATCCTGGCCAACATGGTGAAACCCCATCTCTACTAAAAATACAAAAAATTAGCCAGGTATGGTGACGGGTGCCTGTAGTTCCAGCTACTCGGGTGGCTGAGGCAGGAGAATGGTGTGAACCCAGGAGGCGGAGCTTGCAGTGAGCTGAGATCGCGCCACTGCACTCCAGCCTGGGTGACAGAGCAAGACTCTGTCTCTAAATAAATAAATAAATAAATAAATAAGGGAATAACAGCATCTGATAAATTATAGCTGACAAATATTGCAAAAATTAACCTCTTAAAACATACTGTGATCCCCATCATTTGTATTACTTTGAGGAATACCCTTTTTCTTTCTTATCCCCAGTTTCTCGATCTTTGGGCATGAATGCATCAGTGACAATTGAAGGAACATCTGCTATGTACAAACTCCCAATTGCACCATTAATTATGGGGTCACATCCAGTTGACAATAAATGGTAAGTTAAATATAATTTCAGAGTAGCAAAGTCAATTTTTCTCAAAGCGCAGTATGGAACAAGTTTTAACCTGGCTGTTACCCCACTTGAATTTCTAGAGGTTGGCCTTTTGTTTTATCCATTCATTGATTTCTCTTCTGTTTGATATCTGAGTGTTCCTCTCCAAAGTCGGCTCATAGAACACATTCTCTGCACTGAAAGGGAAAGAAGAGAACTGTGCTAATTCATCTGGCTTAATGAGTGCCCCCTTTTATCTTACGTTCATTTGGAGTTACATTGGAGTAGTAACTGGAGAACATGCCTCAGGATAAATGTTTGATTAAATTGTACAGTGTTAACCAATAGCATGTCTGGGAATTGGGGGTAGGAAGTTTCACAGAGTGAGCTTTTGAGAGTTTGTACTTATGTGTCTGTGTGATACATACATGTTTAAGAAAAGGTGTTTGTGGCCAGGTGCGGTGGCTCACGCCTGTAATCCCAGCACTTTGGGAGGCTGAGGCAAGCGGAACACCTGAGGTCAGGAGTTCAAGACCAGCCTGGCCAACATGGTGAAACCCTGTGTCTACTAACAATATAAAAATTAGCCGGGCGTGGTGGCGGGCACCTGTAATCCCAGCTACTCACGAGGCTGAGATAGGAGAATCCCTTGAACCCGGGAGGCAGAGGTTGCAGTGAGCCAAGATCATGCCATTGCACTCTAGCCTGGGCATTAAGAGGGAAAATCTGTCTCAAAAAAAAAAAAAAAGGTGTTTGGGTTTTTCATTTTTATATCAAGTCAAAATCCAACCTTTCCACCCTCTCTTTTTTTGAAGGACCCCTTCCTTCTCCTCAATCACCAGTGCCAACAGTGTTGATCTTCCTGCCTGTTTCTTCTTGAAATTTCCCCAGCCAATCCCAGTATCTAGAGCATTTGTTCAGAAACTGCAGAACTGCACAGGTGAGTTTTGAGCATCAGGATCTAGTACTTGTTATAAGTGTGAAAAAGAAACATCAAAGTTAGGTTATCATGACGTCTTTCAGTCTTACATGCCTCATTGAAGTATTAACTGGTAAAGATGTTATAGTGCTTTGTACTAGTAAATGCTTAGTAAGTACTCTTTTGGGTGAATGAATGTAGATATCAAGGGGAAACTGAGCTGTCAGTGTTTTCCTCTTGACATGATCATTATATTGATTCTTGTTTTTCCAGGAATTCCATTATTTGAAACTCAACCAACTTATGCACCCCTGTATGAACTGATCACTCAGTTTGAGCTATCAAAGGACCCTGACCCCATACCTTTGAATCACAACATGAGATTTTATGCTGTAAGTAAAGCCCTAGGGAGCTAGAATGTTATAGGTTATGTTTGGACCCAAGATCATAATCTTCCTTTATAGCATTATTGAGGTCAGATAAGTTTCTTCAAGACTGCTGGATCATGTCCTATTTCTTTAGTAAGGCAGGAAATTACAGAAATCTCAGAAATGGGCTGGGCGCGGTGGCTCACACCTGTAATCCCTGTACTTTAGGAGGCCAAGGCAGGCGGATCACGAGGTCAGGAGTTCGAGACCAGCCTGGCCAACATAGGGAAACCCTGTCTCTACTAAAAATACAAAAAATTAGCCGTGTGTGGTGGCTGTAATCCCAGCTACTCGGGAAGCTGAGGCAGGAGAATGGCTTGAACCCGGGAGGCAGAGGTTGCAGTGAGACAAGATTGTGCCATTGTGCTCCAGCCTGGGTGACAGAGCGAGACTCCATCTCAAAAAAAAAAAAAAAGAAATCTCGGAAATGTATTGAAGTAAAAGGGCATGAGCTTCCATTAGGAAACAACAATGTACATTTCTCTGTTGAAATTTTGGGTGATTGGCCAGGTGCAGTGGCTCACACCTGTAATCCTGGGAATTTGGGAGGCCAAGGTGGGTGGGTCACTAGAGATCAGGGGTTTGAGACCAGCCTGGACAACATGGTGAAACCCCGTCTCTACTAAAAAAACAAAAATTAGCCGGGTATGGTGGAACATGCCTGTAATCCCAGCTACTTGGGAGGCTGAGGCAGGAGAATCACTTAACCCGGGAGGCAGAGGTTGCAGTGAGCCAAGATTGCGCCACTGCACTCCAGCCTGGGCAACAAGAGCGAAATTCCGTCTCAAAAAAAAAAAAAAGGCTAGGCGTGGTGTTTCACACGTCTAATCCCAGCACTTTGGGAGGCTAAGGCAGGTGGATCACGAGGTCAAGAGATTGAGACCATCCTGGCCAACAGGGTGAAACCCCGTCTCTACTAAAAAAATACAAAAATTAGCTGGGTGTGGTGTCATGCACCTGTAGTCCCAGCTACTCGGGAGGCTGAGGCAGGAGAATTGCTTGAACCCGGGAGATGGAGGTTGCAGTGAGCCAAGATCGTGCCACTGCGCTTCAGCCTGGCAACAGAGCAAGATTCTGTCTCAAAAAAATAAAAAAAAAAAGACAAAGAAATTTTGGGGGATAGACTTTTTTTTTTTTTTTGAGACGGAGTCTTGCTCTGTCTCCCAGGCTGGAGTGCAGTGGTGAGATCTCAGCTCACTGCAAACTGCACCTCCCGGGTTCATGCCATTCTCCTGCCTCAGCCTCCTGAGTAGCTGGGACTACAGGCGCCTGCCACCACACCTGGCTAATTTTTTGTATTTTTAGTAGAGATGGGATTTCACCGTGTTAGCTAGGATGGTCTCGATCTCCTGACCTTGTGATCCACCCGCCTCGGCCTCCCAAAGTGCTAGGATTGCAGGCGCGAGCCACCTTGCCTGGCAGGGTGACAGACTCTTAATGGTATTTTGAACTTTTAGAATATCATAGTTAGGTGTTATAAATTCTTACTGTTTAATTCTTTCAAGTGCCATGAGCTTAGAATCTGGAAAGATCCTGAAAGTACTTACAGAGAGGAAAATGCTGGAAGCAATAATTATGAGGCTGGACACAGTGACTCACACCTGTAATCCCAGCACTTTGGGAGGCCAAGGCAAGGCAGATCACTTGAGCTCAGGAGTTCAATACCAGCCTGGGCAACATGGCAAAATCCTGTCTTTTTTATTTTTTTATTTTTTGAGATGGAGTCTAGCTCTGTTGCCAGGCTGGAGTGCAGTGGTGCGATCTCGGCTCACTGCAACCTCTGCCTCCCGGGTTCACGTGATTCTCCTGCCTCAGCCTCCTGAGTAGCTGGGACTGTAGGTGTGCACCACCACGCCCAGGTAATTTTTGTATTTTTAGTAGAGACGGGGTTTTACCATGTTGGCCAGATTGGTCTTTATCGCTTGACCTTGAGATCCATCCTCCTCCCAAAGTGCTGGGATTACAGGCGCAAGCCACTGTGCCTGTCCTTTTCTTTTTTTTTTTTTGCTCTTGTTGCCCAGGCTGGAGTGCAGTGGCGCAATCTCGGCTCACTGCAACCTCTGCCTCCTAGGTTCAAGCGATTCTTCTGCCTCATCCTCCGGCAAAATCCTGTCTCTACAAAAAAAAAATACAAAAATTAGGCAGATGTGGCCGGGAGCGGTGGCTCACGTCTGTAATCCTAGCACTTTGGGAGGCCGAGGCGGGCAGATCATGAGATCAGGAGATCAAGACCATCCTGGCCAACATGGTGAAACCCCGTCACTACTAAAAAATACAAAAAATTAGCCGGGTGTCGGGGCGGGCGCCTGTAGTCCCAGCTACTTGGGAGGCTGAGGCAGGAGAATGGCGTGAACCCGGGAGGCAGAGCTTGCAGTGAGCAGAGATCGTGCCACTGCACTCCAGCCTGAGCTACAGAGCAAGACTCTGTCTCAAAAAAAAAAAAAAAAAAAAATTAGGCAGATGTGGTTGCTCATGCCTGTAGTCTTAGCTGCTCGGGAGGCTGAGGGGCTTCATCCTGGGAGGTAGAGATTGCAATGAGCCAAGATCGCACAATTGTACTCCATCCTGGGTAATGGGAGTGAAACTCTGTCTCAAAAATAACAATAATAATAATATGGGAACGTTCCAAAACCTCATCTGGACTTGAATTTATTTGAATCTTTTACAATAGATTAAAGTAGTAGTTACCAAATTCTGGCTGCATTATTATTATATAGGTGTTTTATTAAAAATAGAGATTTTGCAGCCGGGCGTGGTGGTTTATGCCTGTAATCCCAGCACTTTGGGAGGCCCAGGTGGGCGGATCACGAAGTCAGGAGATGGAGACAATCCTGGCTAACACGGTGAAACACTGTCTCTACTAAAAATACAAAAAAATTAGCCGAGCGTGGTGGCGGGTGCCTATAGTCCCAGCTACTCGGGAGGCTGAGGCAGAATGGCATGAACCTGGGAGGCGGAGCTTGCAGTGAGCCGAGATCGCGCCACTGCACTCCAGCCTGAGCAACAGAGGGAGACTCCGTCTCAAAAAAAAAAAAAAAGAGAGATTTTGCATTTATGGTTTAGGAACCTCTTTAATACAGATTTCTGAGATAGTTTTTATGTTAGCTAGGTTAGGAAACCACTAGCATAGTGCATTTACTAAAAAGACATCTTTTCAGCCTAATTAGTAATTGATTGGCATTTATAATATCAGCTGATGAAAACATTCACTGTGGAGACTTTTCTGCACTTTTTTTGAGCAGTAGGTTTTTTCAGGATACTTTGTGGTTGGAATACAATAGGTAACTAAATAGCACTCGTTAACTGTTCTTTTTGCCCAGGCTCTTCCTGGTCAGCAGCACTGCTATTTCCTCAACAAGGATGCTCCTCTTCCAGATGGCCGAAGTCTACAGGGAACCCTTATTAGCAAAATCACCTTTCAGCACCCTGGCCGAGTTCCTCTTATCCTAAATCTGATCAGACACCAAGTGGCCTATAACACCCTCATTGGAAGCTGTGTCAAAAGAACTATTCTGAAAGAAGGTACTGCCTTTCCTTTGATATGCTTACTGGAAGATGGAAACTTACTTCTCCAGTGGTTCTTTAATTGGTGGCCCATCAGCATCACCTGTAGAACTTAAAAAAAGTTGTTTTTTTTTTTCATTTTTGGCATAAAAATCAAGCAAATTAGCTGCATGTGGTGGTGCACGACTGTAGTCCCACCTACTTGGGAGGCTGAGGAAGGAGAATCGCTTGAACCCGGGAGGCGGAGGTTGCAGTGAGCTTAGATCATGCCATTGCACTCCAGCCTGGGTGACAGAGCAAGACTCTGTCTAAAAAAAAAAAAAAAAATTGAAACGTGGAGCTTTTAACACTACAGATGATGGCCAGGTGTGGTGGCTCACGCCTGTAATCCCAGCACGATGGGAGGCCAAGGTGGGCAAATCACTTGAGCCCATGATTTGAGATCAGTCTGAGGAACATGGCAAAACCCCATCTCTAGAAAAAGGTAGCCAGTTGTGGTGGTGTGCACCTGTGGTCCCAGCTACTCGGGATCCTGAGGCAGGAGGATTGTCGCTTGAGCCTGGGAGGCAGAGATTGCAGTGAGCTCAGATTGCACCACTGCACTCCAGCCTGGGTAACACAGTAAGACCCTGTATCAAAAACAAAACACCAGGCCGGGTGCAGTGGTTTGTGCCTGTAATCCCAGCACTTTGGGAGGACGAGGTGGGCAGATCACGAGGTCAAGAGATTGAGACCATCCTGGCCAACATAGTGAAACCCCGTCTCTACTAAAAATACAAAAATTAGCTGGGTGTGGTGGTACACACCTGTAGTCCCAGTTACTTGGGAGTCTGAGGCAGGAGAATCACTTGAACCCGGGAGGCGGAGGTTGCACTGAGCTTAGATCATGCCACTGTACTCCAGTGTGGGTGACAGAACAAGACTCCCTCTCAAAAAAAAAAAAAAAAAAAGAAAAAAATCACAGATGCTTTGTTTCCACACAAAGATGAACTGAATGATAATCTCAGTGGGAAGAGTTGGGAATCTAAACTCCACAAATCATTTTGATGGAACCAGTCTGTAGACTAGCATTTGGAGACCACTGCTTTTTGCAATGTTCTTAACTCTTTTTCTGAACATAGTAATGTAACTGGGTATTTTAGGGCCTGTACCCTGTAGCAGATATACATAAGGTGGAACTTGGAATGGTGTAGTGAGAGAGGCTTTCTTTTTTTTGAGACAGGGTCTCACTCTGTTGCCCAGGCCGAACCACAGTGGCATGATCACAGCTTTCTGCTGCCTCTGCCTCCTCGGCTCAAGCGATCCTACTGCCTTAGCCTCCCAAGTAGGTGGGGCTATAGGCATGTACCACCAAGCCTGGCTAATTTTTTTCTGTAGAGACAGGGTCTCTCTATGTTGCCCACGTTCGTCTCTAACTCCTGGGCTGAAGCGATCCTCTTGACTCGGCCTCCCAAGGTGCTGGGATAATAGGTGCCACCGTGCTTGGCCAGTTTTAGGTTAAATTGTAGGTTGTTAGGAGAGTGTTTCCCAGGTTTAGTCCTGAGTTATGTTTTCTCCCCCATTGTTTGGAGAACTTCATCTTACAGCTTTAAGAAGGTCTAGCCCTTTTTTCTCTCAGGATTCTGGAATGCTGATGATTTTTGTTTTTGTTTTTGAGACAGAGTCTCACTCTGTTCCCCAGGCTGGAGTGCAGTGGCACGATCTTGGCCCACTGCAACTTCCGCCTCCCAGGTTCAAGCGATTCTCCTGCGTCAGCCTCTGGCTAATTGTTTAAATTTTTTTTAGTAGAGATGGGGTTTCACCATCATGGCCAGGCTGGTCTCGAACTCCTGACCTCGTGATCCACCCTCCTAGGCCTCCCAAAGTGCTGGGATTACAGGCGTGAGCCACGGCACCCGGCCTAAATGCTGATGATTTTCAAACACAGTTGGCTATTAGAAGCTTTGCTGTAAATTTTGGCTGTTCTAGCTAACCATAGTTAATTTTAAAAATCTTAAGTCAGAAGCGCTCTGTTGATAGATATGTGTCAGTCCCAGTGATAGACAATAAGAAACAGGGAAGGTAAATCAGATCTCTTTTATTTTTATTTATTTATTTTTTGTTTGTTTTTTGAGACGGAGTCTCGCTCTGTCGCCCAGGCTGGAGTGCAGTGGCGCAGTTTCGGCTCACTGCAAGCTCTGCCTCCTGGGTTCACGTCATTCTCCTGCCTTAGCCTCCCGAGTAGCTGGGACTACAGGCACCCGCCATCACGCCCGGCTAATTTTTTTGTATTTTTAGTAGAAACGGGGTTTCACCATGTTAGCCAGGATGGTCTCGATCTCTTGACCTTGTGATCTGCCCGCCTCAGCCTCCCAAGGTGCTGGGATTACAGGCATGAGCCACTGCGCCTGGCCTTTTTGTTTTTTTTTTTTGAGACGGAGTCTTGTTTGGTCACCCAGGCTGGCGTGCAGTGGTGTGATCTTCATTCACTGCAACCTCTGCCTCCTGGGTTCCAGCAATTCTCTTGCTTTAGCCTCCCAAGTAGCTCGGATTACAAGTATCCACCACCATGCCAGGCTTATCTTTGTAGTTTTACCAGAGACGGGGTTTCGTCGTGTTGGCCAGGCTGGTCTTGAACTCGTGACCTCAGTGGTCTGCCTGCCTCGGCCTCCCAAAGTGCTGGGATTACATGCGTGAGCCACCATGCCTGGACTTTTTTTTCTTGATACAGGGTCTTCCTCTGTTATCAAGACTAGAAAGCAGTGGTACAGTCATAGTTCACTTTGGCCTCAAACTCCTGGGCTCAAGTGATACTTTTCCCTCAGGCTCCTCAAGTCGCTGGACTATAGGCATGCACCTCTACATCTAATCAAATTTTAAAGAAATTTATATTATACTTTTTATTTCAGTGTGCATATTTATACAGCAACATTTTTTTGTAGAGATGGGGTCTTGCCATGTTGTGTAGGATAGTCTTGAACTCCTGGCCTCAGGTGATCCTCCCACCTCAGCGTCCCAAAGTGCTGGGATTACAGGCATGAGCCACTGTGCTGGGCCAGGAGATTCTTCTCATGGAAATAAAAATTGCTTTAGAAATGAGAAATTTTTAGTAGTTGGAGTAATAACATAGAGCATATATGTTCAAAGTTGTGGCACTTCTGTTTCATGTGTTTAAATGCCTTAAGAAGTCTCCAGATAGCTTTAGGGCATTTAAAAATGAGTTTTCATAAGGTAGTTATGGAGCTAATCCTACAGAGAGGCATGCTTTTTACAAAGAAAGTATATGATCCTTGTGTCTAGGCTGCCAGCACATCTGGCATAAGAACATATGATGATGGCTAGATATATGTGGAATAAATACATTATTTTAGATAATAGCCTCTATATCTCTGCTTGCCAAACTATGGGCTGCACATCTAACAGCTGCAAACACTTGATAGAAAGCAGAGTTTATGGCAGTGGTTCTGGATATCTGCTTATCAAGTAGAATGAGACACTCGGCCACTTTTATTTTCAGAATTCACTTTTACATTTTAGGGATTAAGTTTCTTCATCTTGGAAAATTGAAAGTCTAGCTACTTTTGTTCTGGAGAAATTTATAACAAACTGGCAGGTTCCTTGGAATCTGATTCCTTCTGTTATCTGTGGATGACATAGTAGGTTTTTTATGTGAAAAAAGTGTGCGATTTAGTTTCCAAGGAGGGAGAATTTCAGTCTGTACATTTAAGGAATGTTATTTGTGTGAAGTCTTTTTTTTTTTTTTTTGAGACAGAGTGTTGCTCTGTTTCCCAGACTGGGGTTCAGTGACATAATCTCGGCTCACTGCAACCCTCGCCTCCCAGGTTCAAACGATTCTCCTGTCTCAGCCTTCTGAATAGCTAGGATTACAGGTGTGCGCCACCACACCCGGCTAATTTGTTTTTTTTGAGATGGAGTCTCACTCTGTTGCCCAGGCTGGAGTGCAGTGGCATGATCTCAGCTCACTACAACCTCCGCCTCCTAGGTTCAAATGATTCTTCTGCCTCAGCCTCCTGAGTAGCTGGGATTACAGGCGTGTGCCACCACGCCCAGCTAATTTTGTATTTTGTATTTTTAGTAGAGATGGAGTTTGTCCATGTTGGTCAGGCTCGTCTCGAACTCCTGACCTCAGGTGATGAGCCCACCTCAGCCTCTCAAAGTTCTGGGATTACAGGCCTGAGCCACTGCATCCGGCCTCTTTTTTTTTCTTTTTAGTAGAGTTGGGGTTTTGCCATGTTGGCCAGGCTGGTCTTGAACTCCTGACCTCAGGTAATCCACCTGCCATGGCCTCCCAAACTGCTGGGATTAAGGCGTGAGCCACCGTGCCCGGCCTGTGTGAAGTCTTATATTTGGTTGTTTTATGATCTTTCTCTTTGCCTTTTAGATTCTCCTGGGCTCCTCCAATTTGAAGTGTGTCCTCTCTCAGAGTCTCGTTTCAGCGTATCTTTTCAGCACCCTGTGAATGACTCCCTGGTGTGTGGTGAGTTGTGTGGGTGGCTAACACCTCTCATGGAGCGGTTTGGTCCCTATGTCTTTTTTGGAAAGTCAGAAGCTAAATCTAAAACAATTTTCTATGTATTTTGTCTTTCAGTGGTAATGGATGTGCAGGACTCAACACATGTGAGCTGTAAACTCTACAAAGGGCTGTCGGATGCACTGATCTGCACAGATGACTTCATTGCCAAAGTTGTTCAAAGGTAGCCTTGGCCCTTTTTCATCTGAGTCCCATTTAGAGATGTATAAAGAATGTTGTTGAGTAGGGCACGGTGGCTCACGCCTGTAATCCCCACACTTTGGGAGGCCGAGGCGGGCGGATCACAAGGTCAGAAGATCGAGACCATTCTGGCTAACATGGTGGAACCCCATCTCTACTAAAAATACAAAAATTAGTCGGGCGTGATGGCGGGCACGTGTAGTCCCAGCTACTCGGGAGGCTGACGCAGGAGAATAACTTGAACCTGGGAGGTGGAGGTTGCAGTGAGCCAAGATCGCGCCATTGCACTCCAGCCTGATGACAGAGCGAGACTCCGTGTTTTTTTTTTTTTTTTTTTTTTTTTTTTTTAAAAGGCCGGGCATGGTGGCTCACGCCTGTAATCCCAGCACTTTGGGAGGTGAAGGCGGGTGGATCACGAGGTCAGGAGATTGAGACCATCCTGGCTAACACAGTGAAACCCCGTCTCTACTAAAAATACAAAAAATTAGCCCGGCATGGGGGCGGGCGTCTGTAGTCCCAGCTACTAGGGAGGCTGAGGCAGGAGAATGGCATGATCCCGGGAGGTGGAGCTTGCAGTGAGCTGAGATCACGCCACTGTACTCCAGCCTGGGCGACAGAGCGAGACTCTGTCTCAAAAAAAAAAAAAAAAAGTTGTTTTCAGAATTAGCATGAATTTCAAATAAAGGAGCAATTTAGTTATTGCTTTGATTTCACCCTTCTGTGCTTTCAGATTCAAAGTAATCTAAACTTTGTTTTTTTTTTTTTCGAGATGGAGTCTTGCTCTGACGCCCAGATTGTACAGTGGTGCAATCTTGGCTCACTGCAACCTCTGCCTCCCGGGTTCAAGCGATTCTCCTGCCTCACCCTCCCGAGTAGCTAGGATTACAGGCATGTGCTACCACACCTGACTCATGTTTGTATTTTTAGTAGAGACGGGGTTTTTCACCATGTTGGCCAGGCTGGTCTCGAACTCCTGACCTCAGGTGATCCGCCTGCCTCGGCCTCCCAAAGTTTTGGGATTACAGGCGTGAGCCACTGCACCCAACCAGCTTTGTTTTTTTTTTTTTTTTTTTTTTTTAATAATATTACTATGAGAGTAATGGGAAGTAAAGTAGGTAACCTCAGGCCTGGAATTATGGTACTTTAAGGCAGGAGAAAGCCATAATAAAATACAGATATTTTTCTTACCTATCCTGTGTGCCAATTCTTCATAAATGTGACATTTTTATCTTTTTATTTTTTTATTTTTTTATTTTGAGACAAGAGTCTCACTCTATTACCCAGGCTGGAGTGCAGTGGCATGATGACGGCTCACTGAACTGTTGACCTCCGAGGTTCAGGTGATCCTTCAACCTAGACCTCCCGAGTAGCTGGTACTGCAGGCGTGAGCCACTGTGTCTGCCTGAGCAGATTTCACAACTTAAATGTTAGGCTGGGCATGGCAGTGCACGCCTGTAATCCAGCACTTTGGGAGGCCAAGGTGGGCAGATTACTTGAGGTCAAGAGTTCGAGACCAGCCTGGCCAACATGTTGAGATGTCATCTCTATAAAAATACAAAAATTAACCGGGCATGGTGGTATCCATCTGTCATTCTAGCTACTTGAGAGGCTGAGGCAGGAGAATCACTTGAACCTGGGAACTGGAGGTTGCAGTGAGCCAAGATTGCGCCACTGTTCTTTAGCCTGGGTGATGGAGTGAGACTCTGTCTCAAAACAAACAAACAAACGGAGGTTGTGGTAAGCCAAGATTGCGCCACTGTTCTTTAGCCTGGGTGATGGAGTGAGATTCTGTCTCAAAACAAACAAACAAACTAAACAAATAAATAAATAAATAAAAATATAAAAATTAGCCAGGTGTGGTGGCAGGTGCCTATAACCCCAGCTGCTCAGGAGGCTGAGGCAGGAGAATTGCTTGAACCTGGGAGGTGGAGGCTGCAGTGAGCCGAGATTGTGCTACTCCACTCCAGCCTGGTAGACAGAGCAAGATGCCATCTCAAAACAAACAAAAAGCCAACTTAATTGTTACGTGATAGTTAAGCCAGTATGCATCCCAGAACCATTAATATGTAATTTTTTGAGATTTTTCTACAGCTGGGTCTGGCAGCCTATTTTTGTAAATAAATTTTATTGGAACACTGCTGTTCACTTACATGTCTGTGGCAGATTTCTAGGTAATATTGCAGAGTAGGTGAACAGGAAACATGACCTACAAAGCCTAACATATTACTATATGGCCTTATAAGAAAAATTTGCGGCCGGGTGTGGGGGTCACCCCTGTAATCCTAGCACTTTGGGAGGCTGAGGCGGGTAAATCACGAGGTCAGGAGTTCAAGACCAGCCTGACCAAGATGGTGAAACCCCATCTCTACTAAAAATACAAAATAGCTGGGCGTGGTGGCGGGCTCATGTAATCCCAGCTACTTGGGAGGCTGAGGCAGAGAATTGCTTGAACCTGGGAGGCGGAAGTTGCGGTAAGCCAAGATCGTGCCACTGCACTCCAGCCTGGATAACAGAGCGAGACTCTGTCTCGGAAAAAAAAAAAAAAAAAAAAAGAAAAATTTGCTGGCTGGGTGTGGTGGCTCACACCTATAATCCCAGCACTTTGGGAGGTGGGCGGATCGCCTGAGGTCAGGAGTTTGAGACCAGCCTGACTGACATGGAGAAACCCTGTCTCTACTGAAAATACAGAATTAGCTGGGCGTGATGGCGCATGGCTGTAATCCCAGCTACTGGAGAGGCTGAGGCAGGAGAATCACTTGAACCTGGGAAGTGGAGGTTGTGGTGAGCCGAGGTCGCGCCATTGCACTCCATCCTGGGCAACAAGAGCAAAACTCCGTCTTAAAAAAAAAAAAAAGAAAGAAAAAAAAATTTGCTGACATATGTTCTAGAGCAAAACATTTGCAAACTGAGGTTTATGAATATAAATTTATCTGGAAAATAAAAAGTGCTTTGCTTTAAAATAAACAAGATTTATAACAGAAACAGCACTTTTTATAATAGTGTAGGTTTGGGATGATCTAAGTCATTAAGGTTTAGTACTTGATGGGTCAAGAGATTTTTCTTTTTTTTTTTTGAGATGGAGTCTCGTACCTGGGCTGGAGTGCCATGGTGCGATCTCAGCTCACTGCAACCTCTGCTTCCCGGGTTCAAGCAGTTCTGCCTCAGCCTCCCAAGTAGTTGGGATTACAGGCGCCTGCCACCATGCCCAGCTAATTTTTTGTATTTTTTTTTTTTTTTAGTAGAGGTGGGGTTTTACTATGTTGGCCAGGATGGTCTCAAACTCCTGACCTTGTGATCCACCCGCCTCGGCCTCCCAAAGTGCTGGGATTACAGCGTGAGCCACTCCGACCGGCAGAGATTTTTCTAATGGTTCCTTAATTAAAATAAATTATGTATCCCTGTAATTACCATATGAAGCCCCCCCCCCCAGCTGAGGATGACATTTTCTTTTTTCCTTTGAAATGAAGTCTTGCCCTGTCACCAAGGCTGGAGTTCAATGGGACGATCTTGGCTCACTGCGATCTCTGCCTCCTGGGTTCAAGTGATTCTCCTGTCTCCCCTTCCTGAGTAGCTGGGATTACAGCTGTGCACCACCACGGCTGGCTAATTTTTTGTATTTTTAGTAGAGACAGGGTTTCACCCCGCTGGCCAGGCTGGTCTCAAACTCCTGACCCGAAGTGATCCACCCTCCTTGGCCTTCCAAAGTGCTGGGATTGCAGGAGTGAGCCACCGCGCCCGACCTAAGGAGGCATTTTCTTTTTTTGAGATGGAGTCTCGTTCTGTTGCCAAGCTGGAGTGCAGTGGTATGATCTCAGCTCAATGCAACCTCCGCCTCCCTGGTTCAAGCAATTCTCCTGCCTCAACCTCCTGAGTAGCTGGGATTACAGGCACGCGCCACCACGCCCAGCTAATTTTTGTATTTTTAGTAGACACGGGGTTTCACTGTGTTGGCCAGGATGGTGTCGATCTCCTGACCTCATGTTCCGTCCGCCTTGGCCTCCCAAAGTGCTGGGATTACAGGCGTGAGCCACTGCGTCCGGCCCCTAAGGAGGCATTTTCTTACTGAGTTCCATTATTACCAATTTTCTTTTAGTTAAGTTTGAAATTCAATTATTTGGACTCTTGTTTATAGTTTGCTTTTGTTGTGTGATTCATAAGAGGTTGACAATTTTATGTTGGGTTAGATTTTTAGAACGTATTTACCCAAAGCTCTGGTATTTGATAGAACTATTTTTGTCTTACAGATTATTTGCCCTACCTGAAAACTGCTTACTGCAAAACTCTGATGTTTTATCTAAATCTCAGGTCTCATTCAGCAGCTTTTGTAATGTTAACTTTGTTTTCTTCTTTATTTTGCAGATGTATGTCCATCCCTGTGACGATGAGGGCTATTCGGAGGAAAGCTGAAACCATTCAAGCCGACACCCCAGCACTGTCCCTCATTGCAGAGACAGTTGAAGACATGGTGAAAAAGAACCTGCCCCCGGCTAGCAGCCCAGGGTATGGCATGACCACAGGCAGCAACCCAATGAGTGGTACCACTACACCAACCAACACCTTTCCGGGGGGTCCCATTACCACCTTGTTTAATATGAGCATGAGCATCAAAGATCGGCATGAGTCGGTGGGCCATGGGGAGGACTTCAGCAAGGTGTCTCAGAACCCAATTCTTACCAGTTTGTTGCAAATCACAGGGAACGGGGGGTCTACCATTGGCTCGAGTCCGACCCCTCCTCATCACACGCCGCCACCTGTCTCTTCGATGGCCGGCAACACCAAGAACCACCCGATGCTCATGAACCTTCTTAAAGATAATCCTGCCCAGGATTTCTCAACCCTTTATGGAAGCAGCCCTTTAGAAAGGCAGAACTCCTCTTCCGGCTCACCCCGCATGGAAATATGCTCGGGGAGCAACAAGACCAAGAAAAAGAAGTCATCAAGATTACCACCTGAGAAACCAAAGCACCAGACTGAAGATGACTTTCAGAGGGAGCTATTTTCAATGGATGTTGACTCACAGAACCCTATCTTTGATGTCAACATGACAGCTGACACGCTGGATACACCACACATCACTCCAGCTCCAAGCCAGTGTAGCACTCCCCCAACAACTTACCCACAACCAGTACCTCACCCCCAACCCAGTATTCAAAGGATGGTCCGACTATCCAGTTCAGACAGCATTGGCCCAGATGTAACTGACATCCTTTCAGACATTGCAGAAGAAGCTTCTAAACTTCCCAGCACTAGTGATGATTGCCCAGCCATTGGCACCCCTCTTCGAGATTCTTCAAGCTCTGGGCATTCTCAGAGTACCCTCTTTGACTCTGATGTCTTTCAAACTAACAATAATGAAAATCCATACACTGATCCGGCTGATCTTATTGCAGATGCTGCTGGAAGCCCCAGTAGTGACTCTCCTACCAATCATTTTTTTCATGATGGAGTAGATTTCAATCCTGATTTATTGAACAGCCAGAGCCAAAGTGGTTTTGGAGAAGAATATTTTGATGAAAGCAGCCAAAGTGGGGATAATGATGATTTCAAAGGATTTGCATCTCAGGCACTAAATACTTTGGGGGTGCCAATGCTTGGAGGTGATAATGGGGAGACCAAGTTTAAGGGCAATAACCAAGCTGACACAGTTGATTTCAGTATTATATCAGTAGCCGGCAAAGCTTTAGCTCCTGCAGATCTTATGGAGCATCACAGTGGTAGTCAGGGTTCTTTACTGACCACTGGGGACTTAGGGAAAGAAAAGACTCAAAAGAGGGTAAAGGAAGGCAATGGCACCAGTAATAGTACTCTCTCGGGGCCAGGATTAGACAGCAAACCAGGGAAGCGCAGTCGGACCCCTTCTAATGATGGGAAAAGCAAAGATAAGCCTCCAAAGCGGAAGAAGGCAGACACTGAGGGAAAGTCTCCATCTCATAGTTCTTCTAACCGACCTTTTACCCCACCTACAAGTACAGGTGGATCTAAATCTCCAGGCAGTTCAGGAAGATCTCAGACTCCCCCAGGTGTTGCCACACCACCCATTCCCAAAATCACTATTCAGATTCCTAAGGGAACAGTGATGGTGGGCAAGCCTTCCTCTCACAGTCAGTATACCAGCAGTGGTTCTGTGTCTTCCTCAGGCAGCAAAAGCCACCATAGCCATTCTTCTTCCTCTTCCTCATCTTCTGCTTCCACCTCAGGGAAGATGAAAAGCAGTAAATCAGAAGGCTCATCAAGTTCCAAGTTAAGTAGCAGTATGTATTCCAGCCAGGGGTCTTCTGGATCTAGTCAGTCCAAAAATTCATCCCAGTCTGGGGGGAAGCCAGGCTCCTCACCCATAACCAAGCATGGACTGAGCAGTGGCTCTAGCAGCACCAAGATGAAACCTCAAGGAAAGCCATCATCACTTATGAATCCTTCTTTAAGTAAACCAAACATATCCCCTTCTCATTCAAGGCCACCTGGAGGCTCTGACAAGCTTGCTTCTCCGATGAAACCTGTTCCTGGAACTCCTCCATCTTCTAAAGCCAAGTCCCCTATCAGTTCAGGTTCTGGTGGTTCTCATATGTCTGGAACTAGTTCAAGCTCTGGCATGAAGTCATCTTCAGGGTTAGGATCCTCAGGCTCGTTGTCCCAGAAAACTCCCCCATCATCTAATTCCTGTACGGCATCTTCCTCCTCCTTTTCCTCAAGTGGCTCTTCCATGTCATCCTCTCAGAACCAGCATGGGAGTTCTAAAGGAAAATCTCCCAGCAGAAACAAGAAGCCGTCCTTGACAGCTGTCATAGATAAACTGAAGCATGGGGTTGTCACCAGTGGCCCTGGGGGTGAAGACCCACTGGACGGCCAGATGGGGGTGAGCACAAATTCTTCCAGCCATCCTATGTCCTCCAAACATAACATGTCAGGAGGAGAGTTTCAGGGCAAGCGTGAGAAAAGTGATAAAGACAAATCAAAGGTTTCCACCTCCGGGAGTTCAGTGGATTCTTCTAAGAAGACTTCAGAGTCAAAAAATGTGGGGAGCACAGGTGTGGCAAAAATTATCATCAGTAAGCATGATGGAGGTTCCCCTAGCATTAAAGCCAAAGTGACTTTGCAGAAACCTGGGGAAAGTAGTGGAGAAGGGCTTAGGCCTCAGATGGCTTCTTCTAAAAACTATGGCTCTCCACTCATCAGTGGTTCCACTCCAAAGCATGAGCGTGGCTCTCCCAGTCATAGTAAGTCACCAGCATATACCCCTCAGAATCTGGACAGTGAAAGTGAGTCAGGCTCCTCCATAGCAGAGAAATCTTATCAGAATAGTCCCAGCTCAGATGATGGTATCCGACCACTTCCAGAATACAGCACAGAGAAACATAAGAAGCACAAAAAGGAAAAGAAGAAAGTAAAAGACAAAGATAGGGACCGAGACCGGGACAAAGACCGAGACAAGAAAAAATCTCATAGCATCAAGCCAGAGAGTTGGTCCAAATCACCCATCTCTTCAGACCAGTCTTTGTCTATGACAAGTAACACAATCTTATCTGCAGACAGACCCTCAAGGCTCAGCCCAGACTTTATGATTGGGGAGGAAGATGATGATCTTATGGATGTGGCCCTGATTGGGAATTAGGAACCTTATTTCCTAAAAGAAACAGGGCCAGAGGAAAAAAAAACTATTGATAAGTTTATAGGCAAACCACCATAAGGGGTGAGTCAGACAGGTCTGATTTGGTTAAGAATCCTAAATGGCATGGCTTTGACATCGAGCTGGGTGAATTAGAAAGGCATATCTAGACCCTATTAAAGAAACCACAGGGTTTGATTCTGGTTACCAAGAAGTCGTCTTTGTTCCTGTGCCAGAAAGAAAGTTAAAATACTTGCTTAAGAAAGGGAGGGGGGTGGGGGGGGTGTAGGGAGAGGGAAGGGAGGGAAACAGTTTTGTGGGAAATATTCATATATATTTTCTTCTCCCTTTTTCCATTTTTAGGCCATGTTTTAAACTCATTTTAGTGCATGTATATGAAGGGCTGGGCAGAAAATGAAAAAGCAATACATTCCTTGATGCATTTGCATGAAGGTTGTTCACCTTTGGGGTAGTTGTCCATTTGAGTCATGGGCAAATGAAGGACTTTGGTCATTTTGGACACTTAAGTAATGTTTGGTGTCTGTTTCTTAGGAGTGACTGGGGGAGGGAAGATTATTTTAGCTATTTATTTGTAATATTTTAACCCTTTATCTGTTTGTTTTTATACAGTGTTTCGTTCTAAATCTATGAGGTTTAGGGTTCAAAATGATGGGAGGCCGAAGAGCAAGGCTTATATGGTGGTAGGGAGCTTATAGCTTGTGCTAATACTGTAGCATCAAGCCCAAGCAAATTAGTCAGAGCCCGCCTTTAGAGTTAAATATAATAGAAAAACCGAAATGATATTTTTATTTTAGGAGGGTTTAAATAGGGTTCAGAGATCATAGGAATATTAGGAGTTACCTCTCTGTGGAGGTATTGACTTGTAATCTCATTTTCCTTTCAAAAAAAAAAAAAAAAAAGCTAAGGTGGCTTGTTGGGATGTAAACATGTTTTCAGATGCAGTAAGGTTTAGTGTAGGACAGCCTTCCTGACCCGGTGGCATGAAAACCATTACAGAATTAATAGTTCTCCTGCTTCCACAATGTGCCAAAAGTCTGCATCCCAGCATTTTGTTTGCAGGAGAACTGATGCCATTCCTAAGAGCTGGACTCATTGTTTCTCTTCATCCAAGGAGAAGGAGTCCAAACTTTAATCACTCCACTGTATGCTCCCTGACATAAAACAGTAAAAAATCCGCAGCCATAGTTCACTTAAAACAATTTCAAGCTCACTTTTGAAGTAATGGGGGCCTGGAATGCTAGGTGAGCATGAAGATAAACCCTTGCTACTATGTAGCAACCCAATTGGACCTTTTTGGAGAAATAGGTCTGAGTCTGGATTCTGGGGGACATCAATAAGAGCCCTTCACATAAAAATATAGAAATCCAGGAGACTGTTTTGAGTGCAACAGAAGTTCTCAGTATTTGGAGGGTCCTCTCAAAAATTCTGCGGCCTTACTTTGATATTGACACCTGCACTGTGCCATTCCTGATTATTCCATTCAGGATCTGTATCAGCGGGATGGGGCATGGTCCCCAGCAAAACTCTTCTGGGTTAAAAAAAAAAAAAGCCAGGTGATTCCTTTGTGTGTTATGTCATAAGTGGAGTGACTTCATCATATATGGAAGAAGATTTCTATATTCAGCTTTTTCTGCAGGTTGGAGTCAGCATAGAGTTGGAAAATCAGCTTTGGCTTTCTTTCCTGTCTCATTTCCTCTAGTGTTCTCCTTTTTATGGTCATCAGCTCTCAACAACTCTGCCACTTTTGTGTCCCAAGGTAATAAGATGTAGGAAACAAAACACTGTAAAGTGGAGCAAGAAAAGTTATCAGTTAACCACATCAGAGTCAGATGTCTTGGGTGACACTAAGGAGGATATGGGCAGGTGATACCAGAGTGCTTTATCTTGTGATGTTGATACAGTAGCAGCCTCTCAGACATTCAGCCAGGTTGGATTTCTCATGAGTTTGTCACCTAGTTTTGAATCCTATCCCATTGGTTTCTGCAGGAAAAAAAAAAAAAAAAAATTTTTATGTGGTTTTTAAAATTTGTTCTGAGTGGGGAGAATCTTAGGGGGAATGTACTGAATAGTATCAGGGGCTCAGCTCCCCCAAGCAGGGCCAACAAATACCAAAATGAGTAAACTGGGAAGCTTTTCTCTCTTTCTGTCTTCATCCCAGATCAAAGAATCCCGAGTTAGGATCTGGATGAAGGATAAGCCCCTGAATTGTCGATGGGCTCACCCCCACACTGACCCAGCATCTGAACTTGCTTAACAGGGAGCCGGGGCTAAACTGCTTCACCCTGCCTGAGAACCAGGGAGCACTGCATTTCTCCACAGGGTGGAGGAGAAGAGGCAGAATAAACCAAGCCTGGGACACCTCCCTCCTGTCTAGGTGTACTCATTCTTCTGTTTCAAAAGAAGGCAAGCACATGAAGTCAACTTCTACCTATCTTCTGCTGCTGGTGTCTTATGTATTCTCAGTTTGACCTGATTCCTCTTCTGTCTTTTGACTTAACATTAGGGGTTCTTGGTCATAACCTGCTCTGATGTACATAAAGATTTCAGGTTCAATATCAATGTGTCTTAAAACAGAAGTATTTTAGCGGGTGGGGGGTGGGGTGGTGGGGACAAACAACGCAGGATATAATTGCCAAAACCAGGCTTGAGGTTGGTGACTCTTGAAAGATTTTCCTTCTTCAGGCCTAGATCAGAAAATTAAGTGCAGCAATATCATGAATTCTCAGAAGCCCGTTCAGGGAGCCAGTGAGTCATACAGTATCCACAGTTGAGTCACTTAAAGATGTCAGTATAGGAAACATTACTCACAATCCTTGGGCAATCTCATTTTTTTTTCCTTCTCCCCTCCCTCCCCTGCCCCCCATACATTTCTATCCTTGAGTTAGTTTTGGAGGGGCAGGAAGTACTTAACATCTCAGAAGCTAGATTGGGAAATATGCTCAGCCATAAGAACTGAGCTTTAAATTTTGAGTTTAAAAATGTACATCAGGAGCAGCTGGGGAGGGTCTTTTTTTAAAAAAAATCTTTCAAATTTGGTTTTCTGTGCATATGGCCGTTCTGTAAATACTTTGGGGTTTTTCATTTTTTTGAAAGTAGATGAAATCTGTTGTGGGATTTTTTTCCCGAAACATTACAAAATAACCTGTTTATTTACATGCAAATAAACTTCTTTGATAAAAAGTAATTTGCCTGTGTGTAATAAAATTTTAGCCTTTGAATACTTTTTTCATTTGTTCAAAACTCCAGTCAATTTTAAAGAGTCAGTCAAAAGTAAATGTCTTCCCTGAGTACTACTTGAAATGGGTCCACTGGTAACTGACGGACCTGTGAAACTTGTCTTCATTCTATTACTCTGTAGGCCAGTTTTTCTACCCTTTGCCATTTTTTTTTTTTTTCGAGATAGAGTCTTGCTCTGTCGCCCAGGCTGGAGTGCAGTGGCGCAATCTTGGCTCACTACAACCTCCGCCTCCCGGGTTCAAGCGATTCTTCTGCCTCAGCCTCCCGAGTAGCTGGGATTACAGGCGCCCACCACCACGCCCAGCTTATTTTTGTATTTTCAGCAGAGACGGGGTTTCACCATGTTGGCCAGGATGGTCTCAATCTCCTGACCTTGTGATGCGCCTGCCTTGGCCTCCCAAAGTGCTGGGATTACAGGCGTGAGCCACCGCGCCCGGCCATCCCTTTGCCATTGTTACCAAATGCATCAGTTTTTGCTGGGAGAAAACAGCTCTTAGATGAGACAGAATGAAAAGGCTTTTTTATTCCACTGGCTGAAGTCAAGCAAAAACATTAAAAGTACCTGGGACAGGAGGAGAAGACAGACCTGGGTTTGTGGGCCTGAGAATGAGTTTTCTGAAGCTAGGTCCCTGGTTTTACGAAGCCCCCTCTAGGATTAAAAAAAGCGGGGGGGGCGGGGGCGCCGGTCGTGGTGGCTCACATGAGGCCTGTAATCTCAGCACTTTGGGAGGAGGCTGGAGGATCACTTGGGCCCAGGAATTGCAGACTAGTCTGGGCAACATAGGGAGACCCCGTCTCTACAAAAGAAAAAAAGATCCCAGCACTCTGGGAGGCTGAGGCGGGCGGATCACTTGTAGTCCGGTGTTCCTGACCAGCCTGGCCAACATGGCGAAACCTCGCCTCTACTTAGCCAGGTGCGGTGCGGCGCGCCTGTAATCCCAGCTACTTGGGAGGCTTGAACCCGGGAGGCGGAGGTTGCAGTGAGCCGAGATCGTGCCACTGCACTCCAGCCTAAGCGACCGAGTTGAACCTTTGTCTCAAAAAAAAAAAAAAAAAAAGTTTGTACAGTGCTTTAAAGAGTTGGGTAATATGCCCTCCAGCTAAAATATACCTATTCTTAAAGATCTGCAGCACTTGTTGCTCTTGTTAATTTCTTAGACGCATAACAAGTCAGTCGCTAAAACCACTAATTAAAAGGGGTGTGAGAAAAATCAATTCATAACTGCTTTGGAAGCATACAATTAGCAGTGCTGCTGCTCCTGCCAGGACTGCTGGAATTTATTATACAGTTTCTAATAGTTCACGCTTAGGACATGATTTTGTAGTTTGTTGCTCATAGAAGGGGCAACAAAACTACAAAATCCTGTGTTATTCCTTCGTGGAAATTCGGTCATAAATTCTGAGACTTTGAAGGCCAGAGTTGTTAAAACGTAATATAATATGATACAGATCAGCTTCTATACAAGGAGCCCGGGAGTCTGATGAAGTGTTTCCATCGGGAAAACGCCCCCGCCTACTCGCTCACACACGCTTGTTTCTCCCGCCAAAGTGACGTCAGGCCGAAGCTCTCACCAAACAGCACCCTGATTGGCGGACAGGCAGGCGCTGCAGCCCATTGGGCGCCGGCGGCGGCCGAGCAGGGAAAACCAAAGGCCCTTCGGTCTCGCCCGCCCCACCCCCAGGGACGCGCGCCCCTACCCCGGCCAAAGGAAGGGTTGTCCGGCTCGAGCCCTGCACCCCCGACCCCCGGCCTTAGGTGCAGCTCCGCAGCCATCCCCGGACCAGGGCGGGCACTTGGCCTGTTGCTCAGCGCAACCACCCTCGCCCTCCCGAGCCATGCACCGGGAGACAAGCGTCCGGCACCGGCCCCCCAGGCCTCCCTGCAGCACCCCGTAATGTAATACACTGGGGCGGGGGAGGCGGCGGCGGCGGCAACCGCGGAGGCGGCGGCGGCAGCCGCACTGCCCCAATCTAGACACATCCAGAAGAGGAGGAAAATGGCTCCGAGCAGGGACCGCCTGCTGCACTTTGGGTTCAAGGCGACAGTGAGTGACAGGGGAAGGGAGCTGGGTGGCCGGGAAGGATGTGGGTGCCTTACAGGCTCCTGGGGAACAAGTGACGAGGGGCGAGGGGCGCGGGCAGAGGCTGAGGTTCTGTGCAGGCGGGTGCGTGCCTGTTTGCCCGCGGAGGGAGGAGAGGGGGACACGGGGCAGAAGAGGGGCCCCCGCGCAGCGTGCGGTCTTGCTCTACTCTCCCTCGCCGGTCCGCGAGCACGCGCGCACTCGCACCCGCCCCACAGACCCCCTTTTCCACACGCACAGGCACTTCCCTGCCTCGCCTTCTCCCGATGGGCTCGTCTGTCTCGGAGGCGCGGGGGGTCGTGCCACCGCCGCGCTCCGGCTGCTCCCGGGAGCGCCGTCAGGGCCGGCCCCGTGTGGGGGAGGGGTGGTCTCGCGGCGCCGCCGCCACGGCCGCGCTCCTCCCCCTCCCGCCCCTCCCCCTCCCGGGCGCTCCGAGGCCCGGGCGGCTCTGTCCAATGAGCAGCGGCGTTGCTGGCAGGTGGGGAGTGTTTTTGTTTTGGGTTGAAGTTGAGGCTGAGGAGAGAGCCTAGCTAGAGACGAGCAGTCGTTGCGGCCGCCGGCGCCGCGGGAGGTGGTGGAGGCCTAGCCGGAGCCGAGAGGTCTCTTGTTCCTGTCCCACGGTCCCGGCGTCACCTCTCCGGCGCCCAGTCCCCGTCCCGGAACTCCCGGGCCTGTCCTGGGCCCCCAGTCTGTGCACTCCGCTCTCCGCAGCGCCCGGCCCGGGCCGCACCCGCCGGCCCCATGAGGAGGGACGTGAACGGAGTGACCAAGAGCAGGTTTGAGGTGTGAGCTTGGGGGGCTCGGGCGGCGTGAGGAGGGCGGGTCGCGCGCTCTCATCCCAAAACGTCCGCTCCGCACGGAGCCTTCTCCCTGGCGGGCGCCGTCACCCACCCACTGGCGGGGCTGCCAGACTCCGCTCCCCTTTCTTGCGACCCAAAAGCCCAGCGCAGCCCAGTGCCCCCAGTTCCCTCGCCGGTTCGCCCCCCATCTGTTCCCACCAGCGGGCCCCGGCGGGGGATTAGCTCGGGCGCCCTAATTCCACCCTCCCCCAGGATCGCTCAGCTTTCCATTCTTTACACAACCCTTGGCTTGCCTCCTTCCACCCATCCGTCACGGCTCCGGTCCACCAGAGCCTGCTGCTTTTCTCGCTGCTACCTTCATGACGCGTTTGTTGTCTGTTGAGGGAGGAAATTAGGGGATGGGTGCCATTTCTCCGAGTTTGAGACCTTGGTGAAACTAGGGAAGTGGAGACGGTAGTCTGGGATAGAGGCTACCACGGGTTTTCGGTGCTGTGTTTGGTTTGGGTATTGTTCTGATACTTCCTCTTCTTTCCCGTTTAGTCTGTATTTCTGTAGCTCATTGTTCCTTGGGAACCCTTGGATGTCTACATGCTTTGAGATTGGGACGAAAGTTCAGCAAATCCATTCCGGTCTGTCTTTGAGGAACTTTTTCTCCTCTAGCGAGGGAGGTTTACTGTCCTGGAATTGAGGAGTGGACGGTCTTGAAAGCGTCTTTAGAGAGTAGTCATCTTGTAGGGAAGAGATTCCTTTGGAAAGTGAAGTATTGTAACTACTGATGAATTACAATAGTATAACAATATACTGGAAGGTTCCTTGAGGGTCAAGAGAAAGAAACTTCTACAGGAAGAGTAAATGTCATCTGGTCTTTTCTGGCAGAGAACCAGGCTGACCTGGGATCACTCACAGCTCAGTGGACAATCTCACTCGGTGTTTTTCTTCATCTCCATTTGAGAGATGAAATTGTAAGACGGCGAGACAAAAGTTTAAGAAACTTCGACAACTAGGTTCAGGGAGTGAAAACTTTTAAGGGTTGTCAGTTTAATCTATTCTTTGATTTCTTATTATGCGAACTGGGAAATAATTTGAATTGATGCACGAAGATCAAGATAGGAAGTGTTTAGGGTGCAGTTTAAGTTCAGAGCTTCAGTGTTACTGTTGCACTTGAAGAGTGGAGAAAATCAGAATTGGCCTTCTTAGACTTTTAGTATTTAACTTGATCACTAGAAGAAAATATTATGGAATATGTTATTTGGTGTTTAATAGGACATTGGATGGCCCTAATGTACAGAGCCCCAATAAAGTTAATTTATGATGGTTTCGTATTCAGTAGTACTGTAAAAACCCAAAATGTCACTAAAATTACTGAATAGACGTTTAGCAGTTAACAGGAATCTTGAAAGGCAGTTCCAGATACTGAAGATTTGAGTCGGGGACAGTCTTTTGCCTGTGGAATTAGCTCTTTATCAGTTTGCTGTTCATTTTAGATTGAATAATTGTTGGAAAGTATTCTCTTGTATGTGCTTTAAAATTACATTGCTATTTTGTATTTTTGTAATTCTCTTATATTTTGATTTACAATCTCTGTAGGGGTGGCATACTATAATAAAATACTAAGAAAATTTGTTGCTTTATTAAGAGGTTTCTTTTTAACTTGTAGCTGATGTAGCTGGCAACTAAAGCTTTCTAAATATGATCTGAGAAGGTAAAAAAAAGAATAGGGGGGAAATCCTTCTTGGACGGTTTCATGATTAAATAAGTGTTTGTTTATAAACTAAAAGCTGTTCACTTAGTATGATGTGAAGTGTTCCATGCCAGAATACAGATGAGAATGGCTAGAAATTATATGTGTTAATAAAGTTCATTGAATATTTCTTAAAACCATTTACCTCTTTATTGACCGAATTTACAAGGACTGAGACAATTAGTAATTGGCTTCTTAGGAAGTAGTAAATAAATTTATTGCTTATTTGTTGAAAATATTTTAAATATTTACTTTCAATCAATAAAAGATACATAAATAAAGCAGATCTAAACATTTACATCAAATGATATTTTAAATCCTCAAGATTACAGTCTGCTTCTTAAAGAACTGATAATTTTACAACTGTAAGCAGATAGCAGATCTCTCATTGAGAATTTTTGTGGATGCATGAAATCTTTATATCATAATAGCTAATTTCAAATTGTGGCTATGTAAGGTTTATTTTTCTTGGAGAAGATAACTGAAGCTCTGTGATTTTTAGATAGTTGATTCATTGAAATCCTTTTATAGGTATACTTTTATATGTTGTAACTGGAGGCCACACACCTTAAATCTCCCACTCTGGGTTAGAGCTATAGAAAAAAAAAATGTTTAAGTTAAAACCAAGGGGCCGGGCGAGGCGGCTCATGCCTGTAATCCCAGCACTTTGGGAGGCCGAGGTGGGTGGATCACGATGTCAGGAGTTCAGGACCAGCCTGACCAACCTGGTGAAACCCGGTCTCTACTAAAAATACAAAAATTAGCTGGGCGTCGTAGTGGGCACCTGTAATTCCAGCTCCTCAGGAGGCTGAGGCAGGAGAATCGCTTGAACCCAGGAGGTGGAGGTTGTAGTGAGCCGAGATTGTGCCATTTTACTCCAGCCTGGGTGACAGAGCGAGAGACTCCGTCTCCAAAAAAAAAAAAAAAAACAACAACGAGGGAGAGTACCTGTTACTAGATGTGTAGCATCCTGTAGAATAGCCAAAGTAGATTACTACTGAATAAAGAGTCTCTATTTAAGAGATCGAGAGATGTGAAAATCCATGTTTTCCTTGCTGTGTCACCTTGGCATTAAATGTATACAGTAATAACCCTTGTAGGTTAACATAGTATGTGCTGAATTGTGTTAATCAATTAAAACTTACCATTCAGATATTTTTATTATGTTATTTATAGTAAACTTTGCAGCAAATTTTAGTAATTTTCTTTCAAATTTAATGATGGTTATTGAATACTTCCTGCATGGCAGACACTGAGCCAGATGTTTTACCTCAGTTACCTCTAGTTTTTTGTTGTTGTTGTTGTTTTGTTGCTTTTTTCTTTTTTTTTTTCTTTGAGATGAAGTCTCGCCCTTGTCCCCAGGCTGGAGTGCAATGGTGCAATCTCTGCTCCCTGCAACCTCCACCTCCCAGGTTTAAGCGATTCTACTGCCTCAGCCTCCCGAGTAGCTGGGATTACAGGCGCCTGCCACGATGCCTGGCTGATTTTTGTATTTTTAGTAGAGACGGGGTTTCACCATGTTGGCCAGGCTGGTCACGAACTCCTGACCTCGTGATCCACCCCTCCACCCCCCTCCTCGGCCTCCCAAAGTGCTGGGATTACAGGCGTGAGCCACCGCACCCGGCTAGTTACCTCTAGTTTTACGATTCTGTTTTACACTTGAGGAAAGTGGAGGCCTGAGAGGTTAAGTAAAGTGTTCAAATTGCACACCTAGTAAGTGGGGGAGCCAGGATTCCAATCTGCATTTTTTTTTTTACTCCACTGTCATCCTGCTTTGTTTTTAGCATAACTAGCAAAAAGTCTATAAAATTTGTGGAAAAGAGCTTTTCCAAAGTTCATCCATTATATTTTATTTTGTATTTGCTACTCCTGGGCTCAAGTGATCTTTTTGCCGGCCTCCCAAAATGTTGGAATTACAGGTGTGATTACCACACCTGGCCGCCTTCATTTTAAGTGCCATAACTGACATTATCTTAACACTTAGTGAGATTAATGTTTAAATATCTAGAGTAGCCTTTGGGTCTAAGCTTAGATTTCTTTCAGTTAAGCCTCTCCACTTTGTCATGCTCTTAGTAGCTTCTTTATGAGGATGTACTACTGTTGGAGAAAAATTCTGTCGTAATGGGTTTATTAAAAAGCCTAACATTAAAAAACAATCATAGTAGTAACATTAACTGACATTCAGATACCATTTTACAGTTTAAACAGTGCCTGGAGATAGGAACCCCTAAGTTAGAAAGTGATATGCTCCAATTTTGGTATTTTGAATCCATGTTCATTATTGTTTTTCATTATACGTCACTGCCTTTCTTATAAATCTGTAATATTACGTGCAACCTGTAACCCTATCATGTAATATTTGTTTGCCTACTTGCTTCATTTTATCCAAAGTAACAAAAATCTGGCTGGGCATGGTGGCTTACGCCTGTAATCACAGCACTTTGGGAGGCCAAAGCGGGCGGATCACCTGAGCTCGGGAGTTTGAGACCAGCCTGGCCAACATGGTGAAACTCTGTCTCTACTAAAAATACAAAAATTACCTGGACGTGGTGATGTGCACCTGTAGTCCCAGCTACTCCAAGAGGCTGAGGCACGAGAATCGCTTGGACCTGGGAAGCAGAGGTTGCAGTGAGTCGAGATCACGCCACTGCACTCCAGCCTGGGTGACAGAGTAAGACTCTGTCTCAAACAAACAAACAAAAAACAAAATAACAAAAATCGTAAAATGCGGCGTGGCAAAAAGAGCATACTACATTTCGAGTGAAGAGACCTGGATTTTTTTTTTTTTTTTGAGCCGGAGTTTTGCTCTGTCGCCCAGGCTGGAGTGCAGTGGCATGATCTCAGCTCACTGCAAGCTCCGCCTCCCAGGTTCACGCCATTCTCCTGCCGCAGCCTCCCGAGTAGCTGGGACTACAGGTGCCTGCTGCCATGCCCGGCTAATTTTTTTTGTATTTTTAGTAGAGATGGGGTTTCACCGTGTTAGCCAGGATGGTCTCGATCTCCTGACCTCGTGATCCGCCTGCCTCAGCCTCCCAAAGTGCTGGGATTACAGGCGTGAGCCACCAAGCCCAGCAAGACCTGGATATTAATCTTAATTTTTTGCTAGCAACTAACTGTAACTTTGGTTATTTCTTTCTTTTTTTTTTTTTTTTTTTTTTGAGACGGAGTTTCGCTTTTGTCGCCCAGGCCCAGGTCAGAGTGCAATGGCGCAATCTTGGCTCACTGCAACCTCCGCCTCCTGGGTTCAAGCGATTCTCCTGCCTCAGCCTCCTGAGTAGCTGGGATTACAGGCACCCGCCACCATGCTCAGCTAATTTTTGTATTTCTAGTAGAGATGGGGTTTTGCCGTATTGGCCAGGCTGGTCTTGAACTACTGACCTCAGGTGATACACCCATCTCAGCCTCCCGAAGTGCTGGGATTACAGACGTGAGCCACGACACCCAGCCTGGTCATTCTTTTTACTTTTCTAGCTTGGTGATTTCCCTCTTCTATAAAGCAAGGGAGTTAGAATCAATCACTAAGGTACCTTTTTTCTAGAATCCTATGCATCTGTGCTTTTTGAATAAAAGCAGAGGATCATATTTCCCTGGCCATTTCTTCTGAAACAGCCACTATAATATTTAAGTTTGTAGGCTCAGTCTCAGAATACACCGTTAAGGCTGAAATAAAGACCTTTTTATCCATTAAAACTTTTATCGTCTAATTTAAAGAACATTGTGCATAGAAAATAACCGTATTTCCAAATTGGTGCATGTGAAAATGGTATATATTTTTTAGTGGGTGACAGTAATTTGTTTCTTTTGAAAACCCTTGCAATGAGATTGAGTACTGGTAAAACTAAGGAATTTTGTTTTTAACACTCTAGCAACTGGTTTGAAAGCAATTATCTAACTTATAGAAAATACATATCAAAGGCCTGGGCTTTTTGGACCCATTCAGACCACCTGTCCTTTTTGAATAGTGTTATTGATGTTTCTTTATTGTATAATCATGGGTCCTTTTACCTTTTATTTATTTATTTTTGAGACGGAGTCTCGCTCTGTTGCCCAGGCTGGAGTGCAGTGGCATGATCTTGGCTCACTGAAGTCTCCACCTCCCAGGTTCAAGCGATTCTCCTGCCTCATCCTCCCCAATAGCTGGGATTACAGGGGCGTGCCACCATGCCTGGCTAATTTTGTGTTTTTAGTAGAGACGGGGTTTTGCCGTGTTGGCCAGGCTTCTCTAGAACTTCTGACCTCAAGTGATCTGCCCACCTCGGCCTCCCAAAGTGCTGGGATTACAGGTGTGAGCCACCGCGCCCGGCCTAGAAGTGGTCACACTTTTAAAATCTTATGTTTTAGGTCATTTGTCGGTTTTAACTGTTACTGTTGATGATGCTTTTTAATCCTGATTTTTAAAAAATCCATCTCTTTTCATTCCTGAAGTTGTCTGTTTTCAAATCTTGATCTCATTTTTCTTGCAAATTTATAAGTGCTTTCTTATAGGCCAAGGGTCTCATTCCTACTCCTTAGATTACTGTTTCTCAACTGGTAACATACTGGAAACTGAATTAAAAATTTCAGTATCTGGCCGGGTGCAGTATTTGGCCAGGCACAGTGGCTCGGGCTTGTAATCCCAGCACTTTGGGAGGCCAAGACGGGCGGATCACTTGAGGTCAGGAGTTCGAGACCAGCCTGGCCAACATGGTGAAACCCTGTCTCTACTAAAAATACAAAAATTAGACGTGTGTAGTGGCATGTGTAATTTCAGCTACTCAGAGGGCTGAGGTGGGAGAATTGCTTGAACCCGGGAGGTGAAGGTTGCAGTGAGCTGAGATTGTGCCAGCGCCCTTCAGCCTGGGAGACAGAATGAGACTCCGTCTTAAAAAAAAATAAAAACGAAAAATTCTGTAATCGCAGCACTTTGGGAGGCTGAGGTGGGCAGATCACAAGGTCAGGAGATTGAGACCATCCTGGCTAACACGGTGAAACCCTGTCTCTACTAAAAATACAAAAAAAAAAATTAGCCTGGTGTGGTGACAGGTGCCTGTAGTCCCAGCTACTCGGGAGGCTGAGGCAGGAGAATGGCGTGAACCTGGGAGGTGGAGCTTGCAGTAAGCCGAGCCACAGCACTCCAGCCTGGGCGACAGAGCGAGACTCTGTCTCAAAAAAAAAAAAAAAAAAAAGTTTCAGTGATCTAACTAGTACTGTGGTTTTTGGAAGGGTATTTTTAGATGTTCAAAATAAAATATTCCGTGACACCAGGAAAATCCAGAGGAGGGAGGGAGAAGAAAGAAAGCCCTTAAAGTGACCAAATTTAGCTACTTGTGAATAGTTGTCTTTACACTGTTTTCCTACTTGATCTTCCAGACTTAGTGAGACTAAGCGAATTCTTAGATCAGACCCATCCCACCCAAATATTGACTCAGAAAAGCCAAGGCATCCAACTGTGGTTTTACAGTTTTATGTCTTAATGTAGTTGGATTCATTAGATATATAAAACATTTTTACTTGACAGCAACTAACAATAGGTGGTGGTATTGAACTATGCAATAGTATTTGTGCTCAATTCATCTTGCTTAGTTGTATAACTTTTATAAAAAACAAAGATACGTATTTAATATGATAAATCCAAACCAAATTTGCATTAGTTTTTGAAGACTTTCTCTTAATGATTTTATTGGGTATTCAGCAAAGATTAAATAATTATTAGGCATGTGAGTTATAGCTCTAAGTAAGTAACCTACTTATTCCCTAATCATGTATCTTCAAACTGATTTTATGATACTCCTTTAATAAGCTTCTTATCTAATAGTTGTAGTTAGGTGGAAATATAATGAATTTATATATCATTTTTGTCCTTGATCCCAGGAATTTCTGGTCAAAACAAAAAAGGAAATCCAATTCCATGTAAGTGAGTAATTAAGTTGATCTTAGGCATTACTATGGTGCTAAGACAGAAATTTTATCTAACAACATGGAAGTGAAGGTTGGCAATAAATATATAAAATCCCAGCCCAAACTTAATCAAATGTAGTAACCACTGTGGTGTTTGTTGGTGTGACTTTCTGATCAAGTGGAGAATGCATTTCAAAGTGAAAACTGGGGAAACATTCTGTTTATTTATTTATTTAATTATTATTATTATTTATTATTATTTTTTTCCTGAGACAGTTTCGCTCTTCTTGCCCAGGCTGGAGTGCAGTGGCGCGATCTCAGCTCACTGCAACCTCCGCCTCCTGGGTTCAAGTGATTCTCCTGGCTCAGCCTCCTGAGTAGCTGGGATTATAGGTGCCTGCCACCATGCCTGGCTAATTTTTTTATTTTTAGTAGAGATAGGGTTTTGCCATGTTGGCCAGGCTGGTCTCAAACTCCTGATCTCAGGTGATCCGCCCGCCTTGGCTTCCCAAAGTGCTGAGAGTATAGGCATGAGCCACCGTGCTGGCCTATTTTTATTTTTATTTTTTTTGAGATGGAGTTTCACTCTTGTTGTCCAGGATGGAGTGCGATGGCACGATCTCGGCTCTTCCACCTCCCGGGCTCAACCTCAGCCTCCCAGGTAGCTGGGATTACAGGCATGTACCACTACACCAGGCAAATTTTACATTTTTTTGTAGAGATGGGATTTCACCATGTCGGTCAGGCTGGTCTCGAACTTCTGGCCTCAAGTGATCCACCCACTTTGGCCTCCCAAAGTGCTGGGATTACAGGTGTGAGCCACCTCACCCAGCCTCAGTTTTACTTTTAATTTTTGATAGTAAGATACCATAGGTATACCTATTCTGGGCACTTCATGTTTGGCTTACTGTCTGTAGAGTGAGGAATTATATGTGGCAGAAAGGACAGGCAAAAAGAAAACTAAAAGTTTTAGATTAGGGTAGGTTCTTAAATGTAGAGCATTTTTTGTATATGTCACCCTTTTTTTTATAGGTTCAAGAAAAGCCAGAGCCAACACACTGTATAATGAATTGCAGTTATTGAAAAAGAGCCACTTTTGTTTTTTGTTTTCTTTTTTTTTTTTTGAGACAGAATCTCACTCTGTTGCCCAGGCTGGGATGCAGTGGTGTGATCTTTGCTCACTGCAATCTCCGCCTCCCAGGTTCAGGTGATTCTGGTGCCTCAGCCTCCTGCGTAACTGGAACTACAGGCACGTGCCATGATGCCCAACTAATTTTTGTATTTTTAGTAGATATGAGGTTTCACCATGTTGGCCAGGCTGGTCTCAAACTCCTGACCTCAGGTGATCCACCTGCCTTGGCCTCCCAAAGTGCTGGGATTATAGGCATGAGCCACTGCGCCTGGCTGTTTTCTTTTTTTTCCTTTTGTCTTCTCAGTCTCACACTGTCGCCCAGGCTAGAGTGCAATGGTGTGATCTCGGCTCACTGCAACCTCCGCCTCCTGGGTTCATTCATGCAATTCTCCTGCCTCAGCCTCCCAATAGCTGGGATTACCGCACCACCACACCCGACCAATTTTTTCTATTTTTAGTAGAGACAGGGTTTCACCGTGTTGGCCAGACTGGTCTCGAACTCCTGGCCTTGTGATCCACCTGCCTTGGCCTCCCAAAGTGCTAGGATTACAGGCGTGAGCCACCACACCTGGCCCCCTTTTTTTTTTTTTTTTTCCTTTTTAGAGGTGGTTGGGGAAAAGAAAAGGAAAGGGAGAAGGGATTTGTGGTTTGTAGCAAATGAACGATTTAAATCTTAGCTGCAAGGTTTTCCAGAGTTCTCTGTTGGAATGTTTTTTCATCTTGTTTTTTGAACCAGATCATCTATATCTTTTGATGTTATTATTTTGAAATTAATTTGGATAAGGAGACAATGACAGCTATAAGGTGATATCATCAGGATTTTATGAAGGGAATCAGTTCTGAACTATGAAACAAAATGTACTCTTATAATTTATATAAATTTGGGTTTTTGTGTGTGTGTATTATACATACTCTAGTGAAGTTCTAGTATTACTGGTGTCTGTGGGACCTTGGGTAAGTTACCTCTCTGGACCTACATTGTCTCAACTCTGTTTCCTTCTAGCATGGAAATTTTGTGATTCTCTGGAGAGAGATTAGATAGTCAGTTTATTGCCAGTGTTCTTAGATTTCTTTGCTTACATCTGCTATTAAAGAAAAGCCAGTTAGACTTTGTAATATTATCCTATGTACTGCTTTTGATTCCTGCTTGTTTCTTTTTTTTCTTAATAATTTTTTGAGACAGGTGGTCTTACTAGTTGCCCAGGCTGGTTTCCAACTACTAGACTCAAGTAATCCTCCCACCTTGGCCTCCCAAAGTGCTAGGATTACAAGAATGAGCCACTGCACCGAACTACAAATAAATTTTAAATGCTTTAGAAGAACTTACTATTTAATAGAAAAATCCTTACAGAGGGAAGAATACAACTAATGATCTTTTTTTTTTTTTTTTTTTTTTTGAGACAGAGCCTTGCTCTGTCACACAGGCTGGAGTGCAGTGGAGCTGTCTCTGCTCAGTGCAACCTCTGCCTGGGTTCAAGCAGTTCTCTGCCTCAGCTTCCCAAGTAGCTGGGATTACAGGCGCCTGCCACCATGCCCAGGTAATTTTTGTATTTTTAGTAGAGACAGGGTTTTGCCATCTTGACCAGGCTGGTCTTGAACTCCTCACCTCATGATCCACCTGCCTTGGCCTCCAAAAGTGCTAGGATTACAGGCATGAGCCACTGTACTTGGCCTACTAGTGATCTCTTTATTCATCTGATTGAGTTTTTGTTTGTTTGAGACAGGATCTTGATCTATCACCCAGGTTGGAATGCAGTGGCGACATCAGGGCTCACTGCAGCCTCGACCTCTGGGGCCCAGGCCATCCTCCCACCTCTGTCTCCCTAGTAGCTGGGACTACAGGTGCGTGCCACCATATCTGGCTAATTTTTTTTTTTTTTTAAGATGGAGTCTCATGCTCTGTCACCCAGGTTGGAGTGCAGTGGCGCCATCTCAGCTCACTGCAACCTCTGCCTCCCAGGTTAAAGTGATTATCCTGCCTCAGCCTCCCTAGTAGCTGGGATTACAGGTGCCAACCACCACGCCTGGCTAATTTTTGTATTTTTAGTAGAGACAGGGTTTTACCATGTTGGTCAGGCTGGTCTTGAACTCGTGACCCCAGGTGATCCACCTGCCTCGGCCTCTCAAAGTGCTGGGATTACAGGTGTGAGCCACCGCGTCTGGCCAATTTTTGTATTTTTTTGTAGAGATGGAATTTCGCCATGTTGCCCAGGCTGGTCTCGAACTCCTGGACCTTGGCTTCCCAAAGTGCTGGGATTACAGATATGAGCCACTGCACCCAGCCTGATTCAGTTTTTTATATTGGGTTTATTAAACAGAAATGCCTATGAGTTTTAATCTAGTTGAACAGTAATGATTTAGTAGTGTTTCAGTCTAGAATTTATACTGCAACTATTATTGTACTCATTGTTAGGCAAATATGAATAAGTGTCTCCTAAGATGAGAATCTGGCACCAAATTGTAAGTTGACATCTAAAACACTGGATCAGCAAGCTTTTACCACATCCCCCCCTCCCCCCCAGAAATGGGTCATTCTTCCTTCTCTGATATGTAGAAAATAAAGCTATGACATGATTAAACACAGACATTAAAGATGCATTTATTTATTTATTTGTTTATTTAGAGACAGAGTCTTGCTCTGTCACCTAGGCTGGAGTGCAGTGGCGCAATCTCGGCTCACTGCAAGCTCCGCCTCCCGGGTTCATGCCATCCTCCTGCCTCAGCCTCCCGAGTAGTTGGGACTACAGGCACCTGCCACCACGCCTGGCTAATTTTTTGTATTTTTAGTAGAGACAGCGTTTCACCATGTTAGCCAGGATGGTCTCGATCTCCTAACCTTGTGATCTGCTTGCCTCAGCCTCACAAAGTGCTGGGATTATAGGCATGAGCCACTGCATCTGGCCTGCATTTATTTTTTAAAACAAGCACTGCATTGCCAATACCCTTTCCCGACATTCGTCCTTATCAGCTTTTTGAAAATTGTTTGCGTGTCTTTCATGTAAAGAAAAGAAGGTCATGTTAAACAAAATCATATCACAACTTATTTCTGCCACCCACTTGTAGAAAAGCAACCTGATGTATCTTGGCATTCTCCTAGGACTGGTTAAAACTTTTCTTTAATACTATAACTTTCCTTGTACATTATCATGAATAGTAACTGCAGGGAGATAAGAAACTTCATTATTATTCAGTATTCTTAGTCACAGTTGACTAGGGTTATATAAAAGAAGCTTCCCAAATAATTTTTTTTTTGAGATGCAGTTTTGCTCTTGTTGCCCGGGCTGGAGTGCAATGGCCTGATCTCAGCTTACTGCAACCTCCGCCTCCCAGGTTCAAGCGATTCTCCTGCCTTAGCCTCCCTAATAGCTGGGATTACAGGCGCCCGCCACCATGCCCAGCTAATTTTTTGTATTTTTAGTGGAGATGGGATTTCACTATGTTGGTCAGGCTGGTTTCGAACTCCTGACCTCAGGCACTCCACCCACCTTGGCCTCCCAAAGTGCTGGGATTACAGGCGTGAGCAATACCATTTTCTCAAGCATTTATATTACTTATTTCAATAATGTGAAATTTGCATTATAAATGGTCTCAATAAATGGCGTTCTGAAGTTGTGGTCAAGATCTAGCTGATCCTCTAACCACTGTTAAATATATATTCAAATGAAATATGTAATTAACTCATCACATTACCTTTTTAGTTTTTATAATACAGATGGGACTATGCCCTGATAAACCTATGATAAATTGAAAGTATCGTAAGTTGGAAACGTAGTTAAGGCCTGTTGCGGTCACTCACGCCTGTAACCCCAGCACTTTGTGGGGCCGAGATGGCCAGATCACCTGAGGTCAGGAGTTCGAGACCAGCCTGGCGAACATGGTGAAACCCCGTCTCTACTAAAATACAAAAATTAGCCAGGTGTGGTGGCAGGCGCCTGTAATCGCAGTTACTCGGGAGGCTGAGGCAGGAGAATCGCTTGAACCCGAGAGACAGAGATTACAGCAAGCCGAGGTTGCGCCATTGCACTCCAGCCTGGGGGGGAAGAGTGGGACTTTGTCTCAAAAAAAAAAAAGTGCAGTTAATACACCTAACCCACCAAACATCATAGATTAGCCTCACCTACCTTAAGCAAGCTCAGAATCCATTAGTCTGCAGTTGGGTAAAATTATCTAACACAAAGCTGATTTATAATAAAAATGTTAAATATCACATGTAACAATGACTACTGAAAGTGAAAAACAGAATGGTTGTGCGTGTACTCATTGCAGTTTCTACTGATGCATATTACGTGTACACCATTGTAACGTCAAAAAATCTTAAGTTAAACCATTGTAAGTCAGGGAACACCTGTACTACGTACCTAGCAAGCATACAGTTTTATTCTTTTCTTTACATGTTCTGGCTGTTGTCAGATGGCTGATGTTTGGTCAGTATTCCTAGAAACAGTATTTCTTCAGAGGTGAGTTAACATAAGAACAAAAAAGCACAGGATTCAATGCAATATCAGTCTGGGAAGTAGGGGAGAATATATGTGGTCCACATAATCTTTATTGGAAATAGTGTTCTTTTGTGGAATTAGAAGTGGATACACATTTAGGTTGAAAGTCCCTAACCAGTCACATAGTACTTGTAGGTATTTACTATGCTTCATGCTAATGGTACTCTTTAAAAATGGGAATAAGATAGAGGTCTAAGCAAAAAAAAAATTATTATTATTATTATTTTTTGAGACGGAGTCTCACTCAGTCACCCAGGCTGGAGTACAGTGACGTGATCTCAGCTCACTGTAACCTCCGCCTCCCGGGTTCAAGCGATTTTTGTGCCTCAGCCTCCTGAGTAGCTGGAATTACAGGTGCACGCTACCACTTCCAGCTAATTTTTGTATTTTTTGTAGAGACTCACCGTGTTGCTCAGGCTGGTCTCAAACTCCTGACCACAAGTGATCCACCCCGCCCTGGCCTCCCAAAGTGTTTAGATTACAGGCGTGAGTCACCTCACCTGTCCCTAGACTGATTAGTTTTTATTTATTTATTTATTTTTGAGACAGAGTCTTGCTCTGTCACCCAGGCAGGAGTGCAGTGGCACAATCTCGGCTCACTGCAACCTCTGCCTCCCAGGCTCAAGAGATTCTCCTGCCTCAGCCTCTGGAGTGACTGGGAATACAGGCATGTACCACCTGGTTTCACTGTGTTAGCCATGATAGTCTCGATGTCCTGATGTCTTATCCACCCACCTTGGCCTCCCAAAGTGCTGGGATTAACAGGTGTGAGCCACCGCGCCTGGCAGGACTGATTAGTTGGTTTTTTTTTTTTTTTTTGAGACGGAATCTCTGTTGTCAGGCTGGAGTACAGTGGCGCGATCTTGGCTCACTGCAACCTCTGCCTCCCGGGTTCAAGTGATTCTCCTGCCTCAGCCTCCTGAGTAGCTGGGACTACAGGCACGCGCCACCATGCCCAATTAATTTTTGTATTTTTAGTAGAGATGGGATTTCATCATGTTTGCCAGGATGGTCTCGATCTCTTGACCTCATGATCTGCCCGCCTCGGCCTCCCAAAGTGCTGGGATTATAGGTGTGAGCCATCGCGCTGGCTGCCTAAGCAAAATTTAATGGAGAACTAGTTCAGTAAACTTTGTTGTAGCTTTCATTCACTCCAGCTGAGTTGGACTGCTCAGTCTCTGTTAATTGTTACCATTATTTTAGTTAAGGAAACTTGAGCATCAACCTCCTTGGCTGTTTTTACAGTAGACTCAAGTCTCTCAGTTTAAAGTGTTTCAGTGACATATCTTTCTTCCACCCACTTCTGTTTTACTAAAATAAGACAGTTATAGGAATAGGCCTGTGGTTTAATTTCAGATTGGAAATGGAGGTTAAACTGTTGCTTTAGTATTTGTGCTGGGAAGGGAAGTTAAAATACAATTTTCTGTTTATCTGAAAGTGAGTTTGGGTTAAAAGTAAGTCTTTCTTCTCCCCACCTCATTCCCCAGAGGTAACTATTTGTGTGTGTGTGTGTGTGTGTGTGTGTGTGTGTGTGTGTTTTCTAGAGACAGGGTCTCACAGTGCTGCCCAGTCTGGAGTGCAGTGGCACCATCATAGCTTGTGTGTGTGTGTGTGCGTGTGTGCGTGTGTGTTTCCAGAGACAGGGTCTCACAATGTTGCCCAGTTTGGAGTGCGGTGGCACCATCATAGCTCACTGCAGCCTTGACCTCCTAGGCTCGAGCAGTCCTCCCACCTCAGTCTTCCAAGTAGCTGAGACTACAGGCATGCGCCACCATGCATAGCTAATTGGGATTACAGGTGTGAGCCATTGTGTGCCACTGTGCCCCAGCAGTAACCATTGTTAATTGTGTGTTATGTATCCTTTTATAAATTTGCATCTATTTATTTTATTTATTTATCTTTTGTTGAGACGGAGTCTCTTTCTCAGGCTGGAGTGGAGTGTAGTGGCGTGATCTTGGCTCACTGCAACCTCCGCTTCTCAGGTTCAAGTGATTATCCTGCCTCAGCCTCTCAAGTAGCTGGGATTACACCACCATGCCCAGCTAATTTCTGTATTTTTAGTAGAGACGGGGTTTCACCATGTTGGCCAGGCTGGTCTCGAACTCCTGAAGAACTCGTGATCTGCCCGCCTCAGCCTCACAAAGTGCTGGGATTACAGGTGTGAGCCACCGTGCCCGGCCAAATTATGTATCTATTTCTATATTTTATGAACAAACAAGATTATACTGGACATATAGTTTAGCACCTCTTCTTCTCCACCTTTAGAAATAAGTTTTAATTTATACAAATTATATATAAATTTTATTATATTTTATTTATTTATTTATTTTGAGATGGACTCTCGCTCTGTCTCCAGGGTGGAGTGCAGTGACGTGATCTCGTTTCACTACAACCTCTGCCTCCCGGGTTGAAGCGATTCTCTTGCCTCAGCCTCCTGAGTAGCTGGGACTACAGGCGCGCACCACCACTCCCAGCTAATTTTTGTATTTTTAATAGAGACCGGGTTTCACTCTGTTGGCCAGGAGGTTTCGAACTCTTAGCCTTCTGATCTGCCCACCTCGGCCACCTAAAGTGCTGGGATTACAGGTGTGAGCCACTGCGCCTGGCCTATTTATTTTTTTGAAGAGGGTTTCGCTCTGCCACCCTGGTTGGAGGGCAAGAGTGTGATCACAGCTCACTGCAGCCTTGACTTCCTGGGCCCTAGTGATCCTCCCACCTTACCCTCCCAAGTAGCTGAAACCATATGCGCATGCTACCATGCCTGGCTAATTTTTTTGACTTTTTGTAGAGATGGAGTCTCCCTATGTTGCTTAGGCAGGTCTTGAACTCCTGAGCTCAAGCAGTCCTCCTGCCTTGGCCTCCCAAAATGCTAGGATTATGGGCATGAGCCACCAGGCCTGGCCTATAAATTTTATGTATAAAATTTACATGAATAAATTTTTAAAAAATTAAAACATACAAAGTAGCCGGGCATGGTGGCTCATGCCTGTAATCCCAGCACTTTGGGAGGCCGAGGTGGGTGGATTGCCTGAGCTCAGGAGTTCGAGACGAGCCTGGGCAACATGGCAAAACCCTGTCTCTACTAAAATACAAAAAATTAGCCAGGCATGGTGACATGTGCCTGTAATCCCAGCTACTTGGGAGGCTGGTACAGGAGAATCACCTGAACCTGGGAGGCGGAGGTTGCAGTGAGCCGAGATCGCACCCCTGCACTCCAGCCTGGGCAACAGAATGAGACTCCATCTCAAAAACAAAAAAAAAAAGCATATAAAGTATCACAAAAAGAGCCTCTGACACTACCTGTAACACTGATCCTCTCCATGCTACTCTGTACTTCAAGAGATAAGGACAGTTACAGACTTGGTGATTATCTTTGTAGGGTTTTTCATTTTTGGAGACAGAATCTTTCTCTGTAACCCAGGCTAATCTCCAACTCTGGCTTCATTTGATCTTCCCACCTCAGCCTTCCAAAATGTTAGGATTATAGGCGTGAGCCATCACACCCAACCAAGGTTTTTCTTGTCCATGTGCGTCTGTGTATGTGTGAGTGTTTACATAATTGACCTTATATTGTGTCTGTTATTCTGAAACTTTCTCTATATTTCTTAGAGGTCTGTTGGATATATTTCTTTTAATTGTTACATAGTATTCCATTATATGAATATTTCAGTTTTTCTTTTTCTTTTTTTTTTTTTTTGAGACAGAGTCTCACTCTGTTGCCAGGCTGGAGGCTGGATGCAGTGGCGTGATCTCGGCTCACTACAACTTCTGCCTCCCGGGTTCAAGAGATTCTCCTACCTGAGCCTTCTGAGTAGCTGGGACTACAGGTGCGCGCCACCGTGCAAAGCTAATTTTTTTTTTTTTTTTTTTTTTTGTATTTTTAGTAGAGATGGGGTTTCACCATGTTGGCCAGGATGGTCTCAATCTCTTGACCTCGTGATCCGCCTGCTTCAGCCTCACAAAGTGCTGGGATTACAGGCGTGAGCCACCGCACCCGGCCTTTTCTTAAATTTTTTTTTTTTCTTTTCTTAAATTTTTAAAATTTATTTTATTTTTTTAGAGACAACGTCTCACTCTCTCACCCATGCTAGAGTGCGGAGTAGGATCATAGCTCACTGCAGCCTGCAACTCCTGGGCTCTAGTGATCCTCCTACCTTAGCCTCCCGAGTAACTGCGCTACAGGTGCATGCCACCACATCTGGGCAAGTTTAAAAAAGAAAAAAAAATTTGTAGCAATGGGCTCTCCTGTGTTGCCCAGATTGGTCTAAAACTCCTGGCCTCAAGTGATCCTCCCACTTCAGCTTCCTGAAGTGTTAGCATTACAGGTATGAGCCACTTTGCCTGGCCTTTCCCCTGGTTTTGAAATGCCACATCTGCAATAAAGCTGAATACATTCATAGGTCTGTTTTGAACTAAGGCCTGTTCCTTTCATCTATTTTTTTTTTTTTTTTATTTTTAGTAGAGACGGGGTTTCACTGTGTTAGCCGGGATGGTCTCGATCTCCTTACCTTGTGATCTGCCCACCTCGGCCTCCCAAAGTGCTGGGATTACAGGCGTGAGCCATCGCACCCGGCCATCTATTTTTAATTTATAATACAATAATGTTAATGAATTGGCCTTATACATTAATTTAGGGGAATGGAATTTTATTTTTTATTTTTTATTTTTTTGAGATGGAGTCTCGCTGTGTTTGCTAGGCTGGAGTGCAGTGGCGTGATCTGGGCTTACTGCAACCCCCACCTCCCAGGTTCAAGTGATTCTCCTGCTCAGCTTCCTGAGTAGCTGGGACTACAGGTGTGTGCCACCACGCCCAGCTAATTTGGTATTTTTAGCAGAGACAGGGTTTCACCATGTTGGCCAGGATGGTCTCGACCTCTTGGCCTCGTGATCCGCCCACCTCGGCTTCCCGATGTGCTGGGATTACAGGCATGAGCCACTGTGCCTGGCCTTTTTTTTTTTTTCCCCCGCTTCAGAAAGGGTCTTGCTCTGTCACTCAGGCTGGAGTGCAATGGTGCGATCATGGCTCACTACAGCCTAAACCTCTCCACCGCTCCAGTAATCTTCCCACCTCATCCCCCTGAGTAGCTAAGACTACAAGTGTACACCACCATACCTAGCTGATTTCTGTATTTATTTGTAGACACAGGGTTTCACCATGTTGCCAGGCTGGTCTCAAACTCCTGGGCTCAAGTTATCTGCCTGCTTTGGCCTCCCACAATGTTGAGATTACAGGCGTGAGCTACAAGCCAGGCCTTATTCAGCCTTTTTTGAGACGGAGTCTCACTGTATTACCCAGGCTGGAGTGCAGTGGCACGATCTTGTCTCACTGCAGCCTCTGCCTCTTGGGCTCAAGTGATCCTCCTGTCTCAGCCTCCTGAGTAGCTGGGACCACAGGTGTATGACACCACACCCGGCTAATTTTTTGTATTTTTTTGTAGAGATGAGGTAGTTCTAGCTGTTGCCCAGGCTGGTCTCGAACTCCTACACTCAAGCAGTCTTCTTGCCTCAGCCTCCCAAAGTGCTGGAATTGCATGAGCCACTGTGCCTGGCCTGTTACTTAGCTTTTATTAACAACTTTTTTTTTTTTTTTTTTTTTGAGACAGAGTTTCACTCTCATTGCCCAGGCTGGAGTGCCATGGCTTGATCTTGGCTCGCTGCAACCTCTGCATCCCGGGTTCAAGCGAGTCTTCTGCTTCAGCGTCCTGACTAGCTGGGATTACAGGTGCCTGCCACCACGCCCTGCTAGTTTTTGTATTTTTAGTAGAGACGGGGTTTCACCGTGTTGGTCAGGCTGCTCTCGAACTCCTGACCTTAGGCAATCCACCTGCCTCTGCCTCCCTAAGTACTGGGATTACAGGTGTGAGCCACCACGCCCGGCCTGCTAGTTTTATTTCTATAGTTTTTAATGGTAGTACAGGTGAGTTTTCTCTTTCCTGTTAAATTTTTCTCATCACTTATTCAGTCAGCAAATATTTGTGGTGCACTTTTTACATACCTGGTATTCTTATAGATGCTGAGGGTATAAAAGTGGACAAAACAAAGTCCTGCTCTAATGGAGTTTAAAATCTAGTGAGGGGAGATTGACAACATAAAAAACTAAATAATATGCCAGATGTTAATGATAGTGATGGGCAAAATAAAGGGCAGGAAAAGGGGGAAGGGAGCTGGGCATGGTTCACATTTTATAGAGAATGGTAAAGGAGACCTCACTATTAAGGTAATATTTGAGCAGAGTTAATGAAATAAAGCAAGGTGTGTGGTTATCAGAGGAAAGATCATTATAGCCAAAGGACAGTAAGTGCAAAAACAAAAGTGCAGTGTCCTTGATGTACTCTTAGAACAGTGGTAGGTTACTGTAGTCAGATCATAGTGAAGTTGGGGAACAGTGGTAGGGATGAGGTCAGAGTTATTGGTGGGAATTTGGAACAGGGTGGTGGTGGTGGTTAGAGAGCAGGGCAGATAATGAATGGCCTTGTAATCCATTTTAAGCTCTGAATTTTATTCTGACAAAGTAAGCCATACATTCATAAATCTGTTTTTGAATTGTGTTCTGTTTTCAGCAGAAGAGGAACGTGATATAACTCATATTGAGTATCACTCTTGTTTTGTGTAGACTGTGATGTTGTAACCAGTGTTCTTAACTCTTGCAATAAATGAGAAAGGAGATGTTAATATTTTGCATCAAGTTGATTATAGTAGAGACAGGGAGAAGTAATTGGATTCTAGATATCTTTTGAAAGTAGAACTTCTATATATGTATTTATTTCTAATTTCTTTGTTGAGACAGGGTCTTACTCTGTCAACTCAGGCTGGAGTGCCATGATGCAATCATGGTTCACTGTAGCCTTGACCTCCTGGGCTCAAGTGATCCTCCCACCTCAGCCTCCTGAGTAACTGGGACCACAGGCACACACCACCACACTCAGCTAATTGTTAAATATTTTATATACTTATTTATTTTATGTTATTTTATTTATTTGAGACAGGGTCTTGATCTGTTGTCCAGGCTGGATTGCAGTGGTACAGTCATAGCTCACTGCAGCCTCAAACTCCTGAGGCTCAAGGGATCCTTCCATCTCAGCCTCCCAAGTAGCTAAGTGGCAGATGTGTACCACCACGCCCAGCTAATTTTTTTTATTTTTAGTAGAAAAGAGGTTTTGCTATGTAGCCTGGGCTGGTCTCAAACTCCTGATCTCAAGTGATCCTCCTGCCTTGACCTCCCAAAGTGGGATTACATGGGTAAGCCACTGTGCCTGGCCAGTTTTTTTTTTTTTTTTTAAGTAAGGGATGGGGTCTTGCTATGTTGCCCAGGCTTTTTCTTGAACTGCTGGCCTCTCGAACTGAGGCAATCCCCTCGCCTCAGCCTCCCAAAGTTAGAATTTCTATATTTGACTTTTTAAGGAATCACCAAAGTGTTTGCCACAGCAGTTACATCATTGTATATTTCCACCAGCAGTGTACAAGGGCTCAAGTTTCTCCATATCCTGCCAACAATTGTTATTTTCCTTTATTATTATTATGTTATTTTATTTTATTTATTTATTTTTTTGAGACAGAGTTTCACTCTTCTTGCCCGGGCTGGAGTTGGCTCACCACAACCTCCACCTCCTGGGTTCAAGCGATTCTCCTGCCTCAGCCTCCCAAGTAGCTGGGATTATAGGCATGCGCTACCACCCCGGCTAATTTTGTATTTTTAGTAGAGACCAGGTTTCTCCATGTTGGTTAGGCTGGTCTTGAACTCCCAACCTCAGGTGATCCGCCTGCCTTGGCCTCCCAAAGTGCTGGGATTACAGGCATGAGCCACTGTGCCTGGCCTATTTTCCTTTTTTAAAAAATTACAGCCATCCTATGGCCGGGCGCAGTGAGACTCCATCTCAAAAAAAAAAAAAAAAAAAAAATTGTAGCCATTCTAGTGGGTGTGGGTGTCAGGTGGTATCTCATTGTGTTTTTACTTTGTAATTATCTTATGAATAATGATGTTGACCATCTTTTTGTGTGCTTGTTGGCTTTGTCTATCTCCTTTGTAGAAATGTCTGTTTAGTCCTTTGCCCGTTTAGTTTTTTATTTATATTTTCAAGAGATGGGGTCTTGCTGTGTTACTCAGACTGATCTCAAACTTCTATGCTCAATCTTCCTGCCTATGCCTCTCAAGTAGCTGAGACTACAAATGTGAGCTACCACACTTCTGTGCCCATTTTTTAATTGGGTTAGTTGTATTTTTATTGTTGGGTTATAAGAGTTCTTTGTTTTGGATACATTCGTATCATTTTAAAATAATTTCTATGCATACCTTGATTTTAGTTGTTGAAAACAGAACATTTTGCATATTATAATGTGGCAACTTTGGAAATTACATTCACTTCCCTCCCAGTTAGTTCTACTTGTTGTATTAATATTGTTTGTTTAGTGTCTTTCCCAAACTAATTCTGTACAGTCTGTATTTGTCATTTGTGACCCTAAAATCTCTGTCCTTTTTTCGGTTGGGGGGCGGTAGGTGGTGGAGGACAGGGTCTTGCTCTGTTGCCCAGGCTAGAGTGCAGTGGTGCAATCACAGTTCACTGAAGCCTCAAACTCCCAGGTGCAAGCCATCCTACCACCTCATCCTCCTGTGTAGCTAGGACTACAGGCGTGTGCCAGCATGCTATAACTGCTCAAGGAGTTCACCTTGCCCACTGCCTAGATAGAGCCGATCTATCAAGACAGGAATTGCAGGCCGGGTGCGGTGGCTTACGCCGGTAATCCCAGCACTTTGGGAGGCCTGGGGGGCGGATCACGAGGTCAGAAGATCGAGACCATCCTGGCTAACACGGTGAAACCCCGTCTCCACTAAAAAATACAAAAAAGTTAGCCGGGCATGGTAGTGGGCGCCTGTAGTCCCAGCTACTCAGGAGGCTGAGGCAGGAGAATGGCGTGAACCTGGGAGGCGGAGCTTGCAGTGAGCCTAGATCGCGCCACTGCACTCCAGCCTGGGCGACAGAGCGAGACTCCATCTCCAAAAAAAAAAAAAAAGACAGGAATTGCAATAGGGAAAGAATAATTCACGCAGAGCCAGCTGTGCGGGAGACGGGAGTTTTATTATTACTCAAATCAGTCCCCCCAAGCATTCGGGTTCAGAGTTTTTAAGGACAGCTTGGTGGGTGAGGGAAAGTCAGTGAGCCAGGGGTGCTGATTGGTCAGGGATGAAATCATAGGGAGTCGAAGCTGTCCTCTTGCACTGAGTCAGTTCCTGGGTGGGGGCCCCAAGATCAGATGAGCCAGTTAATCGATCTGGGTGGTGCCAGCTGATCCATCAAGTACAGGGTCTGCAAAATATCTCAAGCCCTGATCTTAGGAGCAGTTTAGGGAGGGTCAGAATCTTGTAGCCTCAAGCTTCATGACTCCTAAATCATAATTTCTAATCTTGTGGCTAATGTTAGTACTACAGAGGCAATCTAGTCCCCAGGCAAGAAGGAGGTCTGCTTTGGGAAAGGGCTGTTATGGTCTTCGTTTTAAACTGTAAACTCAGTTTATCCTAAAGTTAGTTCAGCCCAGGAATGAACAAGGGCAGCTTGGAGGTTAGAAGCAAGGTGGAGTCGGTTAAGTTAGATCTCTTTCACTGTCTCAGTCATAATTTTGCAAAGGTGGCTTCAATGCCCGGCTCACCTTCCTATTTTTGTAGAGACAGGGTCTCACTATGTTGCACAGGCTGGTCTCAAGCAATCCTCCTGCCTTGATCTCCTAAAGTGCTAGGATTACATGCATGAGCCACTGCACCTGGGTTAAAGTCTCTGTTCCATTAGCTTAGTGGTCAGCTAATGACTGTACAGAAATTTCTTAATTCCTAGAACCACAAATTCTCCTAGTCTTTGCCAGAGGGGTTTGTGTAGGGGCACACTTTGAACACACGGCCAGTCAGTTTACAACTCTGGCTTAGCCTTCAACTTCCTACTTCTGCAAATCCTCAAGATCAACTAGAGGTGAGAACTCTGGGCCTTCTCAGGTCTTTCCTGAGCATGTGCACAATGCTGGGCATGCAAGTGGACTTCTGACTCTCATGAATATATCAGAGCTTACCAATGCCGTTATGGACATACATTTCCCTGGCTTTTTCCCCTGGTTTCTCTTTTAAGCTTTTTGGTTAGTTTATTATCTGTCCCTCAGTCAGCAGTGACTAAAACATTTACCTATAAATATTTTTGAGAAATGCAGGGTACTTACTTTAGCAGTAGGCCAGTTCTGAGTCAGATAATATAAAGACAAACCTTTTGAGCTGGTTTTCCAGGGAGCACCAGACAGGTTAAAACAATCATTACAGTTCTTTGGAAATCAGATCTGTTCTGTTCCCTCAGTTACCAGCAATGTCAGATGTTATTATTTTATTTTATTTTACTTTATTTTTTGAGATGGAGTCTCGCACTGTCCCCCAGGCTGGAGTGCAGTGGTGTAATTTCGGCTCATTGCAACCTCCGCCTCCTGGGTTCAAGCTCTTCTCCTGCCTCAGCCTCTCAAGTAGCCAGGATTACAGGTGCCCGCCACCACGCCCAGCTAATTTTTTGTATTTTTAGTAGAGACGGGGTTTCACTATGTTGGTCAGGCTGGTCTCAAACTCCTGACCTTGTGATCTGCCCACCTTGGCCTCCCAAAGTGCTGGGATTACAGGCGTGAGTCACACGCCCGGCCACAGATGTTATTTTTAAGGTTACTGCCAACAGGCACATTTGGGGTAAATTAAAATGATACAAACCTCTAGTCTTACTGAGATTCAGCCGTTTTTCTTGAATGAAAACTCCTTGGGTTATTACAAGACTTGGTTAATTTTTAAAGTTCAAAAAAATTTGATTTTTCAAAATTGATACATAATATTTATGTATTTGTGGGGTACATACAAGTATTATATGTATAAAATGTGTAATGATCAAGTCAGGATACTTGGGGTATCCATCACCTTAAGTATTTATCATTTCTATATGTTGGGAACATTTCAAGTCTTCTAGCTACTTAGAAATACACAATACATCCTTGCCAACTATAGTCATCCTGTTCTGCTACGGAACATTAGAACTTGTATCTTCTATCTAACTGTAAATATTTGATTTTTGCCAGTTTTGTTGTTATTGTTGCTTTTATGGAGGGGTGAAATTTTTTTCATTTGTTTCTTATTGTGGCATTTTCACTGATGTCACCTCTGAGTACATGTTTGATTGGAGGTTTCTGAAGAGCTCCAGTACCTTATCTTGACCTCCAGTTATACAAAAGTAAATGTATTTCTCAGTTTATAGTTTTTGTTTTGCAGAAGATGGCCGCAACAAGTACTTGGGCCATGTCTTCTCCTCGTCACTTTTTTTATATGCTGCTTATTTTTAACCACTAAAGTCACTGATGATGATACACTAGTTCTGTGAGTATTGTCTTTGTCCTATATTATTGAAAAGTAGCAGCTGGGTGTGGTGGCTCACGCCTGTAATCCCAGCACTTTGGGAGGCCGAGGCAGGTGGATCACGAGGTCGAGAGATTGAGACCATCCTGGCCAACATGGTGAAACTTTGTCTCTACTAAAAATACGAAAATTAGCTGGGTGTGGTGGCGTGTGCCTGTAGTCCTGGCTGCTCGGGAGGCTGAGGCAGGAGAATCGCTTGAACCCAGGAGGTGGAGGTTGCAGTGAGCCGAGATCACGCTACTACACCCAGCCTGGCAACAGAGAGAGACTCCATCTCAGGGAAAAAAAAAAAAAAGAAAAGAAAAGTAGCTTGAGCTGTCCGCTTAAATTCTGTCCATTTCATTGGAATTCCTTTGGCACAGTTGTCTCCTCAGTGTAAATGGAATTATTTTCAGCTTTAGGTTTAGAGGATGTACAATTAGTTTTCAGGAATCCTAGACAATACGTACAAAAAACAGAAATAGTGATGACCCAACTTATTATAGCAAGGAAAAATAAAATCTTAGTTATAAAATTAGTTATAATCTAGCAATTTTTTTTTTTTTTTTTGAGATGGAGTCTCGCTCTGTTGCCTTGGCTGGAGTGCAGTGGTGCATTCTTGGCTCACTGCAACCTCCGCCTCCCAGGTTCAAGCAGTTCTCATGCCTCAGCCTCCCAGGTAGCTGGGATTACATTACAGGTACCCGCCATCAGGCCTGGTTAATTTTTATTTTTATTTTTATTTTTAGTAGAGACGGGGTTTCACCATGTTGGCCAGGCTGGTTTCAAACTCCCAACTTCAAGCGATCCAACCACCTTGGCCTCCCAAAGTGCTAGGATTACAGGCGTGAGCCATCCCGACTGGTCTTTTTTTTTTCTTTTTTTTTTTTTTTGAGACGTAGTTTTGCTCTGTTGCCCAGGCTAGTGTGCAGTGCTGTAATCTTGGCTCACTGCAACCTCCACCTCCCAGGTTCAAGTGATTCTCCTGCCTTAGCCTCCTGAGTAGCTGGGACTACAGGTGCCCACCACCACGCCTGGCTAATTTTTGTATTTTTAGTAGAGGTCTTGGCTCAGTGCAACCTCCACCTCCCAGGTACAAGCGATTCTCCTGCCTTAGCCTCCTGAGTAGCTGGGACTACAGGTGCCCACCACCACCATGCCTGGCTAATTTTTGTATTTTTAGTAGAGGTGGGGTCTAGCCATGTTGGCCAGGCTGGTCTTGAACTCCTGACTTCAAATGATCCACCTGCCTCGGCCTCCCAAAGTGCTGGGAATACAGGCGTGGGCCACCGTGTCTGGCCATAATCTAGCAATATTGATAATGTGGTGATGTCTGTGACTTTATCTTACCTGAAATAGCAAACAAAGCAAAACAAAACCCATATAATCATCTTCACTTTTAGTTGAAAGAAACATTTAGCCCTTCAATCAGTTAATCCAACAAATACTTGTTTTGTGGCTTGTCATGTGTAAAACACTATGTTTAATCTACTTTCCGAAAGCTACGGCCTAGTAGGCTAGACAAAATTGAACACAGTAAGACAAAATTGAAGCTTTGTAACAGAACTATAAGCAAAGTGCTATGGATTATAGGGAAGTAAAAGAACATACCTACCTAGAAAATATTCAGATTTCTGAAGAGGTCTCAAGAAAAGCATTCCTCATCCTTGCAGAATTTCTAGACAAATGGAGAAAACAGGAGTGGCAGCTGGGGACCAAAATTATTAAAAGAAACCAGGTTGGAAGATCTGGTTTTCAGTATGTGAGCCAAATTGTATCTGTTAACTGAAGTCTATTAGATAGACATCCCCAGCCCCCAGTTCTAAGCAGTCCTATACCAAATCAAGCTTTTCTACGCAGGAGAGAGCCTGGCCCTGAAGAAATGGAGAACACTTGTTCAGAAAGGGTAGAAACACAGAACTCTGAGCCAAGTTGCACTTCATTCTTCCATGATTTGCCAGTCAAATAAGATTAAAAGATAAGTTATACTTAATCTCTTTAAAGAAGTACAGAGGAGCCAGGAGTGTGTTTCGAGAAAGTTTTTCCTCACGTAAACCAGGAGTGGGGAAGAGGCATTCCTCTCTACAGAGGGGGTCAGAAAAGGTTTCATGGAGATTATGCCTTGAGCTGAGCATTAAAAATGGATAGGTTTCTATATAGACGATGTGAAGCCACAGAGATGAGACAGTGTTAAGCTATGTTTGAAAAACAAGTAGTCTGATTTTTTTTTTTTAAAAAAAAGAAAAACAAGTAGTCGAATTTAATCAAGCATTTGAGTTCTCGATTTCAGTTTTGTTATCCTTTGAGAGTTATTAAACAGGCTGGGCGCAGTGGCTCACGCCTGTATTCCTAGCACTTTGGGAGGCTGAGGCGGATGGATCACCTGAGGTCAGGAGTTGGTGACCAGCCTGACCAACCTGGTGAAACCCCGTCTCTACTAAATACAAAAAATTAGCCAGGTGTGGTAGCACACAGCTGTAGTGCCAGCTACTTGGGAGGCTGAGGCAGGAGAATTGCTCAAACCTGGGAGGTGGAGGTTGCAGTGACCCGAGATTGCACCATTGCACTACAGCCTGAGCAACAAGAGCGAAACTCCATCTCAAAAAAAAAAAAAATTATCAAACAGACATTTAGCCCTTAAACAGTCATTGGCTCATTTTCAAGGTTTTTTGCCTTAAAAGATTACCAATTTTTTTTTTTTTTGGTCAGAGTCTCACTCTGTTGCCAGGCTGAAGTGCAGTGGTGCAATCTTGGCTCGCTGTAACCTCCGCCTCCCAGGTTCAAGCGATTCTCCTGCCTCAGCCTCCCAAGTAGCTGGGACTACAGGTGCACGTCACCACGCCCAGCTAATTTCTGTATTTTAAGTAGAGACGGGGTTTCACCTTGTTGGCCAGGATGGTCTCCATCTCTTGACCTTGTGATCTGCCTGCCTCAGCCTCCCAAAGTGCTGGGATTACAGGAGTGAGCCACTGCGCCTGGCCTTTTTTCTGGTTTTAAGACAGCAAAGTAGAATTATTCCCAGGCTGTTTTGAAAATCACCTAAAAACAGTGATATAAACTCTATTTGGAATTATGAGGCATATGTAATCCTTGTATGGGAAAAAGGAAAAGAGAAAGAAATAGTAAATGACTTAGCAGAAGAGAGATGGGTCAAACCCAAGTGCTTCAGGAGATGACTGGCAAGAGGCAGGTCTGATTTGTCTGTGAAACTGCTGAAAAGTTCAGAACCTGAAGGTACCATGTACAGCAGAAGGCAGGGATAAGATGGAGGCTGACAACAGGGTCGCTTTCCAGAAGTCTATAATGGGAAGATAGATTCCCTCTCAGTACTTTCTCCTTTAAACCTGAGTAGTTGGACAGCTACTGTCAGCCTTACAGAAGTTAGGAGATTTTAGCTGGGCGTGGTGGCGCGTGCCTTTAATCCCAGCTACTTGGGAGGCTGAGGCATGAGAATCACTTGAACCCGGGAGGCGGAGGTTGTGGTGAGCCGAGATCGCACCACTGCACTCCAGCCTGGGCAACAGAGCAAGACTCCGTCTCAAAAAAAAAAAGGTAAACCACAAAAAGAAGTTAGGAGATTTGTTCTTTGGAGGAATTGAATATGAGATGTTCAGGACCTAGGACCCCAATCCCAGAGGAGGATGGGGCTAAGTTCCAGGCAGAAAACGGAAGGCAGGAGCCAATTAAGTGAGAAATCTATACAATTAGTAATGTAGTTCCCCATCTCCTTCCCTCATCTAGCTGTGGAATGCCTGCAGCCAAGTAAAAGCTTAGAGGATCTTCTTCTGCAGTAAGAGAATGCCCCCCACCCAATAAAAGAGAATGGCCCCAGAGAAAAGATAGCTGAATTTAAAAAAAACATATTTATGCATTAACAGGCTCATGCCTGTAAGTTTTGATTTTTTTAAAAAAGTATATAAGCATATTTTTGTTATTTTTTTTATGGCTGATGGCAGATTACCTCATAAAGTCATGCATGACAAAACCCTGCTTTTTTTCTTTGAGGTGGAGTTTCGTTCTTGTTGCCCAGGCTGGATCACGGCTTACCACAACCTCCACCTCCCAGTTTCAAGTGATTCTCCTGCCTCGGCCTCCTGAGTAGCTCGGATTACAGACATGTGCCACCACGCCCGACTAATTTTGTATTTTAAGTAGAGGTGGGGTTTCTCCATGTTGGTCAGGCTGGTCTCGAACTCCCGAACTCAGGTGATCACCCGCCTCAGCTTCCGAAAGTGCTGGGATTATAGGCGTGAGCCAACACCCTCGGTCTGACAAAACTCTTTATACAACTGTTCTGTAAGACAGGTTCTAGGAAATCCACAAAAGCCTGAGATTAGTGAAATGGATGAAAAGAGGTAGAAGGGGCTAATATAAGGTTGCCAATGTTTTCTTTTTCTTTTTTTTTTTTTTTGAGATGGTGTCTCACTCTGTCACTCAGGCTGGAATGCAGTGGCTTGATCTTGGCTCACTGCAAACTCCGCCTCCCGGGTTCAAGCGATGCTTCTGCCTCAACCCCGAGTAGCTGGGAATACAGGTGCCTGCCACCGCGTCTGGCTGGTTTTTGTATTTTTGGTAGAGACGGGGTTTTGCCATGTTGGCCAGGCTGGTCTCGAACTCCTGATCTCAGATGATCCACCCGCCCCGGCCTCCCAAAGTGCTAGGATTACAGGCGTGAGGCATAGCGCTTGGTCCTTTTTTTTTTTTTTTTTTTTTTTTTAACCATCCTCTTTGTTAAGGACACATGCAAACATTATTTTTAAGATGTATTATATTCCATTAATATTTTATTTATTTTTTTGAGGCTGAGTCTTGCTATGTTGTCCAGGCTAGAGGGCACTGAAACGTTCATGGCTCACTGAAGCCTCACTCCCAGGCTCAACTCCTGGGCTCAAATGATCCTCCTGCCTTGGCCTCCCAAAGTGCTGGGACTACAGGTGTGAGCCACCATGCCTGCCATATTTTGAAATATTATGTGGGTTGGATGCAGTGGCTCGTGATTGTAATCCCAGCACTTTTGGAGGAGGGGAGGAGGAAAGCTGGAGACCAGTAGTTTGAGACTAATCTGGGCAACATGGTGAGAGCCTGTCTCTACAGAAAAATTTTAAAAGTATCGGGGTATGGTGAGACATGCCTGTGGTCCCAGCTACTGGGGAGGCTGAGGCGAGAGGATTGCTTGAGCCCAGCCTGCAGTGAGAAATGATCATACCACTACAGCCTGGGCAACAGAGCAAGATCCTGTCTCTAAGAAAATAAACACATAGCCGGGCACGGTGGCTCACATCTGTAATCCCAGCACTTTGGGAGGCCAAGGCGAGTGGATCATGAGGTCAGGAGTTTGAGACCAGCCTGGCCAGCATGGTGAAACCCCGTCTCTACTAAAAATACAAAAAATTAGCTGGGTATGGTGGCACATGCCTGTAATCCCAGCTGCTTAGTAGGCTGAGGCAGGAGAACTGCTTGAACCTGGGAGGCAGAGGTTGCAGTGAGCCAAGATTGCTCCACTGCACTCCAACCTGGGTGACAGAGTGAGACCCCATCTCAAAAAAAAAACAAAAAAAAACCAGAAAAAAAAACCCGTAAAATACAGACCAATTTATACCAAATCTGAAAGATACAATCCCAATATTTAAAAATGGAATGCTGGCTGGGTGTGGTGGCTCACACCTGTAATCCCAGCACTTTGGGAGGCCGAGGCAGGCGGATCATGGGGTCAGGAGTTCAAAACGAGCCTGGCTAATATAGTGAAACCCTGTCTGTACTAAAAAATACAAAAATTAGCCAGGTGTGGTGGCGCACGCCTCTAGTCCCAGCTACTCAGGAGGCTGAGGCAGGAGAATCGCTGGAACCCGGGAGGAAGAGGTTGCAGTGAGCTGAGATCGCGCCACTGTACTCCAGCCTGGGCGACAGAGCAAGACTCCATCTCAAACAACAACAACAACAACAACAACAAAATGGAATGCCTTTGGATTTACGAAAAGTATAATTGTGGCTGGACGCGGTGGCTTACGCCTGTAATCCCAGCACTTTGGGAGGCCAAGGTGGGCGGATCAGGAGGTCAGGAGATTGAGACCATCCTGCTTAACACGGTGAAACCCCGTCTCTACTAAAAATACAAAAAAAATTAGCTGGGCCTGGTGGCAAGCGCCTGTAGTCCCAGCTACTCGGAAGGCTGACGCAGGAGAATGGCATGAACCCGGGAGGCAGAGCTTGCAGTGAGCGGAGATTGTGCCACTACACTCTAACTTAGGTGACAGCGAGACTCAGTCTCAAAAAAAAAAAAAAAGAAAAAGAAAAGAAAAATATAATTGTGTGGCTGGGCGTAATGGGTCACACCTGTCATCTCAGCATTTTGGGAAGATCCGCCCCCCGGAAGATCTGCCGGGGTGTTCAGGTAATGAGATTAGGAGTTGGAGACCAGCCTGGCCAACGTGGTAAAACGCTGTCTCTACTAAAAATACAAAAATTAGCCAGGTGTGGTGGCACACATCTGTAATCCCAGCTATTTAGGAGGCTGAGGCAGGAGAATTGCTTAAACTGGGGCAGTGGAGGTTGCAGTAAGCTGAGATCGCACCACTGCACTCCAGCCTGGGCAGCAGAGCAAGACTCCGTCTCAACAACAAAAAAATTGTCCTAATTTTTTTCGTTTTGCCTTGGATCACCACTGGAAATAGGATTGAACAGTTACTGCTGAAGAGCCGAGTTGTCAAGCCTTCGTCCTAGGTTAAATCCTTATTTATTCATATATACAATAGTGATAAAATTCTTTTTATGTTTAAGAAAAATGACAGTAAATGTAAACCTGTCTTAATCTTAGTAACTGTAGTCCTTATGTAAATTATATTTCTTTATTTCTATTGGTTCCTCTATTGGTAAGGAACTTGAGGTCATCTATTTAAGCTCCTAATTAAAGAATCCAGCCTATGCCATTCTTGGTATTGAGAAAACTGACTAGAAACAGAGAGAGCTCACTGCTTTACGAATTTGTTAAAGCCATATTTATTTATTTATTTTTCCTTTTCTGAGGCAGTCTCGCACTGTTGCCCAGGCTGGAGTGCAGTGGCATGATCTCAGCTTACTGTAGCCTTGACCTACTGTACTCAAGCAACCCTCCTGCCTCAGCCTCCCAAAATGCTGGCATTTCAGGCATGAGCCATTGCACCTGGCCTCAAATCTGTCTTAATACACATTGGCTCCATTTCTTCTAGGTTGATTATCTGCAATAAAATAGAATTACTTTATTCTAAAGGACGGTTCTTCAGATAGTCTAGAAAACAACTATAATGTTCTTCCATTGCAGAGTTTGAATCTCTTTCATAACCTCAATCTTCCCCCTTTCCCTTCCCACTCCCCCTCCCCTTCCCTTTCAGTCTTACTCCGTGGCCCAGGGTGGAGTGCGGTGGCACAATCTTAGCTCACTGCAACCTCTGCTTCCCAGGCTCAAGTGGTTCTCCCGCCTCGCCTTCCAAGTAGCTGAGAGTACAGTTGCACACCACCATGCCCAGCTAATTTTTTGTATTTTTAGTAGAGATGGGGTTTCACCATGTTGGCCAGGCTGGTCTCCAACTCCTGACCTCAAGTGATCTGGCACCTTGGCCTCCCGAAGTGTTGGGATTACAGGCGTGAGCCATAGCGCCTGGCCCTCAATCATTTTTCTAAAGTCTTAGCTTTAGCATGTCTCACTATCCTGGGGTCCATCCTATAGAGATATTTAGTCAGTTTTCTTTCTCAAAACTGTCCAAGTTTTTTGTGAAACCAGGTTTCTTGTTTTGTGTTCATGTAACTGATAATTATTTAATTTAAATTGGAGATTTTAAGATTTATCTCTGTTCAATTTTTTCTTAATACTATCCTTTTGAAATCATTGAATTCGGCCGGGCATGGTGGCTCATGCCTGTAATCCTAGCACTTTGGGAGGCCAAGGCTGGCAGATCACGAGGTTAGGAGTTCGAGACCAGCCTGACCAACATGGTGAAACCCTGTCTCTGCTAAAAATACAAAAATTACCTGGGCCTGGTAGTGTGTGCCTGTAATCCCAGCTGCTCAGGAGGCTTAGGCAGGAGAATTGCTTGAACCCAGGAGGTGGAGTTTGCAATGAGCCGAGATCACACCACTGCACTCCAGCCTCAGCGACAGAGACTCTATCTCAAAAAAAAAAAAAGCATTGAATTCTAATTCTGTTGTTTGAGGCATTATTTATTCTAATGAGCTTCGTAATCTCCACAAGGTTGATAAATATACTGTACTTTATGATTTTTATCCAATACTTCTAAAACTATTGCATGGTACTTTTGGTTAAACATGGAGGTTTGATCCAATATACCTATTTCCTTTCTTTCTTCAAATAGCATTAAGATGATAATAAGGGAACAAAAGAAACATGAGATCACAGGGACAAAAATGAGTGAAAGAAGAAACCACAATACATGAGAAACTTCAGTTATTTTTTAGAAGATTAAAAAAATGGGTTCGGGCTGGGTGGCTCATGCCTGTAATCCGAGCACTTTGGGAGGCCGAAGTGTGCAGATTACGAGGTCAGGAGATCGAGACCATCCTGGCTAACATGGTGAAACCCCGTCTTTACTAAAAATACAAAAAATTAGCCCGGTGTGGTGGCCTGCACTTGTAGTCCCAGCTACTCGGGAGGCTGAGGCAGGAGAATAGCGTGAACCCAGGGGCAGAGCTTGCAGTGAGTCGAGATTGTGCCACTGCCCTCCAGCCTGGATGACAGAGCAAGGCTCCATCTCAGAAAAAAAAAAAAAAAAAAAAGGCTGATAGAATAATAACTTCAGACCGAGAGGCTTGATGATGAAATTTTGGTAAACTGAGGATAAAGAGAATATACTAAAAGCTTCCAAAAGTAACTAGAGGTTACATTCAAAGGACCCAAAATTAGAATGGCATTATATATCACAGTAGAAACTTACGAGGTCAGAAATGCATCAAGCAGTATCTTCAGATATCTTCAGTGGAAAGGATTTCCATCTTGTAATTTTATTGCAAGCCAAATTATCAATCAGATGTGAGTCTAGGGTGTAAATACATATTTTAGACATGCAAGAGACTTAAAAAACTGAGTTCCCATGAGCCGTTTTTTCATAAATTACTGTGAGATGTTCCCTTAAAAAGCAAGTGAGACAATATGGGGTACTGGAAACAATGCAATAAAAGAGAAGAGCTACTGGAGAGCCCAAGATGACAGTTGTGTAGCCAGTCTAGGAAATTTCTTAGAGTGTAGGAAAAGAAAGCATTCTGGGAGTGTTTAGCACCAGAGAAAAACAGTATCTGATGCATTTGAGCATATGGAAAATATTCAGATGTGACAGATTTTGGAGCAGTTGAGGGAAAAGAGTCTAGAAAGTAGAAAAAAATGTGATAGCCTATATGTAGGGTGAGAAAGAGTCCATAGTCCTATTGTCTGCTTGTCCTGACACTGAGTAGTATCTGAATACTAAATATTCACACTGACGCTTGATTTAAACAAAGATTGTGAGAAAATTACACTGAGTACAGCCAGGCGCAGTGGCATGTACTGTAGTTTCAGCTACCTTAGAGACTGAGGCTGGAGGATTGCTCGAGGGTGTACTATGATCGCTCCTGTGAATAGCCAGTCCATTCCAGACATAGCGAGACCCCATCTCTAAAAAAAAAAAAATTTTTAATTCCATTGTTGTCTTTCAGTATCCACCTGTTAGTTCTTTCCTGTGTTACAGATGAAGTGAAACTAAGGGAAATGGAGGAAGGAGGAGGAGAGGTGGACATGAAATAATATTGTCACTTTGAATTTTAGTTTCTTTCCTTTCACTTCATAACTTCAAAAGAGGTTTTCAGTAGGGCATGGATGATTTCCAGGATTAAGCAGCACCAGTTCAACATGAGATTCAGTCATATACAGTTCTTCAGAGTTCATGGAATCATCCAGGTCCTAGACTGTTGCTGAGGATGGTTAATGTCAAATAAATTAAAAATACTGAACAGAAAAAAATAAAAGTGTGTAGATGCTCTATTTTGGACTGAGAGCAGTGAATTGGTAGTGGACATAGGTTTTGGTTAAGTAAATGAAACAGAAGTCAGCATAAAACAAAGCTCAGAATATTGAGTCAGATGTTAGAAGGTGTCCAAAGCAGAAAGTTTGACCTATTAAGTAATGTGTCTGTTTGCTAAATGTATTCCTTCCGTAATGTTTTTATCTAGCAATTTCTTTCTTAGGAGAAGTTTAGTCATGATGAGACGGCAATGCACTGGCAGTAGTTTGCTTCTAAAAAGCAATTTTATTTCTACTAGGGACAAGATGTTGGGCGGAGGAATTATAAACTTACTTTGTTTTAGGTTTATCTGGCCAAACAAAAATGTTTTTCCTTTTAGATTCTGGCAAGAAAACTGGCCAACTGGAAAAAACATCTGGTGTTGGTTGAGTGAAGGAATGGCATAATCAGTAAAAATTACTTATAGGAAAAACACACATTTAAAAAATCTTCGGCAGCTTCAACTCTGGATTTTTTTTAATGAAAATTGATTCTTAATCTCTCATTAACATTTTCCTACCACCAAAAGATTTGACCTGTATTGGGCTACCTTTGTATGTTAGAAATTTTGCTTAATCTGTGAAATTTCTTCTTTTAAATTTCTTAATCTATGAAATTTAGATCGTGAGTCATAAACTTCTTCAACAGAGAACCTGTTTTTGTAGTATTTGCTATTTAACAACCACCCTGTAACTTTGTGGCTTAAAACAATTCATTATGCAGCCTGGCGGTCCTGCCATCTCCCCAATAGGTCGCTTATAAGACTGCAGTCATTTGGTGACTTGACTGGGGCTTAAGTGTCTAAGATGGCTTCACTTATACTCTGAGACCTTTTGGTGTTGCTGTCAGCCAGTTCTTGTTCTCCCATCATTCTCTCATCATTCAGGAGTTTAGTGTGGACTTCCTTAGATGGCAGCAGGAGTCTGTCAAGAGGGTAAAGCTTTATTGTCTCTTAAGTCCTAGCCTGGGAAATCACACAGTGTTATTCCTGCCACATTCTTTTTTTCTCTTTCTTTTTTGAGACAGGGTCTTGTTCTGTCTCCCAGGCTGGAGTGCAGTGGCACGACCTTGGCTCACTGTAACCTCTGCCTTCCTTGGCTCAAGCAATCCTCCCACCTCAGCCTCCTGAGTAGCTGAGACTACAGGTGTGCACCACCACGCCCAGATAATTTTTGTTGTTGTTTTTGAGAGAAGGTTTTGCCATGTTGCCCAGGTCTCAAAATCCTGGCCTCAAGCAATCCACTCTCCTTGGCCTCCCAGATTGTTGGGATTACAGGCGTGAGCCACTGCGCCCAGCCCCACCACATTCTTTTGGTCAAATCAAGTCACTATGTCAACCTAGATTCAAGGGGTGGGAAAATAAACCCCATCTTTTGAAGGGAGAAGCAACAAAATTGCATTGCAAAGGGGCATTGCCACAAAGATATGATTCATTGGGACCCAGGCGTAGTGGCTCACATCTTGTAATCCCAGCACTTTGGGAGGCTGAGGTGGGCAGATCACTTGAGGTCAGGAGTTCGAGACCAGCCTGGCCAACATGGTGAAACCCCGTCTGTATTAAAAATACAAAAACTAGTCGAGCGTGGTGGCGCATACCTGTAATCTCAGCTACTCGGGAGGCTGAGGCACGAAAATTGCTTGAACCCAGGAGGTGGAAGTTGCAGTGAGCCGAGATCGCGTTACTGCATTCCAGCCTGGGCGACCGAGTGGGACTTTGTCTCCAAAAAAAAAAAAAAAAAGATATAATTCATTGGGTTTCATTACTTATTTTTTATTGTTTTTTTTTTTTTTTTTTTTAGATAAAGTCTTGCTCTGTCACCCAGGCTGGAGTACAGTGGCCAGATCACAGCTCATTGCAGCCTTGAACTTCTGGGCTTAAGCAATCCTCTCACCTCATCCTCCCAAGTAGCTGGGACTATTGGCATGTGTCACCATGCCCAGCTAGTTTTTAAAATTTTTTCTAGAGGAGGGGCCTCACCATGTTACCCAGGCTGGTCTGGAATTCCTGGCAATCCTCCCACCTACCTTGGTCTCCCAAAGTACTGGGATTATAGGTGTAAGCCACCTTGTTTGGCCCATTATTTATCTGTTTGTATAGCCATGTAGCTTAATTTATAAACACTCAGATATTTGTAAAGAATGCAAAAAGAGGCTAGGTGTGGTGGCTAACACCTGTAATCTCAGCACTTTGGGAGGCTGAAGCGGGAGGATCACTTGAGGCTAGGAGTTTGAGACCAGCCTGGGCAACATAGGGAGACCCTGTCTCTACAACAAATTTAAAAATAATTTGGCCAAGTGCGGTGGCTCACACCCATAATCTCAGCACTTTGGGAGGCCGAGGCGGGTGGATCACCTGAGGTCGGGAGTTCAAGACCAGCCTGACCAACATGGAGAAACCCTGTCTCTACTAAAAATACAAAAAAAATTAGCTGGGTGTGGTGGCGCATGCCTGTAATCCCAGCCTCCCCAGTAGCTCGGGAGGGTGAGGAAGGAGAATCACTTGAACCCAGGAGGCGGAGGTTGTGGTGAGCTGAGATCACGCGCCATTGCACTCCAGCCTGGGCGATAAGAGTGAAACTGTCTCAAATAAATAAATGAATAAATAAATAAAATGTAGGAAAGGAATGTAAAAGACATTTAATATTGGTTGGTTATAATAAATGTTTCATTAAGAAAAGTTTACTAGGCCAGGCGCGGTGGCTCACACCTGTAATCCCAGCACTTTGGGAGGCCGAGGCAGGCAGATCACTCGAGGTCAGGAGCGTGACCAGTCTGGCCAACATGGTGATAACTTCATTTCTACTAAAAATACAAAAAGATTAGCTGAGTGTGGTGGCGCATGCCTGTAATCCCAGCTGTTTGGGAGGCTGAGGCAGGAGAATCACTTGAACCCAAGATGAAGGTTGCAGTGAGCCGAGGTTGCACCACTGCACTGTAGCCTGGTTGACAGAGCGAGACTCTGTCTCAGAAAAAAAAAAAAAAAAATCCCAGCTACCCGGGAGGCTGAGGCAGGAGAATGGGGTCTTGCCATCTTACCCAGGCTGAGGCAGGAGATGGGGTCTTGCCATCTTACCCAGGCTGGTCTTGAACTCCTGGGCTTAAGCAGTCCTCGTACCTCAGCCTTCTAAAGTGCTGGGATTACAGGTATGAGCCACTGTGCCTGGCCAAGAAAGCATTTTTTTTTTTTTTTTTTTGAGACAGAGTCTCGCTCTGTTGCCCAGGCTGCAATGCAGTGGGGCAGTCTTGGCTCACTGCAAGCTCTGCCTCCCAGGTTCACGCCATTCTCCTGCCTCAGCCTCCTGAGTAGCTGGGACTGTAGGTGCCCGCCACCATGCCTGGCTAATTTTTTTTGTGTGTATTTTTAGTAGAGACGAGGTTTCACCATGTTAGCCAGGATGGTCTCGATCTCCTGACCTCGTGATCTGCCCGCCTTGGCCTCCCAAAGTGCTGGAATTACAGGTATCAGCCACCATGCCTGGCCAGGGCATTTTTTTTTTAATGCTCCAAAATCCAAAAGCATTTTAAAAAATTTACTCTTTTTAAATATTAGAGATGGAGTCTTGCTATCTTGCCCAGGCTGGTCTCGAACTCCTGGGCTCAGGCAGTCCTCGTACCTCAGCCTTCTAAAGTGCTGGGATTTACAGGTATGAGCTATTGTGTGTGGCCAAGACAGCATTTTTTTTTTTTTTCGAGACGGAGTCTCACTGTGTCGCTCAGGCTGGAGTGCGGTGGCGCGATCTCGGCTCACTGCAAACTCCGCGTCCCGGGTTCAAGCGGTTCTCCTGCCTCAGCCTCCCGAGTAGCTGGGACTACATGGGCGTGCCACCACACCCAGCTAATTTTTTGTATTTTTAGGGTTTCACAGTGTTAGCCAGGATGGTCTCAGTCTCCTGACTTAATGATCTGCCTGCCTCGACCTCCCAAAGTGCTGGGATTGCAGGCCTAAGCCACCCTGCCTGACCAAAAGCATTTCTTGTTTTGAGAAGCTTATGGGCTCCAGAGACAGAAGATGAGAAAGTTTTATTTTCCAATCCAGCAAATTCTAGGCTCTCAATATTCTCAGTTCTTTGCAAACTGTGCAGTTCTTTCTTGTGCGTATCTCTCATGTTACTTTATCATAGTTACTTTATCCTATTCAGCTAACAGCGAAATGGCCTCCTATAGACTTCACAAACTCCATTCACAGCATCAACTTGGCAGCTCAATCTGCTTGGCTTATCAGACTGATTGATGGCTCTTCTCTGATCCTCCAACTCCTTCTTCTAGACCTTCACCTCTCTAGATCTTCCCATGGTTTCATTATGGTCTAATTCTTGTAACTCCTGTTCCCTAACACTCAGGTGACTTTGCTGTCCTGACTGAACCTTGCTTAATACAGAAATTTGTACTCAGAAATGCAATGCAATAATAAAAACCTAGAATGTGGCACTGACTTTAGGATCAGGTAGCAGGCAAAGGCTGAACGGGTGGCAAGAAGCCTGTTGGTGGAGGCTGGAACAATGGGGGAAATTGCTACTAGAATCTGGGAAAAATATGACCCACGTCATGTATTAGTACATGTAGACTAACTGGCAAAAATACGACCATTGGTAACAACTGGTATATCTAAGGAGATTTCTAGGCATTGTTTTGGGGATGTGAATTGGCCTCTGAACAAGGAGTTGCTGGGGTGGTATATGGGAAGCTGTTACCTGAATAGCTACTGTCTCTGATGCTTAGTCAACAGTGGTTTGGGGCCACTGTTGGTCAGCAAGGCCAGCGTTTGGGAAGAAAGCCAGACATAGAGCAGAGGACAAAGTGGATTCTGACAGACATTTCTGAATCTGTCTCTGAGTGTGAAAAGATCATGAAAGTCATCAAAGTGTATTCATCAGTGCCTCACTCTGCTTTCCAAATCTTGTTCCATTTTTGTCCCGCTCCTAACCCAAACCATGTAGAGAAAAGATTTTTGGGAAACACTGTTACTACCCTAACCAAATTGACTCACTAAAATCTGTCACAGAACCACATCAAATATTGAAAATTTAAAATTGACAACAGTGTGAAATTTGTTTTTAAATCATTTTTATTATAAAATATACATAAGATGTACCATGTAAAGCAATTTCAAGTGTACAGTTCAGTGACATTAAGTACATTCACATTGTTATGAAACCTGTCACCATCATCCACATGTAGAACTCTTTTCATCTTCCCAAACTGAAACTACTCTGTAACCATTAAACAGTAACTCCCCATTCCCTCTCCCCTTTTAGCCCCTGCCAACCATCACTCTCCTTTCTCTTATGAATTTCACTACTGTAGGTACCCTTTATAAGTGGTACTTTTGTGACTGGTTTATTCCACTTAGCATAATGTCTTCAAGGTTCATCCATGTGTCGGAATTTTTTCATTTTTAATACTAAATAATATGTAATATGTTTTTATGTAAATTTTTATATAATCATAAAACAACATAATTTTAATATTTTATGTTTATACATTTAATACTTTAATGTTTTATCTGAATAATTTAATTCTGTATGTAATAATTGCTTTTTAATACTAAATATTCCATTTTATGTAAAAAGAACATTTTGTTTATTCATTCATCTGTTGGACACCTGAGTGACTTCTGCCTTTTGGCTGTTGTGAACCTGCTTTCAATTATTTCAGATATGTACCAAAATAGGAATTGAAGAAATAGGAATAAGAATAGGAATTGCTGGATCATATGAAAATTGTTTAATTTTTTAAGGAACTGCCATACTGTTTTCTGTAGCAGCCAACCATTTTCCATTCCCATGAGCAATGCAGCAATGTCTAAGGTTTCCAGTTTCTCCACATTCTCACCAACACTTGTTACTTTCTGTTTTTTTTTTTTCCCCAAGATGGAGTCTCACTCTTGTTGCCCAGGCTGGAGTGCAGTTGCGTGATCTCGGCTCACTGCAACCTCCGCCTCCCAGGTTCAAGCAGTTCTCCTGCTTCAGCCTCCCGTGTGCCACCACGCCTGGCTAATTTTTGTATTTTTAGTAGAGACAGGATTTCACCATGTTGGCCAGGCTGGTCTTGATCTCCTGACATCATGATCTGCCCGCCTTGGCCTCCCAAAGTGCTGGGATTGCAGGCCCACCTCTGTTGTTTGTTTTTGAGACAGGATCTTGCTGTGTCACCCACGCTCAGGCTGGAGTGAAATTACATAATCCCCGCTCACTGCAACTTCCACCTCCTGGACTCAAGTCATTTCCCTGCCTCAGTTTCCCAAGTAGCTGGGACTACAGGTACAAGTGCGTGCCACCACGCTAATTTTTTCTATTTTTTTTGTAGAGATGGGGTTGGCCAGGCTGGTTTCAAACTCCTGAGCTCAGGCGATCAGCCCACCTCAGCAGCCTCCCAAAGTGGTGTGGTGGGATTATAGGCGTGAGCCACTGCACCTTGCCAGATTTTTTGTTTTAGAAAGTAGCCTTCCTAATGATTGTGAAGTGGTATCTTGTGGTTTTGATTTGCATTTTTCTAATGATTAGTGATGTTTAGCATCTTTTCATTTGCTTATCGGTCCCTTGTATATTTTCTTTGGAGAAATGTCTGAATATTCAAACCTTTCGCCCATTTTTTAGTTGGATTGTTTTTTGTTTGTTTTTCAGTTTGTAGGATTTCTTTATATACTCTGGGTGTTAACTCCTGAGATAGATATTTGCAAATATTTTCTCCTAATTTGTAGGTTGTCTTTTCATTCTGTTGATAGTGTTGTTATTGTTTCTACTGAGAGGTGTTTTTTTTGTTGTTGTTTTTTGTTTTTTGGTTTGAGACAGAGTCTCACTCTGTTGCCCAGGCTGGAGTGCAGTGGTGTGATCTCAGCTCACTGCAACCTCCACCTCCAGGGTTCTAGTGATTCTCCTGCCTTAGCCTCCGAGTAGCTGGGATTACAGGCGTACGCCACCACGCCCGGATAATCTTTGTATTTTTAGAAGAGACAGGGTTTCGCCACGTTGGCCAGGCTGGTCTCAAACTCCTAACTTCAAGTGATCCACCCACCTCAGCCTCCCAAAGTGCTAGGATTACAGGCATGAGCCACTGCTCCTGGCCTTATATGCCATCTTGAGAAGGCTAAGGGATGCCCGGATAGCTAGTAAAACATTATTTCTGGGTGTGTCTGTGAGGGTGTTTGTGGAAGAGGTTAGTATTTAAATCAGTAGACTGAGTAAAGAAAGATCCGCCCTCACCAGTGTGGGCCAGCATCATCCAATCAGCTGAGGGCCTGAATAAAACAAAAAGGTGGAGGAAGGGAGAATACTGCCTCTCCTTGAGCTGAGACGTTCATTTTCTGTTTTCCTTGGACATCAGAGCTCCTGTTCTGGCCTTTGGACGCTGGTAATACTGCCTCACCTCCACCTCTGGTTCTTAGTTAGGCCTTTGGACTCTGACTGGCTTACACTATAAGATTTCTGTGAGCCAGCTCTTATAATAAATCTCTTCATATATATATATATATATATATATATGCATATATATGAGAAGAGTTTATATATATGTAATTGTTTCTGTTTCTCTGGAAAACCTGAACTAATACTTTGTTCAAAAGTTGAGGCAAAATAAAAACGTTTCCAGATAAGCAAATACTGAGAGAATTTGTTAGCAGGCTTGCCTTACTAAAGGAAGTCCTTCAAGCTGAAGTGAAACGATATGGTACCAGATGGTAACTTGAAGAAAAAGAAGAGCAGAAGTTAATTTCAGAGGTAAATATGAATGACAATAAGTAAATGTTTCTTTTATTATCTTAACTGAATTAAAGGCATTTGCCGGCTGGGCATGGTGACTCACACCTGTAATCGCAACACGTTGGGAGGCTGAGGCAGCTTCACTTGAGCTCCAGAAGTTGGAGGTTGCAGTGAGCTATGTTTGTGCCACCGCACTCTAGCCTGGGTGACGTAGTAAGACGCTGTCTCAAGAAATAAAGGGGGTTTCGCATAAGATGGTAATTATAAAACTGTTTAAGATACCAGAAGGCAATATAAAAGGAACAGAAGAACAAAAGATATGAGACAGAGAAAACATATAGAATGAGAGGCATGCCTAACAGTGACAGTGAATTGTTGACATAAAGATATATGTATAGATTAATGGAACAGTATTGAGAGTCTAGAAATAATGCCAGCGTTTATGGTCAAGTGATATTTGATTAAGGTACTAAAGCAATTCAACTGGGCAAAAAATAGTCTTTTTTTTTTTTTGAGACAGAGTTTCGCTCTTATTGCCTAGGCTGGAGTGCAGTGTGGCACGAACTCGGCCCACTTCAACCTCCTCCTCCCGGGTTCAAGTGATTCTCCTGCCTCAGCCTCCCAAGTAGCTGGGATTACAGACATGCAGCACCACGCCCGTCTAATTTTGTATTTTTAGTAGAGACAGGGTTTCTCCATGTTGGTCAGGCTGGTCTCGAACTCTCAACCTCGGTGATCCACCTGCCTTGGCCTCCCAAAGTGCTGGGATTACAGGCATGAACCATTGCACCCAGCCCCATCTGCTTTAAAGACTATTTCAAATGGGGCTGGGTACAATAGCTCATGCCTGTAATCCCAGCACTTTGGGAGGTCAAGGTGGGAGGAGCTCTTGAGTTTAGGAGTTTAAGACTAGCCTGGGCAACATAGTGAGACCTTGTCTCTACTACAAAATTAAAAAAAAAAATTAGCCAGGTGTGGTGGCATGCACCTGTAGTTCCAGCTTCTCAGGAGGCTGAGGTGGGAGAATTGCTTGAGCCTGGGAGGTCAAGGCTGCATTAAGAGGTGATTGCACCACTGCACTCCACCCTGGGTGACAGAGTGATACCCTGTCTCAAAACAAACACAGATGTAGGCTGAGCGCAGGGGCTCATGCCTATAATCCTAGCTGCCTGGGAGGCCAAGGCAGACAGATTGCTTGAGTCCAGGAGTTCAAGACTATCCTAGGCAACATGGCAAAATCCTGTCTCTATAAAATATAGAAAAAATAGCTGAGCGTGGTGATATGTACCTGTAGTCCCAGCCACTTGGGGGGCTGGGATGGGATGATCACTTGAGCCCAAGAACTTGAGGCTTCAGTGAGCCATGATTGTGCCACTGTACTTCAGCCTCAGTGACAGAGTGAAACCCTGTCTCAAAACAAAACAAATGGTGGTGAAACAATTGTATATCTGCATGCAGACAGATGGAGTTGTGCTCTCACCTCATACCACATACAATAATTAACTCAAAATGGATCTTAGACTTAAGTATATAAGCTAAAACTATAAATTTTTTTTTTTTTTTGAGATGGAGTCTCACTCTGTCGCCTAGGCTGGAGTGCAGTGGCACGATCTCAGCTCACCGCAACCTCCGCCTCCTGGGTTCAAGTGATTTTCCTGCCTCAGCCTCCCAAGGAGCAAGGGATTACAGGCGGATACCACCACGCCTGGCTACTTTTTGTATTTTTAGTAGAGACAGGGTTTCACCATGTTGGCCAGGCTGGTCTCGAACTCCTGACCTCATGATCCACCCACCTTGGCCTCCCAAAGTGCTGAGATTACAGGTGTGAGCCACCCCTCCCAGCCAAAACTTTTAAAACATAGGAGAAAATTTTTATGAAATTGGATTAGGCAAAGGAGTTTTTTTTTTTTTTTTGAGACGAAGTCTCGCTTTTGTCCCCCAGGCTAGAGTGCAATGGCACAATCTCAGCTCACTGCAACCTCTGCAGTGAGGCTGAGGCGAGAATCACTTGAAGCAGGGAGGCAGAGGTTCTAGTGAGCTGAGATTGTGCCATTGCACTCTAGCCTGGACAACAAGAGCAAAACTCTGTCTCAAAAACAAACAAACCAAGAAATTTTACGTGGTGAACATCCCTTTAAATAAATGGGCTATAGCCTGGACAACAAGAGCAAAACTCTGTCTCAAAAACAAACAAACAAACCAAGAAATTTTACGTGGTGAACATCCCTTTAAATAAATGGGCTATAACCTGGATTTCCAAACTTTTGTTTTTTCAACTATTTTAATTGTTTTGTTTGTTGCAGTATAATTCAGTCTGTCTATTGCTGTGCTGATATCGTTCATATCTTATTTGCTAAATGGGTAACATTCAATTTATTAAATATTTTTATTGCATTTTTTTTGCAAGGCAGTCTGCTATAGAGATACATAGTGAAAAAGCCACGAAAGGCTGCTTTTTACAGTCAAAAAGAGGAGAGGGATTAGAGTACTTCCAGATTCCTAACGTATAAATAACATTAATTGATTCAGTGATTCCTAGGCACTAGTTTAGCTGTGGGTTGCTGACTATACTGTGGTGACAAAACAGACAAGGTCCCTTTCCTCTCAGAGCTTATAGTCTGGTAACACCAATGTAGGACTGGTATTCTGAGCTTTGGGATGCTTTGAGGTTTCATAGGAGAAGGAACAGTCACATCCAGTTAACGAGATTGAGAAAGACATCATGGAATGGGTAGTAAGTGCGATGGTCATTAATCTCTTTGTATTGACAGAGTAGGCAGGTTTCATTGCACAGGTACTCTAAAGAAAATAGCATGAACAAAAAAGCAAGAGCTTGTTTGAGGAGAAATAATGGTCCTCAGGGATACTATCTTATTTGTTTTCCCCGTTGGTAGACTTCACTATATATCATTAAAGAAAAGATGCCATGAATTATAAACTGCAACTTTATTTTATACACAGATGCTTTTGATTTTTAATTGTGAGATGAATCCTGATTTCACAGATGCCAGAATGTGAAAATACTTGTACCTTTAAAATTTCTGTGGTAAAATACATGTAACATAATATTTACCATCTTAACTGTTTTTAAATGTACATTACACAGTTCAGTAGTGTTAAGTACATTCACAGTGTTATACAAGCATTCTTCAGAACTCTTCATCTTGAAAAACGAAACATTTTTAAGATAAAAATAGGCTGGACGCGGTGGCTCACTCCTGTAACCCCAGCACTTTGGGAGGCCAAGGTGGGTGGATCATGACAAGGTCAAGAGGTCGAGACCATCCTGGCCAATATGATGAAACCCCATCTCTACTAAAAATACAAAAATTAGCTGGGTGTGGTGGCGCGAGTCTGTAATCCCAGCTACTTGGGAGGCTGAGGCAGGAGAATCGCTTGAACCTGGGAGGTGGAGGTTGCAGTGAGCCAAGATTGTGCCACTGCACTCCAGCCTGGTGACAGAGTGAGACTCTGTCTCAAAAAAATAAAAAATAAATAAGGTGTAGTAGTCTCCCTTATCCATGGGGAATATGTTCCATGACCCCTGGTGGAAGCCTAAAATTGCATATAGTATAGAGCCCTATATATACTATGATTTTTTCTATACTTATATACCTATGATAAGGTATGATTTATAAATTAGGCACAGAAAGAGATTAACAAAAATAACTAATAAAATAGAACAATTATAACAGTATACTGTAATAAAGTTGTGTGAATGTCTTTTACTAACCTGTTTTCAGACTGGCTGACCATGGACCGTAGAAAGGAAAACCACTGATAAGAGGGGACTTAGTAAGTTTAGTAAGTTTAGCTGCATATGTTTTAGTAGGTTTAGCTGCTTATGTATTACTAAGTTTAGCTACATATGTCAGAGACCCAAATTAACAGTGGCTTAAATATTTACGTTTATTTTCTCTCGTAAAGTCCAGATGTAGACAGTTTTTACTGGCATGGTATCCCTGCAATCATCTGCAGACCTTTTCTAGTTTTCTGCTTGTCTTTAAAATGGTGGCCTTCAACTTCATGATACAAGATGGAGTTCCAGGCATCCTAATCCTATTCTAAGCAGCAGAATTGAGAAAGGGATAAAGAAAAAGGACATACCCTCTCTCTTTAAGTACTCTCCTGAAAATTGTACGTAGCACTTTTTCTTACAACCTACTGGTCAAGACTTAGTTACTGAATCCTGCCTAGCTGCAAGAGAAATAGTCTTCTTTCCACACAGCCAGGTGCTAGCCAAGAATTGGGAATTCTGTATATAATCTATAAAGCTTAAATAATATAGGTCAGATCTTTTAATTTCCTGTTTAGTAGTTGGTAGATTTAATTTAAGCAGTAGGGGTCACTGTTGAACAAGTATTTCTTTCTTTCCTTTTTTTTCTTTTTTTTTTTTTTTCCCAGACAGAGTTTCACTCTGTTGCCCAGGCTGGAGTGCAGTAGCCTGATCTCGGCTCACTGCAACCTCCGCCTCCTGGGTTTAAGCGATTCTCATGCCTCAGCCTCCCAAGTAGTTGGGACTACAGGTACATGCTACTACACCCGGCTGATTTTTGTATTTTTTAGTAGAGACGGGGTTTCACCATGTTGGCCAGTCTGGTCAACTCCTGAGCTCAAGTGATCTGCCTGCCTCAGCCTCCGAAAGTGCTGGGATTACAGTTGTGAGCCACTGTGCATGGCCATTTCTTTCCTATTTTTTTTTAATGTCTTAATTTTTTCAGACATGGGGTCTCACGATCTTGCCCAGGCCAGACTTGAACTCCTGGGATCAAGCAATACTCCCCTTCAGCCTACCAAGTAGCTGGGACTACCGGCACACACCACTGTGCCTGGCTCTTTCCTAGTTTTCTTTGTTCAACCTGTCGGCCCTTTTCCACCCAACCTCTGGTTTTAGAGCCTCCTGAAGTGGTTTCTTGGGTCCTGTTTATTTACTAAGCATTTAAATAAATGTATTATGTTAGTAAACAGATCCCTCAAATGTGTCAAACTGAGATTTAGAAACTGATAGAAAAGGCAAAAGTAATAGCATGCACGCGCACGCACACACACACAAGCTGCTTAATATTCACGAACTCTATTAGATGATATAATTCTAAATTGGTACAAGGGGCTTCAAAGTTGTTTTCTCAGCTATGTAAGTTATAGAAAAACAATTATAATTTTATACAAACCAACAGTATATTATTGTATGTAAACCAAGTTGCTTAGCTTTTTAAAAACCAATATATTTAAGAACATTCTACCCCTAGAAGTCATGGCTATTGCAGTGTCTGCTTGCATGTTTAGGTGATATTGTCCTTTGAAACAATAAGAAGAGAAGAATCTAGTTGCTCCCATGTTTTTCTGCTGATTATTTCCTTGTAATTGTTTATAGATTACAGAAATATATCATGATACGGCCTGTGTTAATATAAAACCAGATTACCTAAGAATGTTAAACATTTGAATAGTTATTTCCTCTGCAACTGTTATATTGAAAATCCTTCACAAGACTGTTGTAATTTGTTATAGCCTTGATCTAAATTTTTTTGACTCCTTTTATATTTTTGAATGAGAAACCTAGAGTTTGGATTCAACTGAAATATAAAATAGTAAAATATCTAAAACACATATTCTATTGCTTTTATGAAATATTGGTTTTATAAACAATAGCATGAACAGGAGCAGAAACCATTTGGGTTTCCTAGAAAACATCTGGTGTTATTGTGTCTACTTTTAGGATTCTTTTTTTTTTTTTTTTTTTGGTGAGACAGAGTTTCTCTCTTGTTTCCTAAGCTGGAGTGCAATGGCGTGATCTCAGCTCACTGCAACCTCCCCCTCCCGGGTTTGAGCAATTCTCCTGCCTCAGCTTCCCGAGTAGCTGGGATTACAGGTGCACACCACCACACCCTGCTAATTTTTTGTATTTTTAGTAGAGAAGGGGTTTCACCATGTTAGCCAGGCTGATCTCGAACTCCTGACCTCAGGTGATCCACTGACCTCGGCCTCCCAAAGTGCTGGGATTACAGGTGTGAGCCACTATGCTTGGCTTTAGGATTATTTTCTAATGTCTATTGCTGTGTCACTTCAAGTGATAATATTCTGGTTATGTGTTATTTTTTCCTGAGATCCTGAATCTACTTCATCTGACCTATTGGTTCTTAAACTTTAGGGTACATCAGTATCACATAGAGGTCTTGTTAAAATAGAGATTGCCCCACCATTGTCTCTCCTGCCTACCTAACCCCAGTCTTTGATTCTACAGGTCTAAGGAAAATCCTGAGAATTTTCAATTCCTGTAAGTTCCGGGTTGATGCTGATACTCATGCTCAGGGGACCATCCTTTCTTAACCACTAATCTGGTTCTTTCTTACAAACCTGGAGTTAGGAGACTTATGTGCAGAAGAAAAGGGAGGGAAATATAAATCTGGACAGATGTCTTACACATAGTGGCATTTCCCAAATGGTTCCAGAGTGCTGTTTCTTTTTCCCTTCACTTTAATGCTCCTACAGAGGCAGCAGCATTCTCAGTTTATATAGTCCAAAGCAAGGGAGGAAATTAGCTGCTATGATTTTTTTTTTTTTTTTGCTGCTTTTTTTGTTTTTGTTTTTGTTTTCCAGAAGGAGTCTAGCTCTGTCACCCAGGCTGGAGTGCCATGGCGCAATCTCAGCTCACTGCAACCTCTGCCTCCCAGGTTCAAGCGATTCTCCTGCCTCTGCCTCCCAGGTAGCTGGGATTATAGGCATGCACCACCATGCCTGGCTAATTTTGTGTTTTTAGTAGAGATGGGGTTTCTCCATGTTGGTCAGCTGGTCTCGATCTCCCAGCCTCAGGTGATCCGCCCGCCTTGGCCTCCCAAAGTTACAGGCATGAGCTACCATGCCTGGTGCTTCTTTGTTTTATATGTGAAATTGTAGAAGTCATGTGAACAACATATAATGTGTTTTTTTGTTATTTTCCATTATTATGTATATTGAAGTGAACATAGTGCCTTATTAGGTGAGATGTGGCATTTAATACTTTGTTTTCTAAAATTAAAATGATTAAGTTTTACTTTTTGTGGATTTGGGTTGGACATAGTCCTAGTAGATTGAGTGTTTCATAGAATATTTTAAATAATTTTTTGGGCATGAAACAGTTTTGACTGCATCTTTTTTTTTTTTTGAGACGGAGTCTCGCTCTGTAGCCCAGGCTGGAGTGCAGTGGCGTGATCTCTGCTCACTGCAAGCTCCGCCTCCCAGGTTCATGCCATTCTCCTGCCTCAGCCTCCTGAGTAGCTGGGACTACAAGCGCCAGCCACCATGCCTGGCTAATTTTTTGTATTTTTAGTAGAGACAGGGTTTCACCGTGTTAGCTAGGATGGTCTCGATCTCCTGACCTCATGATCTGCCTCCCTCAGCCTCCCAAAGTGCTGGGATTACAGGCGTGAGCCACTACGCCTGGCCTTGACTGCATCTTGACTGTGACTTATCACAAGAGGTTAGGTATGGAATTTTCTTATTTTTTTTTTCCAGAGGTGGGGTCTCACTGTTTTGTCCAGGCTGGAGTACAGTGGTACAAACACTGCTTGCTGCATCCTTGACCTCTTGGGCTCAAGCTATCCTCCTACCTCAACCTCCCAAGGTGCTGGGATTACAGGCATGAGTCACCTTGCTCAGCCCAAAATCTGAAAGATTTTGAGTGCTGACATGACACCACTATGGAAAATTCTGGCCAGGCATGGTGACTTAACGCCTGTCATCCTAGCCTTTTTTCTTTTTTTTTTTTTGAGGTGGAATCTTGCTCTGTTGCCCAGGCTGGAGTACAGTGGCCCGATTTTTATTTATTTGCTTATTTATTTTGAGACGGAGTCCCACTCTGTTCCCCAGGCTGGAGTGCAGTGGCATGATCTCAACTCACTGCAACCTCTGTCTCCCGGGTTCAAATGATTCTCCTGCTTCAGCCTCCCAAGTAGCTGGAATTACAGGTGCCTGCCACCGTGCCTGGCTAATTTGTGTATTTTTAGTAGAGATGGGGTTTCATCATGTTGGCTAGGATGGTTTCAAACTTATGACCTCAAGTGATCTGCCCGCCTCAGCCTCCCAAAGTGCTGGGATTACAGGCATGAACTGCCGTGCCCGGCCTAATCCCAGCAATTTGAGAGGCTGAGGCAGGAGGATCTGTTGAGCTCAGGCATTCAAGACTAGCTTGGGCAACATAGTGAGACCCCCATCTCTACAATAGATACAAAAATTAGTCAGGTGTGGTAGCACATTTCTGTAGTCCTAGCTACTCAGGAGGCCGAAGGGGGAGCATTGTTTGAGTCCGGAGGTCAAGGCTGCAGTGATCTATGATAGGACCACTGTACTCCAACCTGGGCAACAGAGTGAGACCTTGTCTCAAAAGTAAGAACATGTAAACACATTACAACTTTGTGAGTTACTGCCTATGAGTGCATCCGGAGAATAATGACCATAGTGACATAGTATCTTCGAAACCATGTTATTTAAGAACATTAGAAGAACCTGACTGGGCACAGTGGCTCACAAATGTAATCCCAACACTTTGGAAGGCTGAGGCAGGAAGATTGCTTGGGGCCTGGAGTTTCAGACCAGCTTGGTCAACATGCTGAGAGTCCATCTTTTTTTTTTTTTTTTTTTTTTGAGATGGAGTCTCGTTCTTTCGCCAGTGCTGGACTGCAGTAGCATGATCTCGGCCCACTGCAAACTCCGCTCCCAGGTTCAAGGGATTCTCCTTCCTCAGCCTCCCGAGTAGCTGGGACTACAGGTGTGTGTCATCATGCCCAGCTAATTTTTGTATTTTTAGTAGAGACTGGGTTTCACCATGTTGGCCAAGGATGGTCTCCATCTCTTGACCTCGTGATCCACCCACCTTGGACTCCCAAAGTGCTGGGATTACAGGCGTGAGCCACCGCGCTCAGCCGAGACGTCATCTTTTGTATGTGTGTGACACAGCTCTCAGGAGATCCTGAGAACATGTGCCCTGCGAGACTCTCTACCAAAAAAAAAAAAAAAAAAAGACGAACCCAACCTTGTTTAGAGAGAAATGTAATGGTTTAGTTTTGAAAGACTGCCTTCTGAGGAGGGATTGGATTTTTTTTTTTTTTTACTAAAACATGTAATTGTCAAACCTGACAAAATCAAGAAATAGGGAAAGGATTCCCTATTTAATAGATGGGGCTTGGAAAACTGGCTAGCCATATATAGAAAGCTGAAACTGGATCCCTTCCTTACACCTTATACAAAAATTAATTCAAGATGGATTAAAGACTTAAATGTTAGACCTAAAACCATAAAAACCCTAGAAGAAAACCTAGGCAGTACCATTCAGGACATAGGGATGGGCAAGGACTTCATGACTAAAACACCAAAAGCAATGGCAACAAAAGCCAAAATTGACCAATGGGATCTAATTAACTAAAGAGCTTCTGCACGGCAAAAGAAACTGCCATCAGAGTAAACAGGCAACCTACAGAATGGGAGAAAATTTTTACAATCTTCCCATCTGACAAAGGGCTAATATCCAGAATCTATAAAGACCTTAAACAAATTTACAAGAAAAAATCAAACAACTCCATCAAAAAGTGGGCAAAGGATATGAACAGACATTTCTCAAAAGAAGACATTTATGCAACCAATAGACACATGAAAAAATGCTCATCATCACTGGCCATCAGAGAAATGCAAATCAAAACCATAATGAGATACCATCTCACACCAGTTAGAATGGCGATCATTAAAAAGTCAGGAAACAACAGGTGCTGGAGAGGATGTGGAGAAATAGAAACACTTTTACACTGTTGGTGGGACTGTAAACTAGTTCACCCATTGTGGAAGACAGTGTGGCGATTGCTCAAAGATGTAGAACTAGAAATAACCATTTGACCCAGCGATCCCATTACTGGGTATATACCCAAAGGATTATAAATCATGCTGCTATAAGACATATGCACATGTATGTTTATTGCAGCACTATTCACAATAGCAAGGACTTGGAACCAACCCACATGTCCATCAATGATAGACTGGATTAAGAAAATGTGGCACATATACACCATGTAATACTATGCAGCCATAAAAAAGGATGAGTTCATGTCCTTTGTAGGGACGTGGATGAAGCTGGAAACCATCATTCTGAGCAAACTCGCAAGGACAGAAAACCAAACACCACATGTTCTCACTCATAGATGGGAATTGAACAATGAGAACACTTGGACATAGGGTGGGGAACATCACACACTGGGACCTGTTGTGGGGTGTGGGGAGCGGGGAGAGATAGCATTAGGAGATATACCTAATGTAAATGACGAGTTAACGGGTACAGCACACCAACATGGCACATGTATACATATGTAACCTGCATGTTGTGCACATGTACCCTAGAACTTAAAGTATAATTTAAAAAAAAAGTAATTGTCAGTCATTAGCATTTCTAGTAGTCTGTTTGTAACACTGAAACCTGCTAAATGATTCAACTTTTTGTTACTAAGTATTGTTGCTTTTTTAACAATCTTTGTTCCAGTTTCTTTTCATTTCACTGTCCCTGTTAATCTTACAGAGACCTGCGTCATCTTTTACTTGGACCATAATTTTAATGAATTCCTAACTTTATTTCCTTCCTACTAGTCCAGAGTTCGGTGTCTTTAGGATTCTCTTCCCTATGGTGGTGTTTCACATTTCTAAACTGTATACAGGTTTCCTTCATGGTGTAGCCCCACCATCCATTTAATAAACCATTCATTATTATTATTATTTTTTGTTTTTGAGACAGGATCTCACTCTGTCGCCCAGACTGGAGTGCAGTGGTGTGAACATGCTCCACTGCATCCTTGACTTCCTCGGCACAAGTGTTCCTCCCACTTCAGCACCCCCCCACCAAATAACTGGGACTACAGGTGTACACCATCACATCTGATTTATTTATTATTTATAAATCTTTTTACATCTTTTTTCAAGATGAGATCTCACTATATTGCCCAAGCTGGTATTGAACTCCTGAGCTCAAGCCATCCTCCCACCTTGGCCTCCCAAAGGGCTGGGCTTACAGGCATGAGCTACCACTCCCAGCCAATGCCTGGTTAATTTTTGTGTTTTTGTACAGACAGGATTTCGCCATGTTGCCCAGAGGTAGATTTATTGATTTCCTACCATGTAGCAGGCTCTGTGCACAACCCTAAAATTATGGCAGACATAACAGGCATGCTCCCTGCCCTCACAGGGCTTTCCATTTATCTGGAACGTAGGTTATTGTAATCATTAGAAAATATTTAGGCCAGTCGTGGTAGCTCACACCTGTAATCCTAGCACTTTGGGACACTGAGTTGGGAGGATCTGTTGAGCTCAGGAGTTTGAGACCAGCCTGGCCAACATGGTGAAACCCTGTCTCTACTAAAAATACAAAAATCAGCCAAGTGTGGTGACAGGAGCCCGTAATCCCAGCTACTCAGGAGGCTGAGGCAGGAGAATCGCTTGAACCCGGGAGGTGGAGGTTGCAGTGAGCTGAGATGGCGCTACTGCACTCCAGCTTGGGCAATAGAGCGAAACTCTGTCAAAAAAAAATTATTAAAATTATTCTTTAAATGAAATTGAGGGGCAGTGCATTTTATCTGTGACTTCTCTACCATTTCTGCTTTCTCTTCATTACCTCTACTTTGAATCTCTATGAGATACCAGGATCTTCATGTATGACTCCATTATTTTGTAGATATTGTTATCTTTTTTCCCAGCTAATTTTTGGCCTTCTTTTAAGCTGAATTTAGATACACCTCCAGGTAGAATTAGTTGTGCCGTTCTTTGTTCTCTCTTACATCTCTTGTCATCTGTCTCTAGTAATTAGTAAATTATTTGCTTTCTTCTGTTTTCTTCATTGTAGTGCAAGAGCTCCTTAAGGATAGAGATAGTGTCTTTTCTTTTTATCCCATTGTCTAGAATAAAGTGCCTGATAGGGTATTCGGTAATGTTTATTGCATGACCTTAAGAGGAATTTCTGCAATACTTAATAGCAGCGACGGAACATATTTCTCTCAGCTTCGGTCACATGTGTATGTGCCATTTTTACTGGGCTTTTGATTGTGTATGGTATTTGATTTTTTACATAGCTTACTAGACAAGCTTATAGTCATGATCTCCTTTGTGGTAAAAATGGTGGCTCTCGTTAAAAATATCCGTTGTGAGTAATTTGATTAATTTGTTAAATGATCACTTGAGTGCATCAAGAATGCTATGGTGGCAGTTATAAAGCACTGTTGGTTTTCTGCACAATATATAAACATGAAAGAGGATATTTTCCTTTTTCAATTTTTATTTTTATTGAGATAGAGTATTGCTGTGTCGCCCAGGCTGGGGTGTAGGGGCGCCATCTCGGCTCACTGCAAGCTCTGCAGCCTGGGGTTCAAGTGATTCTCATGCCTCAGTCTTCTGAGTAGCTGGTACTACAGGCATGTGCCACCACACCTGGGTACATTTTTTGTATTTTTAGTAGAGACGGGGTTTCGCCATGTTGGCCAGGCTGGTCTCGAACTCCTCACCTCAGGTGATCCACCCACCTCAGCCTGCCAAAGTGCTGGGATTACAAGTGTGAGCCACTGTGCCCGGCCAAAAGTGAATATTTTCTATTCCAGATTTCCAAACATCTCCTTGAACAAGTAAATGTGAGCCAAGTTTGGGGAGTCATCTTCTCTTAATGGCATATTAAAATAGTCACTCCATAGTGATGTGAGCTGAGCAGTAAACTTTTTTTTTTTTTTGGAGAGGGGTTCTCACTCTCTCGCTGAGGCTGCAGTGCAGTGGTGTCATCTCAGCTCACTGCAACCTCCACTTCCCTGACTCAGGTAATCCTCCCACCTCAGCCTCCCGCGTAGCTAGGACCACAGACACACACCACCACGCCTGGTTAATTTTTTGTTTTTTGGTAGAGACAGAGTTTTGCCATGTTGGCCAGGTATGGTGGCTCATGCCTGCAATCCCAGCACTTTGGGAGGCCAAGGCGGGTGGATCATGAGGTCGGGAGTTCAAGACCAGCCTGACCAAGTTGGTGAAACTCCATCCCTACTAAAAGTACAAAAATTAGCTGGGCACCGTGGCAGGGACCTGTAATCCCAGCTACTCGGGAGGCTGAGGCAGGAGAATTGCTTGAACCTGGGCGGCAGAGGTTGCGGTGAGCCGAGATCGCACCACTGCACTCCAGCCTGGGTGACAGAGTGAGACTCGGTCTCAAAAACAAACAAAAATTAGCCGGGCATGGTGGCATGCACCTGTAACCTCAGCTACCCAAGGAGACTGAGGCAGGAGAATCGCTTGGACCTGGGAAGTGGAGGTTGCAGTGAGCTGAGATCATGCCACTGCACTCCAGACTGGGCTGGTCTTGAACTCCTGAGCTCAAGCGATCCGCTTGCCTCAGCCTCTGAAAGTGCTGGAATTACAGGTGTGAGTTGCTGTGCCTGGCCTCTGAGAAGTAGACCTTTGGTAACTAAGCTTCCTATCTATAAAGTGAAGATAATAGGGATGGTATGAAGATTAAAACCATTAATATGTGAAAACATCTGAAACAGTATCTGGCACATAATGTATCCTTCTGACTGCTATTCTTTTTCTTTGGAGACAGGGAATGAATTAAATGCCTCAAAGATCTTTTTCTTCTTAAAGAGTTTCCAAAATTATGACTTTGGTTTATGATACCCACTATATTTTTTTTACCTCTTTCCTGAGAGAATTGCCTCTAAACTATTGAGTTGAACATTCTGTAATAAAATGTTAAGTAACACTTGACACTATGATTTTGTTTTTGCAGATGTTCTCAAATAGTGATGAAGCTGTAATCAATAAAAAACTTCCCAAAGAACTCCTGTTACGGTAAGTCTGAATGCTAATTTTATAGTGTTTTTTTTGTGTGTATGTCATATTTGCCTGTTTAAAATTTTTTAACTTTTTGCTAATTTTCATATATGTATAGTATCTGTATCTGAATTTTTAAATTTGATTGCTTTGAACAGTCTTACTCTGCATTTTTTAGTTGTCAATCAAGATATTTCAAAATTTAGTACCAATTTTTTCCGTTCCAACTTGTACTTATGATACGATTTTATGTACATATTTTCCTTTTTCTTTATTCTTGTATATACAGTAATGTAGGTTTTTTGTTTGTTTGGTTTTGAGACAGGGTCTCGCTCTGTTGCCCAGGCTGGAGTGCAGTGGCGCAATCACGGCTTACTGCAGCCTCGACCTCCCAGGCTCAAGCAATCCTCCCACCTCAGCCTCCTGAGTAGCTGGGACTACAGGCACATGTCACCATGTCTGGCTAATTTTTTTTGTTTTTTTGAGATGGGGTCTCTCTCTGTCGCCCAGGCTGGAGTGCAGTGGCGCAATCTCAGCTCACTGCAAGCTCTGCCTCCTGGGTTCACGCCATTCTCCTGCCTCAGCCTCCCGAGTCGCTGGGACTACAGGCACCCGCCACCACCCCTGGCTAATTTTTTTGTATTTTTTAGTAGAGACGGGGTTTCACCATGTTAGCCAGGATGGTCTTGATCTCCTGACCTTGTGATCTGCCTACCTCGGCCTCCCAAAGTGCTGGGATTACAGGCGTGAGCCACGGTGCCCAGCCCCAAGTTTGTTTATTTTTTGTTTGTTTGTTTTTCAATTTTCTGTAGAGAGAGGTGGTCTCACTGTGTTGTCCAGAATAGTCTTGAACTACTGGGCTCAAGCAGTCCTCCCACATCAACCTCTCAGGGTGCTGGGATTACAGACTTGAGCCACTGTACCCGGCCTACAGTAGCTCACTTAAGGTTTACTAAGATTTAGGAAAATTACTTGAGTCTGGAAACTGGCCCTACTGTGGTATGGTCTACATTTTTATTTTTTATTACTTCTAGAGTTTTTTGTTTTTACCATGAAACTCAAAATTCCATACCATGGCCTACAGAACCCCTCATGATCAGACAGGGGTATAACATAAATATATAAACTGGTTTCTGTTTTTAAATAATTAGTCTGACTACCATGCAAAGACCAAATTGCGGGATAGGAGTGGGGAGCAATAGGAAGGCTATTAAATAAATCCATCCAAGAGATGAGGGTACTATAGATAACATTTCCTGAAATTGTTTAGACTGCAGCATTGCCTACTTGTGCTCTTTCTCGCTTTTGTCATCATTTCTGACCTCACTCTAGTACATGTTGATGAGCTATAAGGTGTGTCGTTACCATACAGATGACATTACAAGTGAAGTTGGATGAGGAGAAACTTCTAAATCAACCAGACTTGGCTATCACAAACAAGTCATAAATCTCAGTGGTTTTTTTCTCCAAGGCTGAGGGCAGGTGCACAAGATACCAAGCCAGGTCACCTAAGTGATCTTTGATACAGCTTACATTTCTACTTATATTCCATTGCCTGAAGCGAGTCACATGTCCAAGCCTAATAGTGATGGAGTGAGGAAGTATATGGGAGAAGGAGTATATGAACATATGTAAACAGTCCTGTAGGTACCATATATATACACAGTCACATATGAACCTTCTCTCCTTAATTCGGCCTGTACTCTTCAGTCTTCAACATTGACTACAGTGTAGAGTTATGTAATGATTTTCCAGCATGCCCACTGCCTCTCATCTGAAAGAAGATATGTGACTGTTTTCTCAAGTTGGGACACTGGAGATATTTTATCTATAGCAACATTTTTATCATTGAGAGCTTGATTTGAATTTATATGTGTTATATTGGAATAACTCTTATATACATTATAGGTTAAATTGGTTCCTTTCTAAGCTAATCAGGGAATCTAACTACCATTTATTATATAATTTCTATGGGAAAATTTTGTTTGGGTTGAATTCCAAACAACCAATTCTGAACTTAATGTTGGAAACAAGTCCTTCTTAAATTGGAGGCCAAATGAAATTAATATCCTGGAAAGGAAGGAAACATATTTGACACCGCAAAACACTTAATACTTTATGAATGTATTTAAGTATACAAAACATTGGTTTATGTATGTAAAGTAGTTGCTTGAAATTTTGAAATTTTGTTTAAACCCCATGATGAAACCTTGTCATGTTACAAAAAAAAAAAAAAAAAAAAAAAAAAAAAGCAAAACTTTGAACAATTAAAGCCAAATAGCACAGAGGCATCTTTGACATTATACTAGATAGAAAACAATTGGTCAGCACAAATTTTAATAAATTCACTTTGGGGCATTTGTAATTTTAAAAAATTCATTGAGTTTAATATAGCTTTAAAAGTTTAAGTAATGGTTCAAAATTACTTTCAAATATGTGGTTTTTATGACTGGAACAGTAGATGCCTGTGGGAAGGATAACTGGGTAGTAGGAAGATAAGAAAAACTGGCTTTTCTGTATCTTTTTTTTTTAAGATGTTCTTATTTTTAAGTTTTCATTTTGAAATAGTGTCATACTTAAAAAGTTCTAAAAATAGGACAGAGAATTTATACTCCAGCTTTCTCAATTAATATTAACATCTTACATCTCAATAATATCAGTTATCAAAATCAGGAAATTAACATTGAAACAGAACTGTTGGATGGGCCCAGTGGCTCACGCCTATAATCCTAGCACTTTGGGAGGCCAAGGCAGGTGGATCACTTGAGCCCAGGAGTTGGAGACCAGCCTGGCCAACATGGTGAGACCTCGTCTCTACTAAAAATACTGAAATTAGTCGGGCGCGGTGGCTCACGCCTGTGATCCTAGCACTTTGGGAGGCCGAGGTGGGCGGATCACAAGGTCAGGAGATTGAGACCAGCCTGGCCAACATGGTGAAACCCCGTCTCTACTAAAAATAAAAAAATTAGCCAGGCATGGTGGCGCGTGCCTGTAATCCCAGCCACTCGGGAGGCTGAGGCAGGAGAATCGCTTGAACCCGGGAGGCAGAGGTTGCAGTGAGCCAAGATCGCGCCACCGTGCTCCAGCCTCACAACAGAGCGAGACTCCATCTCAAACAAAAACCCCAGGAATTAGCTGGGCATGGTGGCAGCGGGCACTCGTAATCCCAGCTACTTGGGAGGCTGAAGCAGGAGAATCGCTTGAACCCCGGGAGGCAGAGGTTGCAGTGAGCGCCATTGCGCTTCAGCCTGGGTGACAAAGTGAGACTGCATTTCAAAAAAAAAAAAAAAAAAGAAAGCTGGTCACGGTGGCTCATGCCTGAAATCCCAGCACTTTGGGAGGCTGAGATGGGCGGATCACGAGGTCAGGAGATCAAGACCATCCTGGCCAATATGATGAAACCCCGTCTCTACTAAAATACAAAAAAAAAATTAGCCGGGTGTGGTGGTGCGTGCCTGTAGTCCCAGCTACTCGGGAGTCTGAGACAGGGGAATCGAACCCTGCAGGTGGAGGTTGCAGTGAGCCAAGATCACGTGCCACTGCACTCCAGCCTGGTGACAGAGCAAGACTCAAAAAAAAAAAAAAAGTTCTGTGAACTAATCTACAAACCTTATTCAAATTCTTCAACTGTACGGTAGTATTCTTTTTTTGGCCCAGGATTCAGTCCAGGATTACACGTTACATTAAATTGTTATGCCTCCTTGCTCTTCTAAGAACAGGATTTTGTCCACAGCTTCAACAGGGAAGCAGGAAATGCAGCAGGATTTCCTGCTGAATACAGAAAAGTCTCCTGCTGTCACTCAAGCTGGACTGCAGTGGTGCAAACACAGCTCACTGCAGCCTTGACCTCTCAGCCTGAAGTGATCCTCACATCTCAGCCTCTTAAGTAGCTGGGACTACAGGTACATGCCACCACACCTGCCTAATTTTTAAATTTTCGTAGAGATGGGGTATTGCTATGTTACCCAGGCTACTCTTAAACTATGGCCTGGCTAATTTTCTTATTTTTTTTATACAGATGGGGCAGATGGGGTCTCACTGTGTTGCCTAGGCTGGTCTTTTTTTTTTTTTTTTTTGAGACAGGGTCTCACTATCTCCCAGGTTGGAGTGCAGTGGCATGATCTCGGCTCACTGTAACCTCCGCCTCCCAGGTTCAAGCAATTCTCCTGCCTCGTCCTCCTGAGTAGCTGGGGCTACAGGTGTGCACCACCACACTTGGCTAGTTTTTGTGTTTTTTGGTAGAGACAGGAATTCACCATGTTGGCCAGGCTGGGCTCAAACTCCTGACCTTGAGTGTTGAGTGATCTGTCCACCTCAGCCTCCCAAAGTACTGGAATTACAGGCATGAGCTGTTGTACCCAGCATTGATAATTTTAAAGAATATTGGTCAGTTTTAAAATAGAATATCCTCAATTTGGCTTTGTCTGATGTTTACTCTTGTTTTCTCATAATTAAATTCAAGTCATGCAGTTTGACAAGTATACTGTAGAAATGCTGGTATATCCTTGTCCATCTATCAACAAGAGGTACATGATGCCATTATGCTTGTTACTGGTGATATTAATTTTGGTCACTTAGTTAAGGTAGTGTCTTTTAGCTTATCCACTGTAGAATTATGTTCTTTGTAATGAATAAATTTATTGTGGCTAGAGCTACATTGAGACTACATTATACATTGTGACTTTTTTTGTTTATTATTTTTAACATCCATGATGTTATATGAAGGTTAGCATTGTGGAGTTTGCTACTATGGTGGTTTCTGTCTGCCCAATTCTTTCTTTCTTTTTCTTTTTTTTCTTTTTGAGATGGTGTCTCACACTGTCACCCAGGCTGAAGTGCAATGGTGCAATCTCGGCTCACTGCAACCTCTGCCTCCCAGGTTCAAGTGATTCTCCTGCCTCAGCCTCCCGAGTAGCTGGGATTACAGGCGTGCGCCACCACACTGGGCTAATTTTTGTATTTTTAGTAGAGATGGGATTTCACCATGTTGGCCAGGCTTGTCTCAAACTCCTCACCTCGTGATTTACCCACCTTGGCCTCCCAAACTGCTGGGATTACAGGTGTGAGCCACCGCCCCCGACCTTCTACTTTCATTAATTTTAATTCTGCTGTAAGGTAGAGCTTTCCCATCTGTTCTATTTATAGTTACGTGTAGTATAGACTCATGGATATTTGTTTTAGTCTGTGAATTATAGTGTTATCCTCACTGCTTATTTTGTTGCTCAGCTTTTCTGTGTCTTTTAAATTTGTGTGTGTCTTTTGAGTTTCTGTGTATTAGCTGTTTTTAAAAGTGCAGTTTAACAAATATACAACATTTGGTTTGTTTAGATTTTAAGTTACATATTATGTCATTTCATCAAACATATATTAACCTACAAAAACAATTGTGTTGTTAGGACCATATTATTTCCATGTATTTGCAGTGCTTACAGCCAAGTTACCAATAATTTAAGCAAATGTTCTTGGTTCCTCTATTTTATTCTAGTCCCCCTCCCCTCCCCTCCCCTCCCCTCTCTGACAGGCTCTCACTCTGTTGCCTAGGCTGGAATACGGTGGGATGATAATGGCAGTCCCAAACTTCTGGGCCTAAACGATTGATCCTCTTCCTCAGCTCCTGAGTAGCTGGGGCTACACGCATGTTTTTTACTTTTGTAGAGATGGGGTCTCACTTTGACAAGGCTGGTTTTGTACTTCTGGCCTCAAGCAATCCTCTCCCCTTAGCCTCACGAAGTATTAGGATTACAGGCATGAGCCACTGAACCCAGCCTGTTTCCCCTTTTATACTGATTCGCTTCCTTCCCTATTGAAACAAAGTTTGTGATTAATGGTTTAACAAGCTGGAATCCACTGTTTGCATAATGTGAAATTCAGTTGGCAATATTGACAGTACTCCCTCTTAGAGCAAAACCATGTGTACTTACTTAGCGGTACCACTTGAAAAAGGAACATCTAGGTTTCTAAGACAAAGACTGTGTTTTCCAAGAGCTACTGTGAAGTGAGTTGTTTCTCAAAGATTCCTTCTTTTTTTTTTTTGAGACGGAGTCTCACTCTGTTGCCCAGGCTGGAGTGCAGTGGCGTGATCTCGGCTCACTGCAACCTCCGCCTCCTGGGTTCAAACTGTTCCCCTGCCTCAGCCTCCCAAGTAGCTGGGACTACAGCACGTGCCACCATGCCTGGCTAACTTTTTGCATTTTTAGTAGAGACACTGCAGCAGGATAATTAAGGAATCAGAGAGACCGAGGGGTTGAGGAGGAATTATTTAATTGTTTAGGTGCATCAACCCAGTCAGATTAACATCCAAAGGACTGAGCCTCGAACAAAAAGTCAAGCTACCTTTTAAGCATTTCGTGGGGTGGGGGTAGATCTGTGCAGGGGGAAGCATATTACAGAAGCAAGAAACAAAGACAGTTATTCAATTAAGACATGCATTACATCATTTCTTACTTTTTAAGGAACAACATGTTTTACGACTTGAGATTATCTGTCTAGTGACCTTGCAGCTGCACAGCTAGAGAAACAGGGTCTTCACAATGCCTGGGAAGTGGAGAGATAAGGCTCACTAGCCACAGAGGGAAAAACAGGCAGTTAATTTTAAAGGACTCCAGCTCTTTCTCTTCCTCAGGGGGTATTGGGTTTTCTTACATACAACTGAGTTTTTGCTTACACATTCTTTAATTTCTTTTAATTCCTGTTCCAACGGTGTTTCACCATGTTAGCCAGGATGGTCTCAATCTCGTGACCTCAGGATCCACCCACCTCAGTCTCCCAAAGTGCTGGGATTACAGGCGTGAGCCACCGTGCCCAGCCCTCAAAGATTCCGTCTGAGGATGACGTTGATAACTGTAAAAATGACATTAAATGATAAAGACTGCTTGAGTCTGCACCATGCCCTTTTAGTTATAACATGCGGTTTCAGAATAATGACTGTTATTACCTATAAGAATATGAAAATTTTTTAAAGGATTGAGGTAAAAAAGAATATGAAATTTTTTTCTCATTTTTTCAACTCTTCTGGTGTTGGGTCATAATTGTGATGTGATATATCTGTGTAAGTGGGTAAGAGGTGAACTTTATGAACTGAAATGGAAAGCATGGATTAGCTGAATTTTTTTTCTTCTAAAATAGTAGAGAGCCAGGTGTGGTGACTCATGCCTATAATCTGAGCTACTTGGGAGGCTGAGGCAGGCGGATTGCTTCAGGCCAGGAGTTAGAGACCAGCCTGGGTAACATGGCTAGGCCCTATCTCTTAAAAAAGAAAAAAGGAAAAAGGCAGCAATTCATACTGTGTTGGGGTCCCCTAGTTCTATCCACAGGTGTGGTGATGTGCAGGAGGATTCACAGGACTCATCATGTAGTCATACACACAACTATGGTTTTTTATAAGAAAGGATACAGCCGGGCACGGTGGCTCATGCCTGGAATCCCAGCACTTTGGGAGGCCAAGGTGGGAAGATCATGAGGTCAGGAGATCGAGACCATCCTGGCTAACACGGTGAAACCCCGTCTCTATTAAAAATACAAAAAATTAGCCAGGCCTGGTGGGCGGGCGCCTGTAGTCCCAGCTACTCAGGAGGCTGAGGCAGGAGAATGGCGTGAACCCAGGAGGCGGAGCTTGCAATGAGCCGAGATCACACCGCTGCACTCCAGCCTCGGTACAGAGCGAGACTCTGTCTTAAAAAAAAAAAAAAAAAAAAAGATACAAAGAAAAATCAGCGAAGGGGAAAGGTGCACAGGTAAAATGTGTAGGAAACTAGAAGCAAGCTTCCGAGGGTCCTTTCCCAGTGGAATCACACAGGGTGCACTTAATTCCTCCAGCAACAAGTTGTGACGACGCATGTGAAATATTGCCCGTTAGAGAAGTTCATCAGTGAATGGTAGGAACCCTTCCAAAATCCAGCGGCTTAGGTAGGTGCCATTCAGGGACTAACCTTGCAAGCAGGCATTTCTAAAGATAGCATTCTTAGGCCTGCTCTGTTAACTCTTTTCTGCACGTGTGCAATCTCATATTCATTTCAGAGAAGCTCACACACAATGTTTTAGATTTCTTGTAGCCTTTCCTTCGGTTTAAATGCTAGGAGTTGAAGGTGTGGAAGCATGCAAGTCTGTGTTTTCCTTCCTTTGAAAAGCATTAATAATTAAGAACATGGACTCTGCAGTATGACTTCCTGGGTTCTGTCATACACTTGCTGTTAATTGAGGACACAATGCTTGGCACATAGTAAATGCTATAAAATTGTTAAGCATGTATTGTTACTATTGGTTCTACTTTTTACTCGTAGACCATAAAGTGAGTTTATGCTGTTTATAAATTACCCAGTCTGAGGTATTTTGTTGTAGCAGGCCAAATGGATTAAATATAAAAGTATAAAATACAAAAACTGGTAATAGAAATATTCAAACCATTACAGTGCAGGGCTGTTTATTTAATGAAGAGACAAACAGATTTAGTCATTTAGGAGAGTTTCTCTATGTGGGATGACTACTGATGTTCTTTATGAGGGACCTTAGATGTATAGAAATAATTAAATTACCTTTCCTTAAACTTTAATGTGGGTACAAACATTTGTTGAGTGCCTGCAGTGTTCCAGGCATTATGCTGGAGATAGAAATAAACAATCTCTGTCCTCAAGGAGCTCACAGGGCAGTAGAGAGAACAGGCATGGAAATAATCAATATAAAGCTAGAAAAGAGGTTTTGCCTAGGGCATTATAGCACTCTCACATGTAGGGCTTTAAACCTAGCATGGAGAGTTCAGAAAATGCTTCCCTGGAAATTAGACAAATGAGCTGCGACTTAAAGAGTAGTACCCCCTATCTACAAAAAAATACAAAAATTAGGCTGAGCGTGATAGCTCCCACCTGTAATCCCAGCACTTTGGGAGGCCGAGGCGGGCAGAAAATCTGAGGCCAGGAGTTCGAGACCAGCCTGACTAACATGGTAAAACCCCATCTCTACTAAAAATACAAAAATTAGCCAGGCATGATTGCACACACCTGTAATCCCAGCTACTTGGGAGGCTGAGGCAGAAGAATCGCTTGAACCCCGGAGGTGGAGGCTGTAAAAAAAAATCATGCCACTGTACTCCAGCCTGGGCGCAGAGCGAGACTCTGTCTTAACAAAACAAAACGAAAATAAAAATTAGTCAGGTGTGGTGGCACATGCGTGTAGTCCCATGAGAGAGATTGTTGAGTCCTTTTTGTGGGTAGAGGAAAAGGACTTGGATTCAGGTATGCTACAAGATTTGAGGCCCAAGCTCTTTGCATAGTACATAGTATTGTAATTTAGGATTTTATTTTTAAAGGCTTGCCTGGCAAATTAGCCATCGTTTATCTCTCTTGGAGAATTTACAAACTTTGTACATGTACTCCTTTTGTAAATCAGATGCTGCCTCTCTGTAGGATATTATTTTCTCCCTGGTTTGTTTCTGCCTAATTGTCATCTGTTTTAATATTGTCAAGCTCATTGTTCCATTTCCTGGAGGAAAAATAAAAACACTCTGTAGAGTACATTGGATGTTTTAGTCTCTCAGGGAGAGACTTTGGCCAACTGTTTGGCCCCTCATTTTCTTTCTTTTTCTTTAAAAGCAAATTATTTAATTAATCTATTTATTTGATTATTTTTGAGACGGAGTCTTGCTCTGTCGCCCAGACTGGAGTGTTAGTGGTGTAATTTCGGCTCACTGCAACCTCCGCTTCCCAGGTTCAAGCAATCTTCCTGCCTCAGCCTCCCAAGTAGCTGGGATTACAGACACACGCCACTATGTCTGGCTAATTTTTGTAGTTTTAGTAGAGCTGGGGTTTCACCATGTTGGCCAGGCTGGTCTTGAATTCCTGACCTCATGTGATCCGCCTGCCTCAACCTCCCAAAGTGCTGGGATTACAGGCATGAGCCACTGCACCTGGCCTATTTTTTATTTTTTATTTTTTTTTATTTTTTGAGACAGAGTCTTGCTCTTTTGCCCAGGCTGGAGTGCAGTGGCGCAATTTTGGCTCACTGCAACCTCAGCCTCCCAGCTTCAAGCAATTCTCCTGCCTCAGCCTCCTGAGTAGCTGGGATTACAGGCAGCCACCATCATGCCTGGCTAATATTTGTTTTGTATTTTTGTGGAGACAGGGTTTCACCATGTTGGCCAGGCTGGTCTTGAACTCCTGACCTCAGGTGATCCGCTTGCTTCAACCTCCAAAAGTGCTGGGATTACAGGTGTGAGCCACCGCGCCCATCCTGTTTTTGATTTTTTTGAGACAGAGCCTTGCTGTGTCACCCAGGTTGGAGTGCAGGTGACACAATCATAGTTTGCTGCAGCCTCAAACTCCTGGACTGAAGCAGTTCTCCCATTCCAGCCTAGTAGCTAGGGCTACAGGCATGTGCCATCACACCTGGCTAATTTGTTTTAATTTTTTTTCGTAGAGACAAGGTCTTGCTATGTTGCTCAGGCTGGTCTCGAGCTCCTGGCCTCAAGTGATCCTCCTGCCTTGGCCTCCCAAAGCACTGGGATTACAGGTGTGAGCCACCATACCCGACCTTTTTTCTGTTTTTTTCTGAACCATTAGAGATAAGTTATAGACACGATGCTTTTTACCCCTGAAAGGCTGCAGTATTTTCTAAAAACAAAAATATTATATATACATATATATCTAGATAGATAGATAGATAGACACAAAACACCACAGTACAGTAATCAAAGTGAAGATACGAGCATTGGCACAGTACTATTATGTAATCCAGAGAGCCTGTTCTAGTTATTAATATTTTTTCATTTATATCCTTTATAGTAAAGGGGGAAAATATTTTTCTTCTTGATTCAGTTCCAGCCAGTATCACAGATTACATTTATTTGTCATCTCTCTTTGGATGTATTTAATCTGCAACAATTTTTCAGTCTTCGTCTTTCACAACATTGACAGTTTTGAAGATTATAGGCCAGTTACTTTGTAGAATGTCCTTCATTATTAAATTTAACTTATGGATTTGGGTTAGAATATCACAGAAGTAGTATCCTTCTAACTGTATCATAACATAGGCATAAGATGTCTGTTTGTCCTCTTACTGGTGATGTCAGCTTTGATCATTAGGTCTGAGGAGTATCTGCCAGATTTTTTCGTTGTCATGTTACTATTTTTTCCCTTTGTTTAAAGAATTTCCTATGGTAAAATACTTTGAGACATTGTATTCATTTTATTTTATTTTATTTTATTTTATTTTTTGACAGTCTTGCTCTGTCACCCAGGCTGAAGTGCAGTGGCCAGTGAAAGCTCACTGCACCCTTGAACTCCTGCTCTCAAGCAATCCTCCCACCTCTGTCTCCTGAGTAGCTGGGATTACAGGCGTGCCCCACCATGCCTAGCTAATTTTTAAATTTTTTGTAGAGATAGGGGTCTCATTATGTTGCCTAGGCTGTCTTGAACTCCTGGCCTCAAGTGGTCCTTCCACCTTGGACCTCCAAAATCACTGGAATTAGAGGCATGAGCAACTGTGCCTAGCCATGACATTGTAAATATCTTGTTTCTCATAAAACTGACTCACTAGTTTGATTCTTTCCTGAAACAGTTATTACTATTGCAGTTGCAATATGATTGTGATTTTCTAAATTTACTGTTACTTCCACATTTTATTAGTTGGAGTTCCACTGTAAAGAAGAGCTTTCTCTTGGACTCCAGTTTGTTATTTGTTTGTGTTTATATTCGTATGGGTTCATGGATTGCTAATATATTCAGTGCATTGTTATCTCATTTGGGTTATCATTATTTTGATGCTCAAACTGTTTCAGATTTAGCCAGTGGGATCCCCTTCCAACTGTTTCCTTTGTCCTTTGAATATGTTCCCATCATTCATTGAGCACTTCCTTGTTTTCTGTCACAACAAGGTGTTTCAGACCCTTCTTATACCTCCCTTGATTCAGTCCTGCAATCAGTCATTTCTCCAAGGAGCCCTTGTATTTTTTTTAGTAGAGAATGGTATTTATAAACTACAGTCTTTTTTTTTTTTTTGAGACAGAGTTTCGCTCTGTTGCCCAGGCTGAAGTGCAGTTGGCGTGATCTCGGCTCACTGCAACCTCCACCTCCCGTGTTCGAACAATTCTCCTGCCACAGCCTCCCAAGTAACTGGGATTACAGGCACCCGCCACCACGTCCGGCTAATTTTTGTATTTTTAGTAGAGATGGGGTTTCACCATGTTGGCCAGGCTGGTCTCAAACTCCTGACCTCATGTGATGCTCCCGCCTCGGCCTCCCAAAGTTCTGGGATTACAGGCATGAGCCACTTTGCCCGGCCAGAAACTATACAGTCTTTATTCTAGATATGCTCATTTCTCCTGGGTGTCATTGCTTCTAGACTTTCTCATCAGACAGAGCTAAGAAATACATGTTTGGTTACCCAGGTGTGGTGGCAGACGCCTATAGTCCCAGCTACTCAGGAGGCTGAGGCAGGAGAATGGCATGAACCCGGGAGGTGGAGCTTGCAGTGAGCCGAGATTGTGCCACTGCACTCCAGCCTGGGCGACAGAGCGAGATTCCGTCTCAAAAAAACAAAGCAAAAGAAAAAAGAAATACATGTTTGGTTGTAGATGTATTTTTTTTTTAAAGTCTCCTTGTGGATGTACTTTAATAAATACATGGTTTTTGGGGGTGCGTGTGTACATCTTATGTAATTTTATATCTGCCAATATTTATATCTGTATAGGTGGCTGGATAGATTAAAAACTATGATAATCCTGTTACATAAGCAAGCATACCTAGTTCATATTGACACCTCCAATAATACCCAGTTTATTACCTTAGGGTTCATTCTGTCCCTCCTCCTTTCTGTATTTTTTTCTTTCTCCAAGGAAGAAATATAACTCCATAATATGTTTACTTTAATCCTAGAAAGCACATAAAGTGATTAACCCATACCACTGTGAAGAAAATCTAATTGGAGCTTATTATTTATCTTTTTTGTTTGCTTTTTGTCTTTAGCCTGATAATACAAAGAAAATACTGAGTTCAGAAGTTAACTTTGAGGCTGGGTATGTTGGTGCATGGCTATAATCCCAACACTTAAAGGCCAAGACAGGGCTGGGTGCGGTGGCTCACGTCTGTAATCCCAGCACTTTGGGAGGCCAAGGCGGGTGGATCATTTGAAGTCAGGAGTTTAAGACTAGCCTGGCCAGCATAGTGAAACCTTGTCTCTACTTAAAATACAAAAATTAGTGGAGACGAGTGTGGTGGCACATGCCTGTAATCCCAGCTATTCGGGAGGCTGAGGCAGGACAATCACTTGAGCCTGTGAGGCAGAGGTTGCCGTGAGCCAAGATACTCCACTGCACTCCAGTCTGGGTGACAGAGTGAGATCCTGTTTCAAAAAAAAAAAAAAAAGCCAAGACAGGAGGATCGTTTGAGGCCAGGAGTTCAAGACCATCCTGGGCAACGCAGTGAGAGCCCTATCTCTACAAAAGCATGTATGTATATATGTTAGCCAGGTGTGGTGGTGTGCACCTGTAGTCCTAACCACTTGGGAGGCTGAGACGAGAGGATTGCTTGAGGCCAGGAGTTTGAGGCTGCAGTGAGGTATATGATAGCACCACTGCACTCTAGCCTGGGTGACAGAGCAAGACCCCATCTCTAAAAAAAATTTTTTAAGCAGGGTCTTGCTCTGTCACCCAGGCTGGAGTGCATTGGCGTGATTACGGCTCATTGTAGCCTTGATATTCTCAGTCTCAGGTGATCCCCCAACCTCAGCCCTCCTAGTAGCTAGGACCACAGGGGGATGCCACCACACCCAGCTAATTTTTGTATTTTTTTGTAGAGATGGGTTTTCATCATGTTGCCCAGGCTGGCTTGGAATGCCTGGGATTACAGGTATGAGCCACTGTACCTGGCCAAGAATTTTTTTTTTAAGTTAACTTTGATTAGTTCTTTAGGTTATTCATTTAGAATATAGTTTGTTTCACTCATTTATTTTTGTATTCAGTTTTAGATTTGTGTCAGTCCGTTTGCATTGCCATAATTAAATACCTGAGACTGGGTAATTTATAAAGAAAAGAGGTTTTTTTTTGGCTTATGATTCTGCAGCCTATACCAGAAACTAGCGTCTACTCCTGGTGAGAAGTTAGGAAGTCTCTAATCATGGCGGAAGGCAAAGGGGGAGCTGGCTTATCACATGGCAAGAGAGGAAGAGAGAAAAGAGGGAAGTCCCAGACTCTTAAACAACCAGATCGTGTATGAACAATTGGAGGAGAACTCACTCATGATTAAGGGGGTAGTACTAAGCCAGTCATGAGGGATCTGCCCCCATGATCTAATACCTCTCACTAGGTCCCACCTCCAACATTGGGGATCACATTTCAACATGAGACTTGAAGGGGACAAACATTCAAACTATATCAGGATTTTTCTCCTCATCCTTATTCAGTATATATATATATTTTTTAGCAGATAGTTAACTTTGCTCTACCCAAACTGCCTGTCATGGGTGCCAGCTCAAATATAAGTTCAATTCTTTTACCGTTAGCTGCTTGGAATCTGCCCTGTGCCTGCAGTGTTCAGAGGTCAGTCAGCAATTTGGACAGAATTTATGTTGCCTCACATTGGATCTCTCTACAATTTACAATGTGGTTGCTCCAAATTCTGTTCTCTAGTTTTCCTTTGCAGGTTTCTATCCATTTTCTAAATGCTCTGAGGGTCCCAAATATAACCTGCCCTCAGGATAAATGCTGTGAAACTAGAAATTGTCATTCCCCTCTCCCTTTAATATCTACCTGTTTTTGTTCACTTTCCAATACATTCAGGTGGTAATTTTTAATATTTCATTCCAAATTTATAATTGTATCTGGAAGGTTAGTTCAGTGGAAGCTTACTCAGCCATGACCAGAAGTGAAACCAATTTTATGTTTGATTATTTAAAACATGTTATTTCAAAAGTCAGATCTGTACAAAAAGGTGTTACTTAAAAGGTATGTGTCTCCACTCCAACCTTCTTTCTACCCCATTCTCATCCTTCATTTTGAATCATTTCACAAGAGTTTTGTCTGAGGAATGATTACTACTATTTTTTTTGAGACAGGGTCTCACTCTGTCATCCAGGCTGGAGTGCAGTGGCACAATCACAGCTCACTGCAGCCTTGACTTCCCAGGGTCAGGTGATCCTCTCACCTCAGCCTCCTGAGTAGCTAGGACTACAGGTGCCTGCCACCACGCCCGGCTAAGTTTTGTATTTTTTGTAGTGGCAGAGTTTTGCCATATTCTCCGGGCTGGTCTCAGAACTCCTGAGCTCAAACCCATCCACCTGCCTTGGCACCTCCCAAAGTGCTAGGATTTCAGGCGTGAGCACTGCACCTGGCCTAAAGAATGATTCTTGACCTTGACTTTTTTTGAGTATTAGATCTCAAATGCCATCATTGACATTCATTTTTTATCAGTTGGATTTGGATTAAGAGATTTCATCTTCATCTAGAGATTAGAATTTGTAAGTTAATGATCAAACCTTGCTGCAATGCACTGTTGTCATATTTCTATCCTGATATATTTCACAGCTTAATTGGAGGATTAAAAAGAGAAATGTCTACTTGTTCTGCAGTTTTCTTTAAAAAAAAAAATGAATTGCCAAATTCTAAATTCACAATTTTATAAACGTTTTTATAGTAGTTAGGTGATCCCTCTTTAATATTATTAAGAAACACTTGGGCCAGGCGCCATGGCTCACGCCTGTAATCCCAGCACTTTGGGAGGTGGGCAGATCACCTGAGGTCAGGAGATCGAGACCAGCCTGGCCAACATGGTGAAACCCCATCTCTACCAAAAATATAAAAAATTAGCCGAGTGTGGTGGCGAGTGCCTGTAATCCCAGCTACTTGGGAGGCTGAGGCAGGAGAATCGCTTGAAGCTGGGAGGTGGAGGTTGTGGTGAGCCCAGATCCTGCCACTGCACTCCAGCCTAGGTGACAGTGTGAGACTCTTGTCTAAAACAAAAAAATCACCTGGAGAGAATGTTTAGAAAAGATAGATTCCTGGGCCCCTCACCTAGAGGAATCTGTAGGTCTGAGCTAGGACCCAGGAATCTGCATTTTAACAAGCACTCCAGGTATACTCACGCAGTTGATTCATGAGCCATTCTTTAGTACACAGTGAAGCATAAGAATAAGAACTAAATCTTGGGACACGCCTTCATTTGAAAACAGAAGTATAGGCCAGGCACCGTGGCTCACACCTTTAATCCCAGCACTTTGGGAGGCCGAGTTGGGTGGATCACGAGGTCAGGAGTTCAAGACCTGCCTGGCCAAGATGGTGAAACCCCGTCTCTACTAAAAATGCAAAAAGTAGCCGGGCGTGGTGGCAGGTCCCTGTAATCCCAGCTACTCAGGAGGCTGAGGCAGAGAATTGCTTGAACCTGGGAGGTTGCAGTGAACCGAGATTGCATCACTGCACTCCAGCCTGGGCGACAGAGCGAGACTCCGTCTCAAAAAAAAAAAAAAAGAAAACAGAAGTATACTAAAGACATACAAGGTGGTGTCTGAGAAGCCAGGAGAAGAGATTCTTAATAAGTAGGGAATGGTCAGTGTGTCCTGTATTTTAAAGGGATGAGGCTTATTGAAAACTGAAAAAGGCCTTTGAATAGTAAGGCCTTGACAAGTAAGTCAGTAATATTCTTCAAGGTACCATTGCAATTGAGTAAAGACAGGAATTAGATTGTACAGTAAGAAGAAAGAGGTGATGAGAGAAAACCCCCTTCTTAACTGTCCCCACCCATCTTGATCTCATTGTTTCATTACTTTCAGTAGCACCTATATTTTCAGGTCACACATTATATTGGTTAATAAGCTGCCTAGTGTCTACTGTTTTCTTCGACAAGAATATATGCTTCTGAAAAGCAGATATTTTATATTGTTACTGAATTTCCTCTCTGTCTGACACAGTACTGGATATAATTAAGAACTTTAGGGACACCTAATGACTTGCCTTTTTCTGGACAGCTGTGAATTAATGAGGTTAAGGCTGGACGCGGTGGCTCACACCTGTAATCCCAGCATTTTGGGAGGCCGAGGCGGGCGGATCACGAGGTCAGGAGATCAAGACCATCCTGGCTAACACAGTGAAACCCCGTCTCTACTAAAAATACAAAAAATTAGCCAGGCGTGGGGGAGGCTGAGGCAGGAGAATGGCGTGAACCCCGGAGGCGGAGCTTACAGTGAGCCGAGATCGCGCCACTGCACTCCAGCCTGGCGACAGAGCGAGACTCTGTCTCAAAAAATAAAAAAATAAAATAAATAAAATAAATAACATTAATGAGGTTAACTTTTGAGTTTTGTTAGTTGTTTTTTTTATTTCCTATGTGGGTTGCAGAAGTAGTTTCATTATTTTACTCATTATAGATATGCGTTCCTATCAAAACATGCGTCACCTGTCTGAAAAAGACGATTCTCACAACCCCCAGTAGTTAACACAGAGTGCTTGAGCGTCTGGACAAGGTAAACGGGAGTATTCTACTCATGAGAATTTGTAATCAACTACTCAATATAATGATCCACTTAACTTTTATACACTTCTCAATCTTAGTATTTAGTCAAATTAAAAATTTTTTTAATTAAAAATGTTTTTATGTTCACAGGTATCAGGCTACATACATTTTAATACTCAGTTTATGTATTCATCTTAGATGTTCTGGAGAAACAGCTTTTTGTAAACTTTTTGGGAGTTTAATACATTGATGCATATGTCATTACCTAAAGAATTTATTTAGTTGTAAAACAGCTCACTTCCATATAATTATACATTTGAATATTTTAGTCTGTTAGTCTCAAAGTATTTTAAAAATAATTATTTCCCCACAAAACATATATGCACACATGAAACAATTGAAATTAAGCATGGGGCATGGCTTTTTTTGTTTGTTTGTTTTTGGTAGAGGTAGTGTCTCACTATGTTTTCCAGGCTGATCACGAACTTCTACCCTCAAGTGATCCTCCTGCCTTGGCCTTCCAGACATGAGCCACCATGCTCGGCCTAGGCATTTGGTCTTGTAGTCAGTCTTGTAGCAACACATTATTATTATTAAATCAAGAATTAATTCAAGTTCAAATGAAATATCTACTGCTGGTTCTAACTGGGACAGATTTGAGTATTTATCATAGAATTACCAATTATTACTGATTTTTTAGGAACATGGTAACTGATTTCCTTGTACTAAATTCAAACATTGAATCAGGTAGTTTCAGTCATACTATGCTTACTTCAGGAAATGACTATAGCCTGATTAGTTATTTTTGGTTTTTTTTTTGAGACAGAATTTCACTCTTGTTGCCCAGGCTGGAGTGCAATGGCCCAGTCTCGACTCACTGCACCCTCCATCTCCCGGATTCAAGCGATTTTCCTGCCTCAGCCTCCCAAGTAGCTGGGATTACAGGCGCCTGCCACCATGCCCAGCTAATTTGTGTATATTTTTAGTAGAGATGAGGTTTTACCATGTTGGCCAGGCTGGTCTCAAACTCCTGACCTCAGGTGATCCACCCACCTTGGCCTCCCAGAGTGTTGGGATTACAGGCATGAGTCACCTTGCCCGGCCCTAGACTGATTTTTTTTTTTTTGATACAGATTGTAGCTGTGTCGCCAGGCTGGAGTGCAATGGTGCAATCTTGGCTCACTGCAACCTCCGCCTCCTGGGTTCAAGCGATTCTCCTGCCTCAGCCTCCCGACTAGCTGGGATTACAGGTGTCTGCCACTGTGCCTGGCTAATTTTTGTATTTTTAGTAGAGATGGGGTTTTACTGTGTTGGCCAGGCTGGTCTCAAACTCCTGACCTCGTGATCCGCCCACCTTGGCCTCCCAAAGTGCTGGGATTACAAGCATGAGCAACCGTTCCCGGCTGACTGATTAGTTTTTATACAGCATGTCGACTGTGGACTTCAAAAATATACTGGGAGTATTCTTAAGTTTTCACTTATGTTCACTGTATATTTTGGAGGCAGAATTGTTTTATAGGCAACCAAGAACTTAACAAATACATACCAGTTTCAGAGAAAAAAACAAAAAAAGAACTTAGCAAATGCAATCATAAAAATATGAAATAAAAAATTTTGTTAAAACTATATCTATATTGTCTTCCGAGTTACGTGTGGCTGTTAGTCACTTTTTGTTGTAAGTATTCACACTGGGCTGAGCACAGCTTGTAGTCACAGCATTCTGGGAGACCAAGGACAGTGGATCACTTGAACCCTGGGAGTTTGAGACCAGCCTGGCCAACATGGTGAAGCCCCAATTCTACAATAAATATAAAAATTAGCCAGATATGGTTGTATTTACCTGTAGTCCCAGCTGCTTGGGAGGCTGAGGCAGGAGAATCGCTTGAGCCTGGGAGGCGGAGGCTGCAGTGAGCCAAGATCTTGCCACTGCACTCCAGTCTGGACAACAGGAGTAAAACTCTCTATCTCAAAAAAAAAAAAAAAAAAATTCATACTAGACATTCTGGACAGGGCACTATCAGAAATCAGTCTAAGCTTTAATATTTTCATCTGTATAATACAAGTTATATTCAAAAGCCTCTTATGCTAATAGTTATGTGTGAAATATTTAGAGTCAGAAGTTGGTAAACCGTGCTGTGAGGTCAGTATATACCACTTATCTTTTATGCCTCTGTTACTGTCTTCAGGAAGGAGGGAATGGATGAAGGCAGACAGGCAAATATGATCAAATATAGATCCACCTCCAAAAATTAAAGGGTTTTTAAAATTTTAAAGCAGCTATAAACATATATTTTTAATTATTTTTACTTGATACCAAAAAAATTTCTCTTTAAGCATTGATTTTTAACAAGGCAAGTATAGATAGTTGATCTACCAAATTTTGCACAAAATTCTTCAAGAGGCAGATAATATTTGATAAAAAATTATTTGCATATCTATTATGTCAACAAAGCAAGTTACAAAACTAGTTTATATAAGAAACAAAACCTGTGTGTATGTGTATGTATGTTGTTTGTAGGGACAGAAAATTCATGGGAAGATAAATAAGCAACAGTCACTGTCTCAAAGACAGAAGGGACTTTTTACAGTATGTGTATTACCATCTGTGTGTTTTTCAATTAAAATCAGCCCGTCAAAGTAAGTGTAATACACAATATTAGACTTAATAAAAGGATTGGCTAGGCACAGTGGCTCATGCCTGCAATCCCAGCACTTTGGGAAGCTGGCGTGGGAGGATCGCTTGAGGCCAGGAATTCGAGAGCAGCCTGGGCAACAGCAAGACCCGGTCTCTATTTTAAAAATAATAGTGAAAAGATTTACGTCTCTGCTGTTCGTATTTTTTTTTTTCTGGCCTTCACTACCTCCTCCCAGTTCTGCCCTCTGCTATACTTTTTTTTTTTTTTTTTTTTTTTTTGATACGGAATCTTGCTGTGTTGCCCAGGCCAGATGCTCTCCGCTTACTGCAACCTGTGCCTCCCAGGTTCAAGCAATTGTCCTGCCTCAGCCTCCCGACTAGTTGGGATTACAGGTGCCTACCACCACGCCCAGCTAATTTTTGTATTTTTAGTAGAGATGGGGTTTCACCAAGTTGGCAAGGGAGGCCTCAAACTCCTGACCTTGTGATCCGCCCACCTTGTCCTCCCAAAGTGTTGGGATTACAGACGTGAGCCACCGTGCCCAGCTCTGCTATCCTTATTAAAATCTCTCTTCATTGGGCTTTAGTGGCCATTTTGTAAGGTAATCTTGAGAATGTAGAGTTGCTATTATCTGAAAATTGAAAAACTATCCTTAAACATTAATAATTCTCTGAGAGGCAGAATTCTCTCTCTTTTTTTTTTTTTTTGAGATGGAGTCTTGCTCTGTTGCCAGGCTGGAGTGCAGTGATGCGATCTCAACTCGCTGCAACCTCCTACTCCCTGGTTCAAGCGATTCTCCTGCCTCAGCCTTCGAAGTAGCTGGAATTACAGGCATGCTCCACCATGCCCAGCTAATTTTTGTATTTTTAGTAGAGACAGGGTTTCACCATGTTGGCCAGGCTGGTCTCAATCTCCTGACCACGTGATTTGCCTGCCTCGACCTCCCAAAGTGCTGAGATTACAGGTGTGAGCCACCACACCTGGCCCAGAATTCTTTTTAATATTGTCTTGTAATAAAATTTTGGCTGATTCTTAAGTTGGAAATAACAAATAAAGACTTCTCAGTATTTTAATAAGGAGATTTCCACTTATATTTTGCTATGAGCTTCTTTTTTAGGGAGTTTCTGGGTTTATTTAAGAAGGAGAAGAGGAAGTTGCTTATGATCTATTTCAGCATTATGGTACAGAAGGTTTTTGGTTTATTTGTTTGTTTGTTTTTTTGAGATGGAGTTTGGCTCTTGTTGCCCAGGCTGGAGTGCAGTGGCATGATCTCGGCTCACTGAAACCTTCGCCTCCGTGGTTCAAGCGATTCTCTTGCCTCAGCCTCCTGAGTAGCTAGGATTACAGGCATGCGCCGCCACGCCTGGCTAATGTTGTATTTTTAGTAGAGACAGGGTTTCTCCATGTTGGTCAGGCTGGTCCCGAACTCCCGATCTCAGGTGATCTGCCCACCTCAGCCTCCCAAAGTGCTGGGATTACAGGCGTGAGCCACCGTGCCCGGCCTGTTTTGTTTTTTTAATTGTGGTAAAATGTTCATAACAGAAAATTTAGTGGCACAGAACACTTTTAAGGTTAAGGGCTTTCCAAGGACTTGGCTATGTGGAATTCTGATAGTCTAAGTTATTGTTGAGGATTTTTACCACATCCTGTCAAAGATGCAGACCAGTTTCTCGTTCTTTAGGCATACTCCAAAAACTCAACCTGCCTTCCTTTGTTCTTATCCACTAAAATCTACTCTTTCTCGTGGAATTCTTAACTCCAACGAACACAGAAGTAGACAACATGGTATAATGAAACTCCTGTTACCCCACTTCAATAATTGTCAACATTTTGCCAATAAAGCTAACATAGGCATTTTTTTATATGGCTTGAGGGCAGGGATTTTACTTTCTTCAAATACAAGGTTTCCTAACACCATTTACTAAATAGTTCATTATTTTCCTACTAATTTGGAAGTCAGGCCGGGCACGGTGGCTCATGCCTGTAATCCCAGCACTTTGGGAGGCCGAGGCGGGCGGATCACGAGGTCAGGAGATCGAGACCATCCCGGCTAACACGGTGAAACTCCGTCTCTACTAAAAATACAAAAAAATAGCTGGGCGTGGCGGCGTGCGCCTGTAGTCCCAGCTGCTGGGGAGGCTGAGGCAGGAGAATGGCGTGAACCCAGGAGGAGGAGCTTGCAGTGAGCTGAGATCGCGCCACTGCACTCCAGCCTGGGTGACAGAGTGAGACTCTGTCTCAAAAAAAAAGTCAACTCTCCTATGTATTAAATTCCTACATGTATTTGGGGCCTTTCTGGATGCCCTGTTTTGTTCCGTCATTTTTTTTGTTTCTTTATAATCACCATATTATTTGGAATTCAGTAATTTTTGTACATTTTAATAAGCACCCTGGCCGGGCACAGTGGATCACGCCTGTAATCCCAGCATTTTGGGAGGCAGAGATGGGGGGATCACGAGGTAAGAAGTTCAAGACCAGCCTGGCCAACATGGTGAAACCCCATCTCTACTAAAAATATAAAAATTAGCCAGGCATGTTGGCACATGCCTGTAATCCCAGCTACTCAGGAGGCTGAGGGAGGAGAATCACTTGAACCCTGGAAGTGGAGGTTGCAGTGAGCCAAGATAGCATCACTGCACTCCAGCCTGGGTGACGGAGTGAGACTCTGTCTCACGGGGGGAAAAAAAGCAGCTCCTCTTTGTCTTTTTTAATAAGTTCTTGGTGATTTTCACACATTTTTCATCCATATCAACTTCAGAATCAATTTTTTTCGTTAAGCAAAAATACCTATTTGGATTCAATTCATATATTGGACATTTAATCAGGAAATTAAATTACATTGGGAAGTATTGGTATCTTCTAAGATATTAAATTATGCTATCCAAGAACATCTTATGTTTTGCTAATTATTCTTGTCTTCATTTTCTTTTAAATGAGATGGAGTCTCACTCTGTCTCCCAGGCTGGAGCGCCGTGGTGCGATCTCCGCTCACTGCAACCTCCGCCTCCCAGGTTCAAGTGCTTCTCACTCCTCAGCCTCCTGAGTAGCTGGGATTACAGGCACCCACCACCATGCCCGGCTCATTTTTAGTATTTTTAGTAGAGATGGGCTTTTGCCATGTTGGCCAGGCTGGTCTCGAACTCCTGACCTCAGGTGATCCACCCCCCCTTGGCCTCCCAAAGTGTTTGGATTACAGGCGTGAGCCACCGTGCCCAGCCATCCCATTCTTCTTAAACTTCAGTTTATTAATTTACATCAGTCTGAATTTATGGCTTCCCTTTTTTATTTAGTAAATTGTAATTCATTGCTCTCGTTTGTTTTCATATTCAGGTTGTCTCAGATTTGGCCATTGGGAGCCCTTTCAGGCTGGTTACCATGACTTTTTGACGTGTCCCCATCATTCTTTGAGCACTCACTTGCTTTCTATCACAATGTGTTCCAGGCTCATCTTACATTTTCTCTGCCCTATTTCTCCAAGGAGCCTTGATTCCTTCTACTAGAAAGAAATGTTTAGAAGCCAGTATCTGGGAGTTAAATACCATTGCCATTGAGGGGTTATTGCTCCAGGCCCTCTTAGTAAACAGAGCTCGAGGGGGAAGAAAAAAATATATATGTGTGTGTGTGTGTGTGTGTGTGTGCATGTATGTACATGAACACGTGCATATATGTACACAATTTACATGTATGTTTATATCTGTATATATTGAGAACTATGTTTCTGTTAATATACTGGTATTTCCAATTCCAGTCCAACACTGCATAATTTAGTCTAGTTTTCTCCCTTTCCAGATTCACATCTCCCTTTGTAACAGAAACCTGACTTCTGTTGTGGTTAGTTTTTTTTTGTTTTTAGAGATAGGATCTTGCTCTGTTGCCCGGACTAGACTGCAATGGCATGATCACAGCTCCCTGTAACCTTGAACTCTAGGGTTCAAGTGATCCACCTTGGCCTTCCCAAAAGCTGGGATTACAGGCATGAGCCACCTTGCCCATCTTTGTTATGGTTAATGTATTTTATTATTTACTCAGTTCCCCTGATTTTAACCAATTTCACTCTACAGTTGCACTCTCTCTCTCTCTCTCTCTCTCTCTCAAAGATCCACTCTTCACTTCATTGGGTTCGGGCACTTCTTGCCATGCCACCTTCCTCCTGTTGCACAGACAAAGTCCTGCTTGGGTTCTAAAACCCACACTAGGTTTATCCTCTATGTGGATGCCCTTCTCACCTTACTTTGTCTCTGACACTCTACCCAAGACTGCCCATTCACCCTGCTTGTGTCCCAGTATCTCCTGCTAGGTCACCCTCCTCAAGGGTCCTCTCCTCACTCTGCTTGGACTCTGACGTATTGTTCAAGCCTCTGCACCCAATCTCTAACCTGGCATTGATACCTACCTTGCTATGCCCCTCCTAATGGCTTTAGTACTGACTCTTTCAACAAAGGAAGGGAAGAGGAAGAAAACATGTACCTATATGTTTTAAAGACATGTACTATATATATATATAAATTATTTAAACTTTGTCCATTAATAATCTTCCCTCCTGAGGTAGTTTGTGAAAACCTTACTAAAAGCGTACTGCTTTCAATAAGCACATGAAAAGATGCTCAACATCATTAGCCATCAGGGAAATGCCAATCATAACAACAATGGGGTACCAATTCGCACTCCCTAGGATGGCTGTAATCAAAAAGTGTTGTCAAGGATGTGGAGGCCGAGGCAGGCGGATCACCTGAGGTCAGGAGTTCGAGACCAGCCTGGCCAACAAGGCGAAACCCTGTCTCTAGTGAAAATACAAAAATTAAGCTGGGCACAGTAGCCCACCCCTGTAATCCCAGCACTTTGGGAGGTTGAGGTGGGCAGATCACTTGAGGTCAGGAGTTTGAGACCAGCCTGGCCAACATGGTGAAACCCCGTCTCTACTAAAAATACACAAATTAGCCGGGTGTGGTAGTGTACACCTGTAATCCCAGCTACTTGGGAGGCTGAGGCAGGAGAATCGTTTGAACCAGGGAGGTAGAGGTTGCAGTGAACTGAGATCGTGCCATTGCACTCCAGCCTGAGCAACAGAATGAGACTCCATCTCAAAAAAAAAAAAAAAAGAAAAAAAAAAGAAAAGGATATGGAGAAATTAAAACCCTCACAAATTGCTCGTGAAAATGTACACTACAGTGTACACTGGTACAGCCACTGTGGAACACAGCTTGGCAGTTTCTAAAATCTCTAAATATAGAAATACCACATAACCGGCCAGGTGTGGTGGCTCACACCTGTAATCCCAGCACTTTGGGAGGCCGAGGCAGGTGGATCACTAGAGGTTGAAAGTTCCAGATCAGCCTGGCTAACATGGTGAAACTCTGTCTCCACTAAATATGCAAAATTAGCTGGGTGTGGTGCCTTGCACCTGTAATCTCAGCTACTCAGGAGGCTGAGGCAGGAGAATCGAATCTGGGAGGCAGAGGTTGCAGTGAACCAGGATGGCGCCACTGCAGCCAGGTGACAGCCTGGGTGACAGAATGAGACTCGGTCTCCCAAAAAAGAAAACAAAAAGCAACGAAATACCACATAACGTAGCTATATCCAAGAGAACTGAAAATATATTCACACACAAACTTGGAATGCTTATAGCAGCATTATTTATAATAGCCAAGAAGTTAAAATAACCCAATTGTCCATTAACTGGAGAATGGATACAGTAGAATATTATTCAGCCATAAAAGGAATGAAGTATGAATATGTGCAACAACATGGATATATTCTTTAAAATTGTGCTAAGTGAAAGCCAACACAAAAGTCTTCATTACAGTATTATTCCATTTATATGAAATGTGCGGAATAGGCAAATCCATAGAGAAATAATGTTGATTAGTGGTTGCCAGGGGCTTGGGTGAGGAAGGGATAGAGAGTGACTGCCAACGGGTACAGGGAATCTTTTGAGATTGTTGAAATGTTCTGGAATTACATAGTGGTGATGGTTGCACAACACTGTGAATATACTAAAAAAACCACTGAATTATGCACTTTAAAGTGTGTATTTTAAAAGGTAAATTTTGGGCTGGGCACTGTGGTTCATGCCTGTAATCCCAGCATTTTGGGAGGCCAAGGTGGGCAGATCACTTGAGGTTGGGAGTTGGAGACCAGCCTGACCAACATGAAGAAACCGCATCTCTACTTAAAATACAAAATTAGCTGGGTATGGTGGCGCATACCTGTAATCCCAGCTACTCAGGAAGCTGAGGCCAGAGAATCTCTTGAACCCAGGACGTGGAGGTTGCTGTGAGCCGAGATTGTGCCATTGCACTCCAGCCTGGGCAACAAGAGCAAAACTCCGTCTCAAAAAAATAAAAATAAATAAATGTTTGTTATGAGGGAAAAAAATAATTGCTGTAGTAGCTAAAACCCTGGCAGCCTACCCCACCAATTCTTTTATTTTGGTTTCTAAAGATAATTATCTCGGCCAGGCGAGGTGGCTCACACCTGTAATCCCAGCACTTTGGGAGGCCGAGGCGGGCAGATCACTCGAGGTGAGTAGTTTGAGACCCGCCTGGCCAACATGGCGAAACGCTGTCTCTACTAAAAATACAAAAATTAGCTGGCGTGGTGGCAGGTGCCTGTAATTCCAGCTACTTGGGAGGCTGAGGCAGGAGAATCACTTGAACCAGCGAGGTGGAGGTTGCAGTGAGCTGAGATCGTGCCATTGCACCCCAGCCTGGGCAATAGAGTGAGACTCCATCTCAGAGAAAATACAAATTAAGAAAAAAACAAAAAAGATGGCCGAGCACTGTGGCTCATACTTGTAATCCCAGTACTTTGGGAGGCCAAGGCAGGCAGATCATGAGGTCAGGAGTTTGTGACCAGGTTGACGAACATGGTGAAACCCTGTCTCTACTAAAAATAATAAAATTAGCCGGGCATGGTGGTGCGCGCCTGTAATTCCAGCTACTCAGGAGGCTGAGGCAGTAGAATAGCTTGAACCCGGGAGACGGAGGTTGCAGTGAGCCGAGATCGCGCCACTGCAGTCCAGCCTGGGCAACAGGATGCGCCTCCATCTCAAAAAAAAAAAAAAAAAAGGTAATTATCTTCATTATCAAATATATGGAATAAATAGAATTTAGGCCAGGCAGAGGCAGGTGGATCACGAGGTCAGGAGATGGAGACCATCCTGGCTAACATGGTGAAACCCGTCTCTACTAAAAATAAAAAAAAAAAATTGCCGGGCGTGATGGCAGGCGTCTGTAGTCCCAGCAACTCGGGAGGCTGAGGCAGGAGAATGGCGTGAACCCGGGAGGCGGAGCTTGCAGTGAGCCTAGCTCGCGCCACTGCACTCCAGCCCGGGGGACAGAGTGAGACTCCATCTCAAAAAAAAAAAAAAAAAAAAAAAGATAGAATGTAAAGGGTTGCTAAATAATATTAAATACTTAGACATACTAGATGTGGAGTGGTAGAAGGGATTTAAGTGCTGAGGCTTATATCCATCTTACTAGGGAGCCAGATTAGAACTGGAAAGACTAAGTTCTTACTACTTTTTTTTTTTTGAGATGGAGTCTAGGTCTGTCTCCCAGGCTGGAGTGCAGTGGCACAATCTCGGCTCACTGCAACTTCCGTCTCCTGAGTTCAAGCGATTCTCCTGCCTCAGCCTCCCGATAGCTGTGATTAGAGGTGCCTGCCACCACACCCAGCTAATTTTTGTATGTTTAGTAGAGATGGGGTTTCACTTTGTTGGCCAGGCTGGTCTCAAACTCCTGACCTCGTGATCTGCCTGCCTCGGCCTCCTAAAGTGCTGGGATTACAGGTGTGAGCCACCATGCCCAGCCAGTTCTTACTGCTTTAATAGAGGAACATAGTGACTATATTTGTCTTCTCCTTTTAATTTTTTAAATGCTCTAAAACGTTCAAATCCAGGTGAAAAGCTAACTCAATGACATCTTAATACTTAGAACCCCTTCAGGACATTCTAAGAACAGAATTAGGATTGTTGAGATGTGTGTTTAATGGTATTCCTAGGTCTGCACACACATCTGACTACCAACCTGATGTTTCATGTCTGTCTATTGTGCTTTATTTCATAGAGAAGCTTTCTCTTGAAAGGTTACTAAAGTCTAATTAGGTTCATTGCTTGTAAAGCCTCTCACCTGTGACTCCTGCCACCCCCATATAATATTTATAAAAATTGCTCAGGGGTTAGTGATGTTTTGGCAAACCTAAGAATCTTTAGATTATGAAACTCCTCATAAAAGTACAGTTTAGTGAATGACAGGAAAAAGCAGCATTTCATCAATGCAATGTTTGTTACATTAGATAAATTTTTTGTTTTGGGAATTGAGTTACCTAGATTGGAAGTATAAATGTTTATTTGGGAGTAGAGTTGGATAATCGATATTGAAGAAGATAGAAAATGTATTAAGGAGAACCATCAGAGTGGTAGCAAATTTGTCTCAAGGGAAGAAGAAAGGCATACAACCTTTCCTGGTTATTTGATACCCTCCCTTGCCTGCCACTTAGAAACTGAAAAGGAAAAAAAAAAAAAGAGTCTTAATAGAGAACCCAGGTAAGACTTGGAAACAGAGAGATGAAAAATAAGAAAAAATCAGAAATGCTTAAAAGAACAGTAAAGTGTAATGAAAGAAGGGAAAATAAATAATATGACAGGTAAGGAGAAGATAAAATACTGCAGCAGCTAAATTAAAAAGCCGAAAGTTTCGTTACTGAGCAAAAGAGGCTTGCTGCTTGATGCACTCAAAACTAATACTGTGACACAGGGGGTTTTGTTTTTTTGTTTGTTTTTTAGAAACAGGCTTACTCTGTTGTCCAGGCTAGAGTACAGTGGTGTAATCATAGCTCACTGCAACCTCGTACTCCTGGGTTCAAGTGATCCTCCCACCTTGGCCTCTGGAGTAGCTGGGGCTACATATACATGCATACCACCATGCGCAGCTGATTTTTTGTGTGTTTTTTTTTTTTTTTTTTTTTTTTTTTTAATTTTTGAGAGGGAGTCTCACTTTGTTGCCCAGGCTGGAGTGCAGTGGCGCGATCTCAGTTCACTGCAACCTCTGCCCCCCTGGGTTCAAGCAGTTCTTCTGCCTCAGCCTCCCAAGTAGTTGAGATTACAGGTGTGTGCCACCACACCTGACTAATTTTTGTATTTTAGTAGAGACTGGGTTTCACCATGTTGATCAGGCTGGTCTTGAACTCCTGACCTCAAGTGATCCATGCACCTTGGCCTCCCAAAGTGCTGGGATTACAGGCTTGAGCCACCATGCCCAGCCTAATTTTTGTGTTTTTTTGTAGAGATAGGGTCTCACCATGTTGCCCAGGCTGGTCTCAACCTCCAGGGCTCAAGTAATCCTCCTTGCCTTAGCCTCCCAAAGTGCTGAGGTTATAGGCATGAGCCACTGTGCCTAGCCAACACTGAGTTTTTGAGTAAAGGAAAGATTTTTACTGCAAGTTGACTAACACATAGACAGGAGTCCAGCTCAAATCTGTTGCCCTGTGCTGGCTTTAATGCACTAATTTTATTAGAAAAGGTTTAGGGGATGAATTCTTAGATTAGCAGGTAACTGGCGGAAGGAAAGGGGAGGTCTGGAAAGTCTTCAGGCATGCATGGCTGTCTTTTCATGCTACCTCATGGATTGCATGTGCAAATTCAGGGGAAGTTAGTATGAAACGTGATGGAAATTCCAGCTGTGACATCAGCAAACTGGTTCTGTGCAGACTCAAGTTGGACACATTGGTTCCAGCTGATGTCACCCAGTTTTGTGATCTTACAAGCAGAAGGAGTTTCAGCAAGTTGTTTCTTTTTTTTTTTTTTTTTTTTTAATTTGTAGACAGGGTCTCATTCTGTCACTGGAGTGCAGTGGGGCGATCTCAGCTCACTGCAACCTCTGTTTCCTTGATTCAAACAATCCTCCCGCCTCAGCCTCCCGAGTAGCTGAGGCTACAGGCACACGCCGCCACAGCCAGGTAGTTTGTATTTTTTGTAGAGACATGGTTTTGCCCTGTTGCCCAGGCTGGTCTTGAACTCATGGGCTCAATCTCAATCTGTCTGCTCTCTTCAGCCTCCCAAAATGCTGGGATTACAGGTGTGAGCCACCACACCTGGCCTAAGTTTTTTTCTTCTTCTTCTTCTTTTTATTTTTATTTTTATTTTTTATTTTTTTTGAGATGGAGTCTCGCTCTATCACTTAGGCTGGAGTGCAGTGGCATGATCTTGGCTCACTGCAACCTGCGCCTCGCAGGTTCAGACAATTCTCCTGCGCAAGTAGCTGGGGTTACAGCGTCCACCACGCCTGGCTAATTTTTGTATTTTAGTAGAGACGGGGTTTCGCCATATTGGCCAGGCTGGTCTCGAACTCCTGACCTCAGGTGATCCGGCCGTCTCGCACCATTGCGCTCCAGCCTGGGCAACAGAGCAAAAACTCCGTCTCTAAATAAATAAATAAAATAAAAATAGTAGACAAACAGCAGGTACAGACCTTGACAAGAAGGAAGAGAAATCTCAGCATGTATAGAAGTATAAGTCCTAGTTTAAGTAGTCCTTCAAAAATAGATCTTATTCCTGATGGGATCCATGAAAACAAGCTTTTAAATATATATATCCAGGTTTGTTAGAGGACACTTAGAGATAATTCAGGACTCAGTCTGAATTATAGACAATAACTCAAAAACAGTGGTCGGGGTTGGAATCTGATACAAGGTATAGTTTTCTTTAGAAGCATAATATTTTTCTCTTCAGTCCCTTATTTCTATCAAAGACAAATGGTAGTAATCAATTTGTGTGCAAAGTAACTTTTAGTCCTATTATACCTGGCCTGATTATTTGCATAACGTGCAACAAGAATAGTGATTGGCCATATAGACACTTTTTAAAAAAAAATGACTTTGCTGGAACTTTTTAATAAGGAATCCTAGACTTTTAAAAGCCTCAAGGCTTTTACTAAAATACAAAAATTAGTCAGGCGTGGTGGCACACGCCTGTAATCTCAGCTACTTGGGAGGCTGAGACAGAAGCCTCAAGGCTATGCCTATAATACTTGTATGAATGGGTGTATTCCTCTCTACCTTTTAAAAAATTTTTTATTGTAGGCCAGGTGCGGTGGCCCACTCCTGTAATGCCAGCACTTTGGGAGGCCAAGGCGGGTGGATCACGAGGTCAGGAGATCGAGACCATCCTGGTTAACACGGTGAAACCCCATCTCTACTGAAAATACAAAAAATTAGCCGAGCGTGGTGGTTGGGCGCCTGTAGTCCCAGCTACTCCAGAGGCTGAGGCAGGAGAATGGCACAAACCTGGGAGGGGGAGCTTGCAGGGAACCAAGATCACGCCACTGCACTCCAGCTTGGGTGACAGAGTGAGACTCCGTCTCAAAAAAAAAAAAAAATTTTATTGTATTAAAATTTTTTTTAAATTTTTTATTTCCCACCATTCCAATAGAAACCTATTTTTTTTTTTCTTTTTTTAAGAGACAGTCTGGCTTTGTTGCCCAGGCCAAAGCATAGTGGGGTGATCACAGTTCCCTGCAGCCACTAACTCCTGAGCTCAAGTGATCCTCCTGTCTTAGCCCCCTGGATAGCTAAGACTACAGGCGTGCACCACAATCCTCAGCTAAATTTTTTCATTTTTACAGAGTCGGGGTCTCACTGTGTTGCCCATACTGGCCTCAAACTCCTGGCCATGGGCCAGGTGTGGTGACACATGCCTGTAATGCCTGCACTTTGGGAGGCCAAGGTGGGTAGATAACCTGAGCCCAGGAGCTCGAGACCAGCCTGGGCAACATGGCAAAACCCTGTCTTTAGGAAAAAAAACAAAACAAAAAAACAAAAAAAAAAAGATCAAACCGTTGGCCGCAAGTGATCCTCCACCTGCCTTGGCCTCCCAGAGTGCTAGAATTATATATAGGTGTGAGCCACCATGCCTGGCCTGGCTTCCCCTAGACTTAGAATACAGTTGAAATCATTTACTATGTCCACAAAGTCTTTTAACTTTTTTTTTTTTTTTTTTTTTGAAATGGTGTCTTGCTCTGTCGCCCAGGTTGGAGTGCAGTGGAGCGATCTCAGCTTATTGCAACCTCTGCCTCCCAAGTTCTAGCGATTCTCCTGCCTCAGCCTCCCAAGTAGCTAGGATTACAGGCACGTGCCACCACACCCAGCTAGTTTTTGTATTATTAGTAGAGACAGAGTTTCACCATGTTGGCCAGGCTAGTCTTGGAATCCTGACCTCAGGTGATCTGCCCGCCTCGGCCTCCCAAAGTGCTGGGGATTACAGGTGTGAGCCACTGTGCCCAGTCTTTTTTTAAACATATTCTGACCCTTGACTAACAGAACTTTGCTCAATATCCTCATCTATAAGATGGAAATGCTAATAGTACCTATCTTATAGAATTGTTTTAAGGAGTCATTGGATTAGTATGTAAATTTACACACTTAGAATGATGCCTGATACATAATTAAGAACTCAGTATAGGGTTGTGCTGCTGCTTCAGTCCAGCTTCACTGTCTATTCTGATCTTCAAACATTGCTTTGTCATACACCCACTATTTCGTCTCCTGGAATGCTCTTCTCCCTAGATCTTGGCAATCTGTTTCCTTTGATCATTTAGATCCTAAATCAAATACCTACTCCTAGGGGAGGCTTTCCTTGACCACCCTTCTATCACATTACTCAGCTTTATGTTTTTTATAGTACTCATCACTAATTGAAATTTTCTTATATATTTCACTTATTTTATGTCTACCTCCAGCCCCTATGCCATGAGTTACTTAACAGTAGGGACTTAAAACAGTGCCTGTAGATAGCAGGTGGTAAAAATGTTTTTCGAATGAAACTCACCACCCTCCAAATCAGAATGCTTTTCTTTCCTTTCAGGCAAGCTGAAAAATTATAACCACAGTTTCAGAGATTGCTCATCATTTTAACTAGATGTTTCCCCCTTTTGTATCCACCTATCCGGTTCTCCGTAGAGAAGGCAGATTCTCTAGACATTATTCACTATAATTGGTCTCTGGGCTTTTATTCAAGGATTTTCCTGTCCCTTGCTGGTGTCTTGCTGAGATTGCAGGATATAGATCAGTTATATTTGTTTTCCATGTTGCTCCTTGCTTAACCCTCCGAGCTTATTTAATTTATTATCAGTTTTAAACAGTCCCTTACATGGGCCTCTATAGTTGGAGAAAAATAAAAATATCAGAAATCTGTTAGAGGAAGTAAATGTGTAAGAAAACATAAGGGAAGATTCTTGAAACCAGTTCAGTTGCTATTAATAGTTTTTCTGACATTAGGCAAATATTTCAATCACCAAAAGCACTTTCTGCTTCAAAACTGAAAATATTTAAAATAGTGTGATACTGGCATAAAGCAGACATAGACCAATGGAATAGAATAGAGAGTTCAGAAATAAACCTTCACATATATGGTCAAATGATTTTTGACAAAGATGCCAGGACCGTTCAGTGGGGAAAAGTACAGTCTTTTCAATAAATGGTCTTGCAAAGACCTGTATCTAAGAACTAAAATTATAAAATCTTTGGAAGAAAACAGGAGAAAAACTTCATGACATTGAGTTTAGCAGTGATTTCTTGGATTTGACACCAAAAGTTCAGGAAATGAAAGAAAAAATAGATAAAGTGGATTACATCAAAATTTAAAACTTGTTTTAAAGCCGGACGTGTGGTGGTGGGATGCCTGTAATCCCAGCTACTCGGAAGGCTGAGACAGGCGAATCACGTGAACCCAAGAGGCTGAGGTTGCAGTGAGCCGAGATTGTGCCACTGCACTCCAGCCTGGGTGACAGAGCAAAACTCCGTCTTAAAAAAAAGAAAAAAGAACTCACTCTGTCACCCAGGCTGGAGTACGGTGCTGTGATTGTAGCTTACTGCAGCCTCAAAGTGAACACAATAGATCCTCCTACGTCAGCTTCCCAAGTAGCTGGAACTACAGGCATATACCAGCATGCCTGGCTACTTTGTTTTTTTTGTTTGTTTGTTTTTTGAGACACAGTCTCACTCTTGTCTCCCAGGCTGGAGTACAATGGCACCATCTCGGCTCACTGCAACCTCCACCTCCCAGGTTCAAGTGATTCTTCTGTCTCAGCCTCCCGAGTAGCTGGGATTACAGGCGCCCCCACCACCACGCCTGGCTAATTTTGTATTTTTAGTAGAAACGGGGTTTCACCGTGTTTGTCAGGCTGGTCTCGAACTCCTGACCTCAGATGACCCACCGACCTCAGCCTCCCAAAGTGCTGGGATTACAGCCGTGAGCCACCGTTCCCAGCTTAATTTTTAAAATTTTTGTAGAGACAGGGTCTCACTGTATTTTCCAGGCTGTTCTCAAACTCTTGGCCTCAAGTTATCCTCCTGCCCTCACATCCCAAAATGGTGGAATTACAGGTTTTAGCCATCATGCCTAGCCAAAGCTATGTTTTTTCTTTTCTTTTTTAAAATAGGGAGCCTCACTGTGTTGCCCAGGCTGGTCTTGAACTCCTGGCCTCTAGCAGTCTTTCCACTTCAGCCTCCCAAGGAGGTGGGATTATAGGCATGAGCCACCTTGCCTGATCTCCCATTCACTTTTATTTCCAGGATTCCCTGACCTATTTGCACAGGTAGCTTATGGTGTGGTTTATCAGGCTTTAAGCAAATAACTTATTGGTCTGCTTCAAAATAAATATTTATTTACCTTCTATAAGGCTGAGAAAAATTCTAGACAGTAAATATTTTCTAACATTGCTGTGTTAAAGGAGTCTTGTAATTTATTAAATTACAATGAAATATGTAGAGATCTAACTTTTTTTAATTTATATTTTATTTTGTTTCTGGGTTTTTTTTTCTAGACATTTAACATTTTTCATTGCTGTTTTTTAGGCTTTATTAAATTATCTTTTTTCCTTCATAACTGTAAAATACTTCATTAAGATCCTTCCCAGCAGGAGCTGGGTGTGGTGGCTCACGCCTGTAATCCCAGCACTTTGGGAGGCTGAGACAGGGCGGATCACCTGACATCAGGAGTTTGAGACCAGCCTGCCCAACATGGTGAAACCCCATCTCTACTAAAAACACAAAAATTACCTGGGCGTGGTGGTGGGCGCCTGTAATCCCAGCTAGTTGGTAGGCTGAGGCACAACAATCACTTGAACCGAGATCATGCCACTGCACTCCAGCCTGGACAACCAGGTGAGACTCTCTCAAAAAAAAAAACAAACAAAAAGAACAACAACAACAAAAAATTAGCTGAGCATGGTGGCATGCGCCTGTAGTCCCAGCTATTTGGGAGGCTGAGGTGGGAGAATCACCTGAGCCTGGGTGATTGAGGCTGGAGTGAATGGAGTGAATGATGACTGCACCACTGCATTCCAACCTGGGCAACAGGAGCGAGACCTTGTTTCAAATAAAAAAATCCTTCCCATCCAAGCATGGTGGCTCATACATATAGTCCTAGCACTTTGGTAGTCTGAGGCAGGAGGATTGCTTGAGCTCAGGAGTTCAAAACCAGCCTGCGCAACATAGGGAGACCCTCATCTCTACAAAAAAATTAAAAAATTAGCCAGGCTTGGTGGCATGTGCCTGTTATCCCAGCTACCTGGGAGGCTGAGGTGGGAGGATGGCTTGGGTCCAGGAGGTCAAGGTTGCCGTGAGCTGTGATTGTGCCACTGCACTCAAGCCTGCGTGACAGAGTGAAACCCTGTCTTCAAAACAAGACAAAACAAAAAAAGATCCTTCCCCTAGCTTATTTCTTTTGATAATTTTAGGTGGGAATTTTTTTTTTTTACTTTAAAAAAACCAGCTAGAGATTATTTATTATCCTTTGGTGTAGGTAATTGAACTTGGTCAGCATCTGTGTGTACATTATCAAGTAAAACATTTTTTCCCACTGTGTTTTATATGGGCAGTATTATCTTCACAGATTGCTCAAGCATTTTGTGTGTTTATTCTAAAGAACTGCCTTTGTGTGTGTACATACATGTAGTCAGTTATTTCTACGCTAAAATCAAGAGCAACTACTTTATCATACTGGCTGGGTGCAATAGTTCACACCTGTAATCCTAGCAATTTGGGAGGCCAATTGCTTGAGCCCTAGAGTTCAAGACCAGCCTGGGCAACATGGTGAAACCCCGTTTCTACAAAAAATTAAAAAGTAGCCAGGTATGGTGGCAGGCATCTGTAGTCCTAGCTAGTCAGGAGCCTGACGTGGGAGGATCACCTGACCCCAGGAAGTCGAGGCCGGGGTGAGCAGTGATTATGCCACTGCTCTCCAGCCTGGCTGACAGAGGGAGACCCTGTCTCAAAATAAATAAAGGTCAACTACTTTATCATACAATAAAATCTGTCTTTCTCTCTTTTCTTTTTAGGATATTTTCTTTTCTAGATGTTGTTACCCTGTGCCGCTGTGCTCAGGTCTCCAGGGTAAGTATTGTTGGCATAGTTACAGGGGGACCCCTTCTTCACACTGATGATAACAGCCTCTTTCATAGGCCATCCATTTATTTTAGGTTTACTTGTATGTTTTCATGTTTTAAAGGAGATTATTTCACCAATGACATACCCAAACCCATGTAAATTTATGATGGGATTCTACTATATATACTGTCTCTGACTTTTTGTATCTCTTATTTGCGTAATATAAACAGGAAACATTTTCGATGAAAAAGCAATAAACATGCATATTAAAAGTTTAGACTTGACTCAAAATTGTGATGAAATCTTGTTTTATTATGTTTTCCTAGTTCATTTTTTTTTTTTTTTTAACACAAGGACAATTTTAATCTTGCATTTTCCTGTAGTAACATCCACTGCTGGCTATCTATGGATTGAAACTGCATTTGCTAAGAACTGTGAACATGAAGAAACTTTACATGAAGTCACATGTTGATGCAGGCACACAGACATCTTCCAGCACCAACAGAATACATGCGTAACACATAACAGATAGTCTCGATGGATAAATATGCTTCACCAGTAATTCTGTTTAGTAAGATTCACAGTTAATGCAGAATCGGGGCTTGCAGTGAGCCAAGATCGTGCCACTGCACTCTACCCTGGGCGACAGAGCGAGACTCTGTCTCAAAAAAAAAAAAAAAATAGTTTCAGAGAAATGATAGTATCTTTTCTAAGTCCCAAATCACCATATCACAGTTGTAAGTCCTACCACGTGATAGGATATAGGTAGCAAAGAAGTACTGAACTAAGGCTGGGCCTGGTGGCTCACACCTATAATCCCTTCACTTTGGGAGGCCAAAATGGGAGGATTGCTTAAGGCCAGGAGTTCAAGACTAACCTGGGCAACATAGGGAGCCCTATCTCTACAGAAAATTTAAAAAATTAGGGCTGGGTGCAGTGGCTCACACCTGTAATCCCAGCACTTTGGGAGGCCGAGGCGGGCGGATCACGAGGTTGGGAGATAGAGACCATCCTGGCTAACACAGTGAAACCCCATCTCTACTAAAAATACAAAAAATTAACCAGGCGTGGAGGCGGGCGCCTGTAGTCCCAGCTACTCGGGAGGCTGAGGCAGGAGAATGGCGTGAACCCGGGAGACGGAGCTTGCAGTGAGCCAAGATTGTACCACTGCACTCCAGCCTGGGCGACAGAACGAGACGCCGTCGCAAAAAAAAAAAAAAAAAAAGCCAGATGTGGTGCATGCCTGTGGTTCCAGCTACTTGGGAGGCTGACGTGAGAGGATTGCTTGAGTTGGGGAGGTCAAGGCTGCAACTGACCCATGATTGAGCAACTGCGCTCCATCCCAGGTGACAGAGTGACACCCTGTCAAGAAATACATATATTTCTCTCTGTATATATTCTATATATAGAAAAAGAGAGTGAGAATAGAGCAATATTCAGAGTACTGTCGCCTTTGATGTTTGGTTTTACCTTCATATTTTTCCAGATAGAAGGATTTTTTTTAAGGATCATATTTTTAAGCATAGAAGAAAGACTTGCTTTTCATAAACTGAACTTTTGTCTCATTTTGGGATTAGAAACTAGAATTTTCCAGTTAGAAAACACCTTCTGGCTATGATGCTTATCACAACCTGCCCTTTCCTTAACTTCTCTAATTTAAATGTGCGTGGGCTGGGGGAGGGAGGGTTAGTCTTGTTTTTTGTTTTTTGCTAAGGTCTTGCTGTGTCACCCAGGCTGGAGTACAATGGTGAGATCATGGCTCACTGCAGCCCTTACCTCCCGGGCTCACCTCCCACCTTAGCCTCCGGAGTAGCTGGGACTACAGGTGTGTGCCACCACACCTGACTGATTTTTTTAATTTTTTCCCCCCAGATGAAGTTTCACTCTGTCGCCCAGGCTGGAGTGCAGTGGCACAATCTTGGCTCACTGCAACCTCCGCCTCCCAGGTTCAAGTGATTCTGCTGCCTCAGCTTCCTGAGTAGCTGAGATTACAGGCACGTGCCACCACACCCGGCTAATTTTTGTATTTTTAGTATAGACGGGGTTTCACCATGTTGGCCAGGCTGGTCTTGAACTCTTGACCTCAGGTGATCCACCCGCCTCGGCCTCCTAAAGTGCTGGGATTACAGATGTGAGCCACCACGCCCGACCAACTTTTTAAATTTTTTTATAGGGATCGGGTCTCACTATATTGCCCAGGCTGGTCTGGAACTCCTGGGCTCAAGTGATCCTTCCACCTTGGCCTCCCAAAGTGATGGGATTATAAATTTGAGTCACCATGCCTGGCCTAAGATCTTTTGTAGCTGCTAGTTTCTGGTACCCACTCGTTTATGAGATTATCTAATTGGAGAATACAGTATGGGTCGGGAGTAAGACACATCATTTGGGAGTAAGTGGATAGGGCCTGATAAATTTTTGGATCCATTTTAGTCATTAGTTGGTTGAATTGTGAACTTGAATATTGCTGCCTTTTCTCCTTAAGTTTAGCTTCTGCTCATTCTGTCTCTTTTTCTTTAAAATAGGCCTGGAATGTTCTGGCTCTGGATGGCAGTAACTGGCAGCGAATTGACCTATTTGATTTCCAGAGGGATATTGAGGTATAATTATGTGCTGTGTGGCCCCAGTTTTCATGTTATTAATTACAGCATGGAACAGATTAGCCCTAGCCATATTAATCTCATTTTCCTTAAAGAGAGGAACTATTATTTTCAGTGCATCTGAACTTTACAGGAACCCCCAAAGTTCCCAAGAGTTTCTGCAGTTTTTGAGAATGAGCCAGATTATTTCACTGAAATAATACAATTACTTAGTATTAATAGGACTAAATAGGACTCTTTGGTCTTGAAATAGGACTAAAAGTTTGTTTTTGCAGTGGAAACATTGAATCTATGTTTGTTTATTTTAGTGAAGACATTTTATATTTGTTTACTGAAAAATAAATAGAGTTATAACTTTTTGGGATGGCGTTTGTATATATTTTTTTGAGATATGTGTTTTGGTTCTTGAGGAGCCAATTTCTTGTGGAGAACGAAGGTTGAATAAGGCCAAAGCCATTTATTGAATTGTTTTTGCTAGAGAGAGAGGTTTTTTCCTCCTCTCACTTTTCCCCCCATGTTTTATCTCCTAGTATAGCCTATTATCTATAAAATGGAGAATGGCTTACACTTAAATTATTTTAAACTGAATTTGAACTCTGTAGTTCTTATCCTTCTCATCAGGAAGGTAGAAATAGTAGCTTCTTCATGGCTTCTTAAGGATTAAACGAAGTTTTTTGAGGGCACGTGGGATGGCTTACGCCTGTAATCTCAGCACTTTGGGAGGCCAAGGTGGGCGGATCACCTGAGGTCAGGAGTTTGAAACCAACCAAAGTGCTTTTAAAATAATATCCACTAGCATTATATGGGATTTTGTTTTTCACAATTCTATACCCTTCATGGATGTAAATATTTAAAGCAACACCACCCACAGAATTATTCAGCAAGCTTTTGTTTTTGTTTGTTTTTGAGACAGAGTCTCATTTTGTCACCCAGGCTGGAGTGCAGTGGTGCGGTCTCAGCTCACTGCAACCTCTGCCTCCTGGGTTCAAGCAATTCTTGTGCCTCAGCCTCCCGAGTAGCTGGGACTACAGGCGTGAGCCACCATGCCTGGCTAATTTTTGTATTTTTAGTAGAGATTGGGTTTCACCATGTTGGCCAGGCTTGTATCGAACTCCTGACCTCAAATAATCGCCCGCCTCAGCCTCCCAAAGTGCTGGGATTATAGGCGGAATCCACTGCACCTGGCCAGCTTTTTTGTTGTTGTTTTGAGACAGAGTCTTGCTTTGTCGCCCAGGCTGGAGTGCAGTGGAGTGAGACCTGGGCTCACTACAAGCTCCGTCTCCTGGGTTCACGCCATTCTCCTGCCTCAGCCTCCCGAGTAGCTGGGACTACAGGCACCCGCCACCACGCCCGGCCAATTTTTTGTATTTTTAGTAGAGATGGGGTTTCACCGTGTTAGCCAGGATGGTGTTGATCTCCTGACCTCGTGATCCACCCGACTCGGCCTCCCAAAGTGCTGGGATTATAGGCGTGGGCCACCGTGCCTGGCCCCTGGCCAGCTTTTGTTAAATGTTCACTGAGTCTCTACTGTAAGCAGAGTACTATAATAAACATTTTGTAAAAGATACAAAAAAAAAAATGTAGTTGCTGTCCTTCAGTAGCTGCGGCTTAACCCAGCTAGGCAGTATATATGCATATAATGCCAAAGAGAACTATAGAACATTATTTTCTCAAGTACAGAATATATTTTACAAGTTAAACAAAATAAGAATATGGGGTTTAGGCGTGATTCAAATGATAGGGGTTAATCAGGAAAGCTTTCTCAGGGTAAGTTACAATTTTCCTATTAAATTAGGTCATAATAGAAGCATTTTCTCTGTTTATAAATCGTTAAAAATGAGGATGTGTTCTTTTCTAAAGTAATGAGGTGGGTTATCTTTTTGTTTGCCTGTCTCGTTTTACAGGGCCGAGTAGTGGAGAACATTTCAAAACGATGTGGGGGCTTTTTACGAAAGTTAAGTCTTCGTGGATGTCTTGGAGTGGGAGACAATGCATTAAGGTAAAAACATAACTATTGATTAATCTTCTTGATGGAAGTGAAGAGCAGCACCGTCTCACCCAGAAAAGGCTAAAATCGTTTTAAAATTCCTAAGTTATTAAAAATGCAACCACACATACATTGCTTATAATCTGAAAATATCCAGTAATAAGAAATGTAGTTTTAACAATAAACAAGAACAAGTACTGCCTGAAAAAAACCCAGATTCCCCATCATAAGTGGTTCTTTTGGAGCTTTGAGTAAGTTTTTTTTTAATTAATTAATATTTTTATTTTTATTTTATGTTTTGAGACAAGGTCTCACACTATCACCCAGGCTGGAGTGCCCTGGCATAATCATGGCTCACTGTAGTCTTGAACTCCTGGACTCAAGCAGTCCTCCCCCTCCTGAGTAGCTGTGACTGAAGACGTGTACCACCACGCCTGGCTAAGTTTTAAAATTTTTTTATAGAGTCAGGGTCTCATTTTGTTGTCCAGGCTGGTCTCGAACTCTTGCACTCAAGCAGTCCTCTTGCCTCAGCCTCCCAAAGTGCTGGAATTACGGGCATGAGCCACCACACCCAGCCTAGTTCTTTTTTAGGGTTTTGGTTAACCCTAACCTGGGCAGTGACCCCAGGACTTTGGGAGGCTAGGTGGGAGGATTACTTGAGGCCAGGAGTACAAGACCAATCTAGGCAGCATGGCAAGGCTCCCATCTCTACAAAAAACTTTTTTTAATTAGCCAGGTTAGGTGACATATGCCTGTAAACCCAGCTACTTGGGAGACTGAGGTAGGAGAATCACTTGAGCCTGGGAGGTTGAGGCTACAGTGAGCTGTGATTTTACCACTGTACTCCATCCAGCCTGAGTGACAGAGGAAGACCCTGTCTCTAAAAATAAATAAATAAATAAGCAATCATTTATTTTTTTAATTTAAAATAATTTTTAAAATTATGTTTGAAAAATTTATAGTGGAAAATTCATTTAAGCCAGGTGTGATAGCCCAAGCCTGTAATCTCAGCACTTTGAGAGGCTGATGTTGGTGGATCACTTGAGGTCAGGCTTTCAAGACCAGCCTGACCAACATGGTGAAACCCTGTCTCTACTAAAAATACAAAAACTTAGTTGGGCATGGTGGTGCGTGCCTGTAATCCCAGCTACTCAGGAGGCTGAGGCAGGAGAATTGCTTGAACCTGGGAGGTGGAGGCTGCAGTGAGCTGAGATCACACCACTATACTCCAGCCTGGGTGACAGAGAGAGATTCCATCTCAAAAGAAAAATCATGGCCAGGCTCAATGGCTCACACCTGTAATCCCAGCATTTAGGGAGGCTGAGGTAGAAGGAATATGAAGAGGTGTATAAGGCAGAGTCTAGAAGGGTCCCAGGCACAGGAGCTTCTGTCCCGTGGAGTTGGGGTGTACTACCTTCCTGGCACGTGGTTACATTCACCAACCCAGAAGCTCTCTGATCCCTGTCATTTAGGGGTTTTTACAGAGGTTCCTTGATCGTAGACATAATTGAAGACCAAATATTATATTAGGTTGGTGCAAAAGTAATCACAGTTTTTTGCCATTAACAGTAATGGCAAAAACCACGATTACTTTTCACCAACCTGTAACAAAAGATACTATCACTCAGGAAATTACAAAGATTTCAGGGACTGTATGCCAAGAACCGAGGATGAAGACCAAATACATGTTTTTTCCTTTATATCACAGTATCACAGGTATCAACAATCAATATTACCAATAATAATATATTTTATTACTTTTTTAATGACTGGAATTTTGCCTATTTCATTTGAAACCTCTTTCTTTCTTTCCTACAAAGAACCTTTGCACAAAACTGCAGGAACATTGAAGTACTGAATCTAAATGGGTGTACAAAGACAACAGACGCGTAAGTATTTTATGTTTTTGGAGGATAAGTCATAGCCCCTTATGTCTGACTGATACAACCTTTAAATTCAGGCCGTTAACTATATTTAGCAAATTTTATCTTGATTTTGTAGAGGAAAGATATTTTTAAAAGAGAAAGCAACATCAAAGTAGAAATGGAATGAGAAACTTGTTTTGGAATTCTATCTTTGATACAATTTAAGGTGAAACTTTTAATAATTGTAGTCAGTATATATACAGTAGGGATACTAATAATACATATTACTGGGATTATTTATATTTCAGGATACTAGTAACTACCAATTAAAAGCGACAGTAAACATAATTCTATGAAAAGATTAAAATCTTAAACAGAGGACTAAACAGCTTATGATAATCAGTCCTGAGAACAGTTATTAAATGAAAATGATTCACTAAATGTGCTGTGTCTGTGTTGGTCATGATCTGAAGGAAATTAAGCTTAATTATTCATCCTCAAGAGGCTTACAGTCACAGAAATTAGACCTAGAGGGTAGTTATTCGTTAACTCTACTAATAAGTATTTCTTTTTTTTGAGATGAAGTCTCACTCTGTTGCCCAGGCTGGACTGCAGTGGCGCAACCTTGGCTCACTGTAACCTCCGCCTCCTGGGTTGAAGCAATTCTCCTGCCTCAGCCTCCCGAGTAGCTGGGACTACAGGCACGCGCCACCATGCCCGGCTTATTTTTTGTATTTTTAGTAGAGACGGGGTTTCACCTTGTTAGCCAGGATGGTCTCCATCTCCTGACCTCGTGATCCGCCCGCCTCGGCCTCCCAAAGTGCTGGGATTACAGGCGTGAGCCACCGCACCCGGCCTCTACTAAGTATTCCTATAGATTGATTTGGAAACGTTTACTGTGAGAGATGAAATATACTAACCTCTTCTCCCACCATTACTTTATACCAGTAGAACTACATTTACTTTAGATAAATTTTTTAATTTTTGTTTCCTTTGAGTACTTAGTGTTATAAAGAATAAGAATTTGACCACTTGGTATCTAGAAAAGTGACATGTAATTAACACTTTTTTGTCAGAATCTATCTTATCCTCAAGATGCATTGGTGAAAACATAATATGTATGTGCAAGGCTACTACATTACTTGTAATAGCAAAAGATAGGAAACTCCCCAATGTCTGTTAGTAGAGAACTGGTTGAATAAAAGTAATGAGGAAAATCTCTATATAATACTCTGGATGATCTTTAGGACATGTTGTTAAATGAAGAAAAGCAAAGTGCAGAGGAGTTTGTATAATACACCTTTTGTAGGGCCAGAAGACTTAATACATATATATATATATCTCTCTCCATATTTACCTATTTTCAAAAAGAATGGAAATGCCAATCAAAAATAAGTAAAAATAGTTACTTATATGGGGAAGTGAGAAAACACAAGGGACGGGGATAAAAGGGAGAATTCTGAATTGTGTTTTATCGTTTAATAGCCATGTAAATATTTTACATAATTCAAACAAAAATTAAGTCAAAAAGAAATGAAAGCAATCCCTACAAATTAAAAACACATGAACCGGCCCAGTGCGGTGACTCAGGCCTATAATCCTAGCACCTTGGGAGGCTGAGGTGGGTGGATAATTTGAGGTCAGGGGTTCAAGCCAGCCTGGCCAACATGGTGAAACCCCATCTCTACTAAAAGTGCAAAAATTAGCCAGGCATGGTGGCACATCCCAGCTACTTGGGAGGCTGAGGCATGAGAATCGCTTGAACCCAGGAGGTGGAGGTTGCAGTGAGCTGAGATCACACTACGGTATTCCAGCCTGGACGAAAGAGCAAGACTCTGGTTCAAAGAAAAAACCCCTTGAACCCAAGTTGGAGTTATAGTCACACAGAGAGAAATTACTTCTGCTGACTGTTTTTAAATATGAAAATTTGAAACATAGAAGTAGAAAAAAAAAGTATCGTGAGCCCATCACCCAGCTTTAACTGTTACCAGTTTACGGCCAGTCTTGTTTCATCAATAACCCACCCACTTATCCCCTCTTGTTTTATCTTATTTTGAAAAAAAGTCCTAGACATCATATTATTTAATCTGTATTTCAGTAGGTACTCTTTAACAATAAAGTCTCTCATAAGTGTATTAACTTTTTTTGTTTGTTTTGAGACGATGTCTTGCCCTGTTGCCCAGGTTGGAGTGCAGTGGCGCAATCTCAGCCCAGCTTCCTGAGTACCTGGGATTACAGGGGCGTGCCACCATGTCCAACTAATTTTTGTATTTTTAGTAGAGACAGAGTTTCACCATGTTGGCCAGGCTGGTCAGGAACTCCTCACCTCAGGTGATCTGCCCACCTCGGCCTCCCAAAGTGCTGGGATTACAGGCATGAGCCACCATGCCTGGCCGTAAGTGCATTAACTTTTATCACTCCTCTAAAAACAATATCTTAAAATCATCAAAAAACCAGTTGTCAATATTCAAATTTCCACATTTTAGTGAATTTAAAAATACACTATTTTAAACACAGTATTAGCCTCGAAATATACAAATTTTTTAAATCAAAGAAGCAGCAGGGGACTGTGGCTCACTTCTGTAATCCCAGCACTTTGAGAGGCTGAGGTGGGTGGATTGCTTTACCCCAACCTCGGCAACATGGAGAAACCCCACCTCTACAAAAAAATACAAAAAATTAGCCAGGCATGGTGGCATATGCCTGTAGTCCGAGCTGCTTGGGAGGCTGAAGTGGGAGGATTGCTTGGGCTTGGGAGCTTGGGAGCCAGAGGTTGTAGTGAGCTATGTGTCACTGCACTCCAGCCTGGGCTACAAAGCAAGACCCTGTCTTAAAAAATAATAATGAAGCAGCCAGCTGTGGTGGCTCACACCTGTAATCCCAGCACACTGGGAGACTGAGGCAGGAGGACTACTTGAGACCAGGAGTTTGAGTCTAGCCTGGCCAACATAGTGAGACCCTATGTCTTAAAAAAAAAAAAAAATCCAAGTAGACTTCTGCTTCTCACAGTGACAATAACTGCCCTCCTGCTGTAAACAACTAGAAAACTAAACAAAACCTAGAAGACCAGTTTAGGATGTTGTATATATGGCACAAGACTGAGAAGCAAATGAATGAGCCATATGATTATCCTCACTTTGTGACTGAGGCATTTTTCAGACAATGCCATAGAGGGAGGGGGAGCCCAAGCAAAGGACAGAGTTTTTGCTGATTTGAAAAGAAAGAGATCAGAATTCAAGGAGGCTAAAGTAGCTGGAATTTGTGGCTGATAAAGAGGAAACTACTAAAAAAAATAATAATAAAGGCTACAGAAATTTATGTAGATTTGGCTGAGTAGTAAACTCTGCATGCACAGGATGAGATCCCACACAGTTTGGCAAAGAAGATCTAGTGAGGAAAAAAACAATTACTGGGAAACTATAAGCCAAAGAATTTCCAGGGCTTAATAAGGTTGGTTGAAGTTCCACCCACCCAAAATGGAGAAAATTCATTGAACACCTGGGACATTCAATAAAGACTCCAGAAAGATTACACCTTGGTAGTAGGGCTAAAATAGACCTGCTCTATTAAATATTTTATTTATTTATTTATTTTATTTTAAGAATCAGGCCGGGCACGGTGGCTCATGCCTGCAATTTCAGCACTTTGGGAGGCTGAGGTGGGCAGATACCTGAAGTCAGGAGCTCAAGACCAGCCTGGCCAACACGGTGAAACCCCATCTCTACTAAAAATGCAAAAATTAGCCAGGCCGTGGTAACATGTGTCTGTAATCCCAGCTACTTGGAAGGCTGAGGCAGAAGAATTGCTCAAACCCAGGATGCGGAGGTTGCAGTGAGCCAAGACCATGCCACTGCACTCCAGCCTGGGCGACAGAGCGAGACTCTGTCTCAAAAAAAAAAAAAAAAAAAAAAGTGATCCAAAACAAACTTAACTGCCTGCCAAAACACAGCTCAGCACTCTTTAAAGGAAGACATCAAAATCCAGAAACCCAGCAATGTGGCATACAGGATATCTGTCACTCAATCAAAAATTATAAGACATGCTGGCCAGGCACAGTGGCTCATGCCTGTAATCCCAGCAGTTTGGGAGGCCAAGGTGGGCGGATCACCTGAGGTCAGGAGTTTGAGACCAGCCTGGCCAACATGGTGAAACCCCCGTCTCTACTAAAAATACAAAAATTAGCCGGGCGTGGTAGCAGGTGCCTGTAATCTCAGCTACTCAGGAGGCTGAGGCAGGAGAATTGCTTGAACCTGGGAGGCGGAGGTTGCAGTGAGCCGAGATCGTGCCATTGCACTCCAGCCTGGGCTACAGAGCAAGACTCAGTCTCAAAAAAAAAAAAAAAAAAAAAAAAAAATTATAAGACATATGCAAAGCAGTGGGAAAATGTGACCCAAAACCAAAAGAAAAGCCAGTCAATAGAAATAGACCCGGAAGAGGCAGAGGTTGCAGTGAGCCAAGATCGTGTCATTGTACTCCAGCCTGGGCAACAGGCAAAACTCTCTCAAAAAAAGAAAGAAAGAAAGAAAAGAAATAGACCCAGAAATGACTGAAATAGAACTGAACAATAAGGAGTTTAAAAATAACAGTTACAAGCCAGGTGTGGTGGTATGCTCCTGTAATCCCAGCTACTTGGGAAGGGCTGAGGCAGGAGGATCACTTGAGACCAGGAGTTAGAGACTGCAGTGCACTGTGATCATGCCTGTTAATAGCCACTGCACTCAAGCCTGGGCAACCTATCAAGACCACATTTCAAAAAGTAAGTAAATAAGTACATAAGAAATTTTAAATAACAATTACAAATATCTGCAAAAATTTTAAAAAATGAAATTAAAAGAATGGGAAAATACATACTATTATAAATACTAGTTGGGAAAGTTGGAGTGGACATTAATATCAGATGGAGTAAATTTAAGGAAAAAAATTAGATGAAAAAAAGGTATTAAATAGTACCCCTGGCTTATAAAACAAGTATGCCAAAAAGCGGTAAAGCTATTGAGGACTTCAGCAACACTATCAATGAACTCAATATAATTGAGATTTATAGATTACTACACCAAAAAGCATCAGAATAAACATTCTCTTCAAGTACATTTAGAATATTCAATACGACAAACCAAATAATGAGCCATAAAACAAATTTTAATACATTTGGAAGGATTAAAATCATATTGGGTATGTTCTGTGGCCTCAACAAAATTAAAGTAGAAATTAATAACAGATACCTGGAAGATTAGAAAATTAAATGACATACTTCAGAATAACCCGTAGTTCAAAGAATTGCTTACAAAGAAATTTAGAAAATATGCTTCATTGAGTGATAATGAGAATATAACTTTTTAAATTTGTGGGATGCGCCTAAGGTATTGCTTAGAGCAAAATGTATAGCATCAAATGCTAATATTAGAAAAGAAAAGTTTGGCCAGGCACAGTGCCTCACGCCTGTAATCCCAGTACTTTGGGAGGCTGACGCAGGTGGATCACTTGAGATCAAGAGTTCGAGAACAGCCTGGCCAACATGACAAAACCCCGTCTCTACTAAAAATATGAAAAATTAGCCTGGCATGGTGGTGCATGTCTGTGGTCCCAGATACTTGGGAGACTGAGGCAGAAGAATCGCTTGAACCCAGGAGGCAGAGGTTGCAGTGAGCTGAGATTGTGCCACTGTACTCCACCCTGGGTGACAGAATGAGACTCCATCTCAAAAAAAAAAAAGTTTTAAAATCAAGGATCTAATCTGCTTAGAGAGCTAGAAGAGTCTCTCCTCTCTCCGCCCTCCCTCCCTACCAAAAAGGAGAAAAAAAATAGAAAAAAGTAAATTAAATCCGAAGGAAGGAAATAATACTGGAAATCCATGAAATAAAAAATAGGTGGCCGGGCGCGGTGGCTCGTGCCTGTAATCTCAGCACTTTGGGAGGCTGAGGCGGGTGGATCACGAGGTCAGGAGATGGAGACCATCCTGGCTAACATGGTGAAACCCCGTCTCTACTAAAAATACAAAAAATTAGCCGGGTGTGGTGGCAGGCGCCTGTAGTCCCAGCTACTCGGGAGGCGGAGCTTGCAGTGAGCTGAGATCGCGCCACTGCACTCCAGCCTGGGCGACAGAGCGAGACTCTGTCTTAAAAAAAAAATAAAAAAGTAGAGAATGGAGAAGACTTATGAAGTAAAAGTTGATTCTTCAAAATAAAATGAATAAGCTTGATTAACCTCTGTCTAGGTTAGTCAAGAAAGAACACACACAGGCTGAGTGCACTGGCTCATGCCTGTAATCCCAACACTTTGGGAAGCTAAAGCAGGAGGGTTGCTTGCACCCAGGAGTTTGAGACCAGCTTGGGCAACATAGTGGGACCCCATCTCTACAAAAAATAAAAGGTTAGTTGGGCATGGTGGCACACACCTGTGTTCCTATCTACTCGGAGGCTGAGGTGGGAGGATTGCTTGGGTCCAGGAGGTCAAGGGTATAGTGAACTGTGATCATGCCACTGCACTTCAGCCTGGGTGAAAGACTGAAGACCTGTTTCAAAAAGAAGTTTATGGACAAATAAGATAACGTAACTTCTTCCACCTCATCAAATATATACGTGAAAAATCTCTTACAACATCATATTTGATGATGAAAGACTTCCTGAGATGAAAGATTCCCTAACATCAGGAACAAGGCAAGGATATCAGGTCTTACCACAGCTGTTCAACATGTACTGGATGTTGTGCCTAATGCAATAGAGGAAGGATTATAAAAGGCATTCACATAATGGTATAATTGGATTCATAGGAAAGTCCATGAAATCTGTTACAAAGCTACTAGATCCACTGAGTTCTAGCAAAGTAATGAGATACATGACTACTTTGCAAAAACTCAATTCTATTTCTGTATACTAGCAATCAGCAATTGGAAAATGAAATTTAAGATACATCATTTATAGTAAAACCCCAAAATATAAAAAATATAAGGATAAACTTAATAAAAATAATGTGTAAGTCATCATATACACTGAAAATTATAAAATGATCACTAACAAAAATTAGAGAAAAGAAAATTTTAAAAAGACTTAAATAAATGATGGAGAAATAAACATATAGATTTTTTTTTTTTTTTTTTTTTTTTTTTGAGACTGAGTCTCGCACTATTGCCCAGGCTGGAGTGCAGTGGCACAGTCTCAGCTAACTGCAACCTCTGCCTCCCAGGTTCAAGTAATTCTCGTGCCTTAGGTTCCCGAGTAGCTGGGATTACAGGCGCTTGCCACGACGTCGGCTAATTTTTGTTTGTATTTTTAGTAGAGGCGGGGTTTCACCATTTTGGCTAGGCTGGTCTTGAACTACTGGCCTCAACTGATCTGCCTGCCTCGGCCTCCCAAAGTGCCGGGATTACAGGCGTGAGTCACCACTCCTGGCCTCATACATATAGATTTAGAAACTCAGTATTGTTTTAGTTCGGGGTTTTTTTGTTTGTTTCTTGAGAATAGGGTCTTTCTCTGTCGTCCAGGCTGGAATGCAGTGGTGGCACAACCACAGCTCACTGCACTCTCCATCTCCTGGGCTCCCACTTCAGCCTCCCAAGTAGCTGGGACTACAGGTGTGTGCCACCACGCCCGGCTAATTTTTCTATTTTGGGTAGAGAGATAATTTCACCATGTTGCCCAAGGTGGTCTCAAACTCTGGCCTCAAGCAGCCTGCCTGCCTCAGCCTCCCAAAGTGTTGGGATTACAGGCCTGAGCCACTGAGGCAGGCCTAAAAACTCAATATTGTTAAGATACTTGTTTTCCTTAAATTGTTCTACAGATTCAGTGCAGTTCCAATAAAAAATCCCAATAGGTTTTTTTGTTGAAATTGAAAGGCTGATTCTAAATTCATGTGCAAATGCAGAGGTTCTAGAATAACGAAATCAATTTTGATGGACAGTGAGGTTTGGGGACTTATACTACCTGATTTGAAGGGTTATTTTTACAGGAACGGTCATCAGGACAATGTGCTGGTGGTATAAGCATAAACATATCAGTCAGTGGATTAAAATAAAGTGCCTAGAAAAGAGCCCACACATAGACAAGCTATAAAAGAAAAAAATGATAAATTGTACCTCATTAAAATTAAAAACTTTTATGCTTCTGCATGGTGGGCTCACGCCTGTAATCCCAGCACTTTGGGAGGCCGAGGTGGGCAGATCACGAGGTCAAGAGTTTGAGACCATCCTGACTAACACAGTGAAACCCTGTCTCTACTAAAAATACAAAAAATTAGCCGGGTGTGGTGGCACGTGCCTCCCAGCTACTCTAGAGGCTGAGGCAGGAGAATCGCTTGAACCTGGGAGGCGGAGGTTGCAGTGATCCGAGATCGCGCCACTGCACTCCAGCCTGGGTGACAGAGCAAGACTGTCTTAGGAAAAAAAAAATTATGCTTCTAAAGCTACCATTAACTTAAAAAAATAAAAATAAAAAAGGTCACTTCACCTGATTGTCTGAGGGGGAAAAAATAAAAAAAAAAAAATCGGGAAAGGCCAGGCACCATGACCTATACCTGTAGTCTCAACTACTTGGGAGGCTGAGGCAAGAGGATCACTTAAGCCCAGAAGAGCAAATCTAGCCTGACTGGTGTTTCTGGCAAGACTCCAACTCTAATTTGAAAGATAGAAATGAAAGAAAATGAAAAGACAGGACACAGACTGGGAGAAAGTATTTTCAGGTCATATATCTAATAACAGTGCTTCTCTCAAGAATATATAGAAATCTCTTAGAATTAGTAATGAGAAGACAATTAAACGAAAAAAAATGGGCTGAAGTCTTGGATAGACATTTCACCGAAGACATAGGAATGGCAAATAAGCATAAGAAAAGGTATTTACACCAGGTGCGGTGGCTCACCATGCGTGCAATCCCAGCACTTTGAGAGGCCAAGGTGGGCGGATCATTTGAGGTCAGGAGTTTGAGACCAGCCTGACTAACTTGGTGAAACCCCGTCTCTACTAAAACTACAAAAAAAATTAGCTGGGTGTGTTTGTGTGCACCTGTAGTCCCAGCTACACTCTGGAGGCTGAGGCAGAAGAATCACTCTAACCTGGGAGGCAGAGGTCGCAGTGAGCTGAGATCATGCCACTGCACTCCAGCCCAGGGGACAGAGTGAGAGTCCATCTCAAAAAAAAAAAAGAAAAGAAAAAGTTTTCATTACAGAATTGTAAAGTAAAACCACAATGCAATTTCCACACCATACACACTAAGATAGCTGTATTCAAAAAGAGAGACAATGCCAAGTGTTGACAAGGATTTGGAAAACCTCATGAATTTCTGGAGGGAATGTAAAATGGTACGGCCAATTTGGGAAACAGTTTGGCAGTTTTTTTCAAAGTCAAACATAACCTTGCCATAGGATCTAGCAATTTCATTCCTAGGACTCTACCCAAAAGAAATGAAAACAAGCCGGGTGTGGTGGATCATGCTTGTAATCCCAGCACTCTGGAAGGCCAAGGCAAGAGGATCACTTGAGGCCAAAAGTTCGAGAGTAGCCTGGGCATCGTAGTTAGACCCTGTCTCTACAAAAAAAATTTTTTAATTAGGTGTGATGGCACGTATCTGTAGTCCTTGCTACTCAGGAGGCTGAAGTGGGAGATCGCTTGAGCCCAGGAGTTGGAGGTTACATTGAGTTATGATAGTGCCACTGCATTCCAGCCAGGGTGACAGAGTGAGACCCTGTCTGTAACAAAAAAAGAAGAAAGAAATGAAAACATTGGCCCACACAAAGACCTAGGAGACATATCAGCCAAAGAGAATGTGTGACTATTGTTTGGTTCCTAATTTGAACGAATCAACTTGTCAAAAACATTTATGATGTAATTGGAGAAAAGTTAGCACATTTTGGTATCAGATGATATTAAGAAATTAAAGTATTTACCTATTAGAAATAGATACCGAGGCCGGGCGCGGTGGCTCATGCCTGTAATTCCAGCACTTTGGGAGGCCAAGGCGAGCAGATCACAAGGTCAGAAGTTCAAGACCAGCCTGGCCAACATAGCAAAAACCCGTCTCTACTAAAAATACAAAAATTAGCTGGGCGTGGTGGCAGGCACCTGTAATCCCAGCTACTTGGGTGGCTGAGGCAGGAGAATTGCTTGAACCCAGGAGGCGGAGGTTGCAGTGAGCCAAGATCGTGCCATTGTACTGCAGCCTGAACGACAAGAACAAGACTCTGTCTCAAAAAAAAAAAAAGAAAGAAATAGATACTGAAATATTTACAGGTAAAATGATATGTGTGAAATTGGCTTTAAAATCCTTGAATAAAAAAGGGGAGAAGAAGAGATAGCATAAAAAATTTTTTTTTTTTTTTTGAGACGGAGTTTCACTCTTGTTGCCCAGGCTGGAGTGCAATGGTGCAATCTTGGCTCGCTGCAACCTCCGCCTCCTGGGCTCAAGCCATTCTCCTGCCTCAGCCTTCCAAGTAGCTGGGATTACAGGCATGCGCCACCACGCTCAACTAATTTTGTATTTTTAGTAGAGACGGGGTTTCACAATGTTGGTCAGGCTGGTCTAGAACTCCTGACCTCAGGTGATCCACCCACCTCAGCCTCCCAAGAAATAAAAATATTTAATAGTAGAATATTGATAAATGTTAGGCCAGGCACAGTGGCTCACACTTGTAATCCCAGCAGTTTGGGAGGCTGAGGCAGGCAGATCACTTGAGGCCTGGAGTTGGAGACCAACCTGGCTAACATGGCAAAACCCCGTCTCTACAAAAAATATGAAAAATTAGCTAGGTGTGGTGGTGTGTGTCTGTGGTCTCAGCTACTTAGAAGGCTGAGGCATGAGAATTGCTTGAACCCAGAAATGGAGGTTGCAGTGGGCCTAGATTGCAACACTGCTTTCCAGCCTGGGCAACAGAGCAAGATTGTCTCAAAAAGAAAAACAGTATTGATAAATGTTGAAGTTTACTGATGGTACATGTGGGTTCTCTGTATTATTTACTCTTGTTTATATTTGAAGTTTCCCATGATCTGTTAAAAATTAAAATGAGAACTTGACCAGCAGAAAAAAGTCTTTAATGCATAACTTACTTTTTTCAGCCCAATACCAGTCCGTCGTCCATCCTTTGTATACCTTTCAAAAATCCAGTTCCTACATTAGTGTTATGCAAAAGGTTATCTTGAGTAGGGATTTAAGTGAAAAAACATGCAGAGCTTTTCTTCTTCATGTTTGACTACGTCTGGTAGATAGCCATTAGCTTCTGGTGTTTCTGGATTTGCAAAATGCATATAGATCTCTTCGAACTCACATTAAGTATCATGTTGTCAATTGCTGTTAACATTTTAAAATGTAAATCAAACACCATCTTCCCCTCATGCAAATTCTCATATGCAGCACAGCCTTTTTTCTTTGTGAATGGTATCTGTCTCTTCCTCAATGTGAAGGGTCCTAGGATATATAACTGCTTTTTTAGGGGTATGAAAATTTTACAGTTCTTATATATACACATGTGTTTAATAAGAACAGTGTCTGATATACCAAGGATGTGTACTTGTCTTGTTTATTCATTATTTTCTCCTTTTTCCATTTTTCAGTACATGTACTAGCCTTAGCAAGTTCTGTTCCAAACTCAGGCACCTTGACTTGGCTTCCTGTACATCAATAACAAACATGTCTCTAAAAGCTCTGAGGTAAATTTCTTATAATAAGCATGTCAAGTAATCAGAAAAAATACGTACTTTAAAAAAAATTGATATAAAGTTGGAATTGAAGGTAACTTTGTTTTATGGATATATTCTATAGTTCAGAATAGATAATTTGTTTTACCACTTGCCCAAATTACAATTATGGGACATACTAAAGTGAAATGACTAGAGGTAACTAGGATTTCTGAACAGGGTAATACAGTTTATACATAAACAATTAGATTTTTATGAAGTCTTATTTTCAAAAAGAAAATAAGGCCAGGCATGGAGGCTCATGCCTGTAATCCCAGCATTTTGGGCGGCCGAGGCAGGCAGATCACGAGGTCAAGAGATTAAGACCATCCTGTCCAATATGGTGAAACTCCGTCTCTACTAAAAATATAAAAATTAGTTGGGCGTGGTGGTGTGCGCCTGTAGTCCCAGCTGCTCAGAAGGCAGAGGTCGCAGTAAGCCAAGATCGCACCATTGCACTCCAGTGTGCTGACAGAATGAGACTCTGTCTCAAAAAAACAAAAAAAAGAAAGGGCACATGTTATTATAGCTTAGTGCTTAAAACAGGTATCTGGAGCCAGATTATTAACCAGGTACTTTAAGCAAACTTAACCTTTCTGAGCTTTTTCTTATCACCTCATAACATTTTATTAAGGTTTAACAAGGTATTAGGCAACACCATATAAAGTTTTACTAGTATTTGACAGTTTTCATGTTATAAGAATGACAGCTACATGTGGCTCAACCTAATGTATATAAAGTGCTTTAAAAAGGGTCCCTGAGGCCGGGCGTGGTGGCTCACACCTGTAATCCCAGTACTTTGGGAGGCCAGGGTAAGAGGATCGCTTAAGCTCAGGAGTTCTAGACCAGCCTGCGCAACATAGGGAAACCCTGTCTCTACTAAAAAAATAAGCAAATTCGCCAGGCGTGGTGGCATACCCCTGTAGTCCCAGCTGCTCAGGGGACTGAAGCGGGAGGATCACTTGAGCCTAGCAGGTTGAGGCTGCGGTGAGCTGTAATCATGCCACTGCACTCCAGGTTGGGCAACAGAACGAGACCTCATCTCAAGAAAAAAGAAATACAAATTTAGTTAAGTAGAGTATAAATAATCTAAAATGTGGCTCCTTTTAGACCTTCTTTGTGAATATTGAACACATGTACCTAAGACGGTTTGCTGTGTAGGCTAATAAACTTGATAATGTAACAACTTTTATTATTTATAAAATATTTTCACATAAATGATCTTATTTATTTAAAAGCTTTGTGAAGTAGAGTGGATGGGCATTTTACAGCTGAGAAAATCTAGAAAGTTGTTGACTGCCAGGTACTGTGATGCAACCATGAGATGTAACTGAGTAAGATATTGCTGCCCTTAAGTTGCTCACAGTCAACTGTTATTGTGGAATAAATGCTATGATAGGAATGAGAACATCAGTTTTGGGAAAACATAGAGCTATGGGGCTAATCTTAGACTAAGAGAGGTTCAGACAGGCTTCCTAAAGTCACTTGTCTGAAGTTAAACTATTAATATTGGAGAATGAACTTGAACCAGGATATCATGGCTTTATCTTCTGGGTCTTTTTGGCAGACAGGAATATTTCAAACAATTTATGGAGTGTTTTTCCGAAGAATATTATAGAAAACTTGGAATTCATCCATAATCCAAATATGAAGCTAAACTATTAAGAGTAGATGGAATCAACGATGAAACTAGTATTTTGAAGGCAGAGATCGGACATAAGATATCCTAAATTCAGCCTACAAAAGCAGTACTCTAGAAACATCTCAGATAAGGAAATACACAGGGCCTTTGTAATTTTTTAAAATAAAAGTTTAAAAGGCTTCATTACTACTTTGGTACTGTGAGTTGAATATCCCTATTTCAAAAATCCAAAATGCAGCTGGGTGCTACTTGAGGGACTGAGGCGGGAGGATCACTTGAGTCATGGAGGTCACAGCTGTAGTGAGCCCTGATGGCGCCACTGCACGCCAGCCTGGGCAACAGAACGAGACCCTGTCTCAAAAAAAAAAAAAAAAAAAAAAAGAAAATCTGAAATGCTTCAAAATCCCAAACTTTTTGAGTATCAATGTGACACTCAAAGGAACTGCTCACGGGGGCACTTCAGATTTTCAGATATGGGATACTCAGCTATGTAAGTATAATGCAAATATTGCGAAATCTGAAACACTGCTGGTACCAAGCATTTAAGATAAGGGATACTCAACCGGTAATAGCATTGCTCGATGGAGAATCTGGTTTTGAATCTGAGCTCTTTATTAATTACTCTGTAAACTAGAATAAATCACTAAATTTCCATTTTTTGTCTGGAGAGCTTTGAGATATGTGATAAATACAAAAGGAATATAAATCTGAGAAACATTATAATGCTTTGTGTTTGTTGGTTAACCTGGATTTTAGATTATCCTGCTAATGGTATAGTCCCATGTGAATACCACATTGATAAATCTGCTTTTCTTCTAAATATACATTAGATAAATATGTTTCTTCTTGTGGGAAAAAATGGGAATGTTTCCATTCCTTTACTAAATAGCCGATAAATTGAGACGTTGGTGTTTTTGGAATTGGATTTAGTGATATGTTTCTCTTATTTTGTTTCATCCTAAGTGAGGGATGTCCACTGTTGGAGCAGTTGAACATTTCCTGGTGTGACCAAGTAACCAAGGATGGCATTCAAGCACTAGTGAGGGGCTGTGGGGGTCTCAAGGCCTTATTCTTAAAAGGCTGCACGCAGGTAATACTCCATGTAGGGCTTGTGAAATTCGAAAGAATCGTAAATGAATCATGAGCTCTTTATAGACAGCCCCAAGATGTTTGTTTGGAGGGAAAGGTTAGTTGTGTATATTATTGACAAAAGACAAATGCTTACCAAAAATTAAAGTGTCTTCCTTGGGATAAAAGAATGAGAAGAATTAACATCTGACCAAAAATAAACTTGAGGAGGAGGGAGACAAGGTGGAAAGATAAGATTATATTAAAGATACACCATGGTCAAGAAGAGTTCCATGCAGTTTAATTTGTGCTAAAAAAGAAAACTTGGCATGTTGTCACTGCCTGATACTTTGAACTGGATAGGCAAAGAAGGCAGTCTTAGCAATTTCCACTTGTTTTTTAGCCACCAGTGTTTCTTAAATATGCCAAGTGTACAGCAACCTGCATTTTATAGTATTGATGCTTATTTCCTGCCAGTCACATTACAAATCCAACATATTTTGTCATTAAAAATTTTACTATCTCAGTATTTTATAGTGAAAAAAAGAACTGATTAGTTAGCCTCTGGAGAGAAATGAGTGGACTTAAATTGTGGCTGACAAACTAAGGCTAGGCTCTACTTTATTTTATTAATGGTTACTAAAACCATAACTTGGATTCCATTAAAAATGCCCTGATTCTTTTATCATGATGAGAGGGGTTCCATTGTTTGAAAGAGAATTTCAGATGTATGATTGCCTTAAAACAACAGCTTGAGCTTCTGGTTATTTAAGGAATCCTGAAAAATACTGATTGGAATGTATCATTATAATCAGTTACTTACCATCTGTTCTCAGCACTGTAAGCATGGCACCTATCTTCCAGTGGGAGATGAACACTGGATTCCTTTCTTGGCTGTATTTCCTCAAAGTTTGTTTATAAAAAACTTTATAAGGGGTGTGTAGAAGTTTGAAAATTATTTTAGTTTCATGGGCCCTCAGCAAGATGCTGTCAGGTATATTTAATTTATCAGAAGTAAAACCCATAAAAACTAGGCAGTGTTTACTTCATCTTTGTTCTTGATTTGATGATAATGTGAATTTGAATGTGGTCAAAGCTGATTTTAAAAATACTGAGAATCATAATATGAATTATATTGTTATGTAATCATAGCGTATTTTCTGGTTCATTGTTCCTTCAAAACTTGGTTGGCTGTATTAGAATGTATGAATGAATGTGTACATTCTTAAATCTCTCTCCTTTGAGACAATGTCAATAATCATTTTTTTCTTACTTTTTAATCTTTCTAGCTAGAAGATGAAGCTCTCAAGTACATAGGTGCACACTGCCCTGAACTGGTGACTTTGAACTTGCAGACTTGCTTGGTAAACATCCCTTCTCACAACTCTTCTGTTTTAGTAATTCATTTCATTGAAATTTTTAAGAGCTATTTTAAGAGCTCTTAAAAACAATAGTGGTCATCAAGACCAGTATTGTTTTTCTACCACAACCCTAGTGACAAAGTAAGCACACAGATGACTTTTGACATGATTAACAATACTCATTCCTAGGGGCCTTGACATAGATAAGATAGGAGGTAGCTAGCTTATGCAGAATTCCAGATGAACTAACTGTAGCCCCACCCTTTTCTTATATACTTTAAAAAACTGTCTACTTTTAAAATGTAAATGATTCAGAAGTTTAGTATTTAAAATTGCAGTCAAGCTGGGCGTGGTGGCTCATGCCTGTAATCCCAGCACTTTGGGAGGCTGAAGGAGGCAGACTGCTTGAGTCCAGGAGTTTGAGACCAGCCTAGGCAACATGACAAAACCCTGTCTCTACAAAAGGTGCAAAAATTAGCTGGGTTTGGTGGTGTGTGCCTGTAGTCCCAGCTACTTGGGAGGCTGAGGTGGGAAGATCAGTTGAGCTTGGGAGGTTGAGGTGCAATGAGCTGAAATCATGCCACAGCACTCCAGCTTGAACAACAGAGTGAGACCTTGTCTCAAATAAATAAGATGATGAGCAATATATACTTGTCAAATTATTTTCAAGTAGCATCTATATTTAGCATTTTGTCTTGTTCAAACTATCAGCTTTTTTGTGTCTACCCCAAAACCCCTGAATTCTACCCAGATAATTTGCTGAAACTATTCAGGCACCTAGAATGTTAACAATACATCTTTATTTTGTTATTTATTTATTTATTTATTTATTTATTTATTGTGAGGCAAAGTCTCACTCTGTCACCCAGGCTTAAGTGCAGTGGTGAGATCTGCACTCACTGCAGCCAACCTCCACCTCCTAGGCTCAAGTGATTCTCCTGTCTCAGCCTCCTGCATAGCTGGGATTACACGCCACACCCAGCTACATTTTTTTTTTTTTTTTTGAGACAAGAGTCTCACTGTGTCACCCAGGCTAGAGTGCAGTGACGCTATGTCGGCTCACTGCAACTCTGCTTCCTGGGTTCAAGCAATTCTCCTATCTCCGCCTCCTGAGTATCTAGGATTGCAAGTGTGTGTCACCATGCCCAGCTAATTTTTTTTTTTTTTTTTTGAGACGGAGTCTTGCACTGTTCCCCGGGCTGGAGTGCAGAGGCGCGATCTTGGCCCACTGCAACCTCCGCCTCCCAGATTCAAGCGATTCTTCTTGCCTCAGCCTCCCAAGTAGCTGGGATTACAAGTGCCTGTCACCACGCCTGGCTAATTTTTTTCTATTTTTAGTAGGGATGGGGTTTCACTATGTTGGCCAGGCTGGTAATTTTTGTATTTTTAGTAGAGACGGGGTTTTGCCATGTTGACCAGGCTGGTCTCAAACTCCTGACCTCAGGTGATCTGCCTGCCTCGGCCTCCCAAAGTGCTGGGATTACAGGCGTAAGCCACCTCCATGGCCTAATTTTTGGGACAGAGTCTTGCTCTGTTACCCAGGCTGGAATGCGGTGGTGTGATTTTTGCTCACCTTCACCTCCCGGGCTCAAGTGATTCTTCCACCTCAGCCTCCCTAGTAGTTGGGACTACAGACATGTGCCACCATACTCAGCTAATTTTTGTATTTTTTTGTAGAGATGGGGTTTGCCATGTTGGCCAGGTTTGTCTCGAATTCCTGGGCTCAAGCAATCCACCTGGCTTAGCCTCCCAAAGTGCTGGGAATACAGGTGTGAGCCACGTGCCTGGCCAACAGTACACCTTTAGCTTTTTTCTCTTGCCTTAAAAATTACAAATGTATTTGCCTTGGAGTGAGGGTTGCTCATGGCAAAGAAAAAAGTGATGAGTTCCTTTTTTTTTTTTGAGGTGACGTCTCACTCTGTCACTCAGACTGGACTATTAGTGGCATGATCATAGCTCACAGTAACCTCCAACTACAGGGCTCAAGCAATCCTCCCACCTCAGCCTTCTGAGTAGCTTGGACTACAGGTGTGTGCCACCACACCTGGCTAATTTTTTAATTTTTTGTAGAGATAGGGTCTCCCTGTGTTGCCAGGCTGGTCTCAAATGTCTGGGCCCAAGCAATCTGCCTGCCTCAGCCTCGCAAAGTGCTGGGATTACAGGCGTGAGCTACCTGGGCTCTTCCTTACAATTCCGATTATTATAGTTGCTATCAGAATTTGCCTAATTTCATTTTATTTATTTATTTATTTATTTAGAGACGGAGTCTCGCTGTGTCACCCAGGCTGGAGTGCAGTGGTGCAATCTCAGCTCAGTGCAACCTCCATCTCCCAGGTTCAAGCAGTTCTCCTGCCCCACCTTCCCGAGTAGCTGGGATTACAGGGCGTGCCACCATGCCTGGCTAATTTTAGTAGAGATGGGGTTTTGCCATGTTGGCCAGGCTGGTCTAGAACTCCTGACCTCAAGTGATCTGCCGGCCTTGGCCTCCCATAGTGCTAGGATTACAGGCGTGAGCCACTGCACCCAGCCATGATTTCATTTTTAAGACTGAAATGTGGCCGGGCACAGTGGCTCACACCTGTAATCCCAACACTTTGGGAGGCCGAGACGGGTGGATCATTTGAGGTCAGGAGATCGAGACCAGCCTGGCCAACATGGTGAAACCCCATCTCCACTAAAAATACAAAAATTAGCCCGGGCTAATGGTGTGTGCCCGTAATTCCAGGTATTTGGGAGGCTGAGGCAGGAGAATCGCTTGAACCCAGGAGGTGGAGGTTGCAGTAAGCTGAGATCGCACCATTGTACTCCAGCCTGGGTGACACAGCCAGACTCCATCTCAAAAAAAAAAAAAAGACTGAAATGTTTACTCTTGAGAGATCAACCACAATTATTGTAGACATGAAATCATTATCTTACAATGCCGAAGAAAAACTACTCCTGGAGAGCTTCGTGTGTATGTGTGCACACACGCGTGCCTATAATCCCAGCACTTTGGGAGGCTGAGGCGGGTGAATCACCTGAGGTCAGCAGTTCGAGACCAACCTGGCCAATATGGTGAAACCCCATCTCTACTAAAAATACAAAAACCATTTAAGTGTGGTGGTGTGTGCCTGTAATCCCAGCTACTCAGGAGTCTGAGGCAGGAGACTCACTTGAACCTGGGAGGCAGGTGTAGTGGTGAGCCAAGATCACGCCACTGCACTCCAGCCTGGGCAGCAGAGCGAGACTCTGTCTCAAAAAAAAACAAAAAACAAGTGTGTGTGTTTGTGTGTATGTATAAGCACATATATATGCACATATATTTACACACTATATACATATACATTACATACACACACATACAGACATAAATATGTACATACCATTTGCGGGTTTAGTTTGGTGTTTCTTCATTCTTCCAGCAGGCAGGAATCACGGTGAATGTAAAGAACCAATTCTATCTTATGTGTATTTTATTGTTTTCCTTCACCCAAATCTTAGTACAGGAGTCATTTCTTCCCTACAGGGTGATAAAATGATTCTCAGCACTCATGAGATTTCATGCTCTGCCCAAAACTATTGAGGTGATTAAAGTACATTTTTGATGCTTTTATTTTCTTGACAGATTTGAAAAACATAAAAGTTTAATAAATTTTACTTTTTTTTTTTTTTTTTTTTTTTGAGACGGAGTTTTGCTCTTGTTGCCCAGGCTGGAGTGCAATGGCATGATCTTGGCTCACTGCAACCTCTGCCTCCTGTGTTCAAGCGATTCTCCTGCCTCAGCCTCCCTAGTAGCTGGGATTACAGGCATGTGACACCATGTCTGGCTAATTTTATGTATCTTTAGTAGAAACGGGGTTTCGCCATGTTAGGCTGGTCTCAGACTCCTGACCTCAATTGATCTGCCCACCTCAGCCTCCCAAAATGCTGAGATTACAGATGCGAGCCACCGTGCCTGGCCTACAATTTTTTAAGTACTGACAGTATGACTTAACTCATCTTTCTTCCTCAGTACTCTCTTACAACATACAAAGGAAAGGGCAGCACAGCCCTACAATACTTTTCTAATATTGTGTGGCACAAATATCTTTGGCCTGCTAAATTTGCATGTGTATTGATTCTTACTTCCCTCTTTACATCTCGGCTATCATAGTCTAAAGACAATACATCATGTTTGTGTGGGACTTTTTTTAGCTGCCTCCACGTGTGTTAGTATCTCATTACTTGATCCTCATTAGTATCTGCCTTAGCATCCAATTTTTTAATCTATATTTGTGTCAGTTGCGTGATATTGAAAGCAAGATTTAAGCAGTGGATATTAAAAGTTGTGGGATTTTGTTTTTTCAGTTGTCCTTGTAATTTATGGACACGACTTTATTAAACAGAGACGAGAAGAGAGCTTTTATTTTTAGGCCTACACAAAATTAGTGAATCTGAAGGACAAATTGAAGTGCTGATAGTATCCACCATGTTAAGATGTTTATGTTTAACTTTCCTTTTTTTTGTTTAAGGGAGTTGGGGGTGGTCTCATTATGTTGCCCAGACTGGCCTTGAACTCCTGGGCTAAAGCGATCATCCCACTTCAGCCTCCTGAGTAGCTGGGACTGTAGGCATGTGTGCTTGTAATATTTTTAAAAATATAATGTCTTTGATGTGAGGTGGTTTATTGTGCAACAAATTACTCAGTTGGTTAGAAAACAGCCAGATATTATTTATGAAATATTTGTACCCGGGCCGGGCGTGGTGGCTCACGCCTGTAATCCCAGCACCTTGTGAGGCTGAGGCTCTCGCCCAGGCTGGAGTGCAGTGGCGCAGTCTTGGCTCACTGCAACCTCCACCTCCCAGGTTCAAGTGATTCTCCTGCCTCAGCCTCCCGAGTAGCTGGGATTACAGGCACCCGCCACTGCGCCTGGCTAATTTTTGTATTTTTAGTAGAGACGGGGTTTCACCATCTTGGCCAGGCTGGTCTCCAACTCCTGACCTCGTGATCCACCCGCCTCCGCCTCCCAAAGTGCTGGGGTTACAGGCTTGAGCCACCGTGCCCGGCCTCAATAACTAACTTCCCTCCCTCCCTCCTTCTTCCTTTCTTTCTTCTCTTCCTTCCCTTCCCTTCCTTTCCTTTCTTCTTTTCTTTCTTCCTTTCTTTCTTCCTTTCCTTCCTTTCCTTTCCCTCTCTTCCTCCCTTCCCTTCCCTTCCCGTCCCGTCCCTTTTTTTTTTTTTTCTTGTCTTGCTCTATCACCCGGTGGAGTGCAGTGGTGCAAATCTCCGCCTCCTGGGGTCAAGCGATTCTCCTGTGTCAGCCGTCCAAGTAGCTGGAATTACAGGCATGCGCCACAACACTTGGCTAATTTTTGTATTTTTAGTAGAGACAGGTTTTCACCATGTTGGCCAGGCTGGTCTCGAACTCCTGATCTCAGGTGATCCACCCGCCTCAGCCTCCCAAAGTGCTTGGATTACATGTGTGAGCCACTGCACCCAGTCTAATAACTTGTAAAAATACAAAATTGTGTCTGAGTTAGATACAACTCTTTTATCTATAAATTAGGATGTTCTTTATATTATAAAACCAAAATATAGAAGTAAATGGATACTGTGGCTGATACAGTATTGCAACTGTCATCCACAGTTTAATTTTTTTCACTAACTTATCGGTGTAAATTTGAACTTTTAGATATATTTATACTACTAAAATACTTATATCCTTATCTTTTTTCTAGGTTTTAATATTTAATTGAGGCCAGGCATGGTGGCTCAAGCCTGTGATTCAAGTACTTTGGGAGGCTGAGGTGGGCAGATCACTTGAGGCCAGGAATTCGAGACCAGCCTAGCCAACATGGCAAAACCCCGTCTCTACTAAAAATACAAAAAAAAAATTGCTGGACATGGTGGCGTGCACTTGTAGTCCCAGCTACTCAGGAGGATGAGGCACGAGAATCGCTTGAACCTGGGAGGTGGAGGTTGCAGTGAGCCAAGATTGCGCCACTGCACTCCAGCCTTGGTGATAGAGTGAGACTCTATCTCCAAATAAATAAATAAATAAATAAAATTATTTAATTGAACCTAAACTATGATGTACCCCATACTGACTGATCCCAGTTCTATTAGAATTCCATTGTAGCTTTTAACAGAATTCTATTATAGCTTCTTTCCTTTGCACCAAAGGTGAGCACAGATCCTCTTGCAGACTAAATCAGAAGGAACTGGAAGGAAGAAACAATGTGTGTTCATTTTCTTTTAGGTCTGCTATCTGATGAATGTGTTAAGCATGTCTTGATTTCCTTTTTGGTGATATTTTCACAGAGCTATCATTTTTTTCTTCTTTTGTTTTGCTAAGATACTAATATCTGGATTTTTTTGCTCTTGTTTTTTAGCAAATCACAGATGAAGGTCTCATTACTATATGCAGAGGGTGCCATAAGTTACAATCCCTTTGTGCCTCTGGCTGCTCCAACATCACAGATGCCATCCTGAATGCTCTAGGTCAGAACTGCCCACGGCTTAGGTAAACATTTCTTGTTTAGCTCAAAAAAATCATAGAACAAAAGTTTCCTTCACCCATATTTCTTCCTTGGAACTTTGGAATTTTAAGGTAGGCACTGCAGACGCTTTGAAATTTTAAGGTAGTCCCTTTTAGATGCCCACCTACTTGCTTTTTGTACCTCATTTGATTTCATGTAATTGGTGTGAACCAAGGGGTAACAATCCCCAAATTCCACTACTTGCTATCCATACTAGAAAAAAAATCAACATTTTATTACTTGAGATAGAAAGAAAGGTATTTTCTCTTATTAATGCTTTTATGTAATTCTTTTCTCCAAGTAGTTTTTAAAGGTCCACCCTGAGGTCATTTGTCATAGTAATGATAACAGGTACATAGCAGGGGGTACTATATTTAAAAATAAAAGACACTCATACAGGAGTACCTCTTTTGTACTGATGGGCTTTTAAAACAGTCTTATTTCTCTCTGGCTCCTCAGTTTGAAGAATGCTATGTTTTTTACTTTTTGTAGAGACGGGGTCAGGCTGTGTTGCTCAGGCTGGCCTCAAACCTCAGCTTCCCAAAGTGTTGAGATTACAGGCGAAAGCCACTGTGCCCAGCCTGTTATTGTCTTTTGAGGCAGTGTTGTGTATGCCTGCCTCAATCTCCTGGGCTCAGGTGATCATCTCACCTCAGCCTCAGGAGTAGCTGGGACTAAAGACATGTACTACCACACCTGGCCACGCTTTTTGTTCTCTAAAATAAACTTACATAGTACTTGTAAATTAGGTGTTGCTTTAGGTGCTTTACAAATACTAATTCAGGGCCAAGTGCCATGGCACACACCTGTAATCCCAGCATTTAGGGAGGCCGAGGCTAGAAGATCACTTGAGCCCAGGAGTTTGAGACCAGCGTGGGCAACATGGCAAAACCCTGTCTCTACAAAAAATAAAAAAATTAGCCAGGCATGGTGGTGTGTGCCTTGTAGTCCCAGCTACTCAGGAGGCTAAAGTGAGAGGATCACTTGAGCCCAGGAGGTCAAGGCTGCAGTGAGCTAAGATCACACTGCTGCACCCTAGCCTGGGCAACAGAGTGAGACTTTTTCTCAATAACAGTAATAATTTGTTTAATCTCCATAGCACCATATAAGCACTATTATTGCCTTTTTTTTTTTTTTGGAGACAGAGTCTTGCTCTGTCGCCCAGGCTGGAGTGCAGTGGCGTGATCTCGGCTCACTGCAACCTCCGTCTCTCGGGTTCAAGCGATTAACCTGCCTCAGCCTCCCTAGTAGCTGGGACTACAGGCGAGTGCCACCACATCCAACTAATTTTTGTATTTTTAATAGAGACGGGCTTTCACCATGTTGGCCAGGATGGTCTCCTGACCTCATGATCTGCCCACCTCGGCTTCCCAAAGTGCTGGGTTTACAGGCATGAGCCACCACACCCAGCCTTGTTATCGCCATTTTATAGATGAGAAAACTGAAGCACAAAGAGACAAAATAACCTGCTCAAAGTCTCAGCTAGTTAGTGTAGGAACAAGTATTCACCCAGGAACTGATTCCTGAGCCTATGAAGCCACTTTTCTTACATATAATAATCATTGTAAAGCTATAAAACTTTCAGAAAATTGTTTCTGATGATTACCTGGCCTAACCATAATTGTTGAAAGAACTTTTGTGGCCAGGCGCAGTGGCTCACACCTGTAATCCCAGCACTTTGGGAGGCTGAGGTGGGCAGATCATCTGAGGTCAGGAGTTTGAGACCAGCCTGGTCAACATGGTGAAACCTCATCTCTACTAAAAATACAAAAATTACAGACATGGTGGCCCACTCCTGTAATCCCAGCTACTCGAGAGGCTGAGACAGGAGAACTGTCTGAACCCAGGAGGTGGAAGTTGCACTCCCAGCCTGGGTGGCAGAGTGAGACTCCCTCTCAAAAAAAAAAAAACCTTTTGCCAACAATATCAAAATTTCTTAAGAGAACAAACACCTATTGGTCAAAATTAGTAATATCAAAAGCCTAGAGTATTCCTCAGGAGCTAGGGAGGTAATCAGACTTCTCTCTGAGTATCTTACACATTATCCTTTTCGACTTTAGAGAGAGGAGTCTTCAGCTCCATCTCCCTATATGGTTCATTACATTGTTAGAATGGAAAAGCTCTCAACTGTGAAAATCAAAAGTTGTGTTCCAGTCAGATCATGTTTTCCCATTAGGTAGCATTCATTTCTTTCTTTCTTTTCCTTTCTTTTTTTTTTTGAGACAGAGTTTGGCTCTGTTGCCCAGGCTGGAGTGCAATGGCGTGATCTTGGCTCACTGTAACCTCCTCCTCCCAGGTTCAAGCAATTTTCGTGCCTCAGCCTCCAGAGTAGGCAGGATTACAGGCATGCGCTACCATGCCTGGCTAATTTTTTTTGGTATTTTTGGTAGAGACTGGGTTTTACTGTGTTGGCCAGGATGGTCTCAAACTCCTGGCCTCAGGTGATCTGCCCTCCCAAAGTTCTGGGATTACAGACATGAGTCACCACACCTGGCCATCTCTTGGAATTAAAAAAATATATATATATATATTTTTTTTGAGACAAAGTCTCACTCTGTTGCCAGGCTGGAGCACAGTGGCGTGACCTCAGCTCACTGCAAACTCCACCTCCTGGGTTCAAGTGATTGTCCTGCCTCAACCTCTCAAATAGCTGGGACTACAGGTGCCCACCACCATGCCTGGTTAATTTTTTGTAATTTTAGTAGAGACGCGGTTTCACCATATTGGCCAGGCTGGTCTCAAACTCATGACCTTAAGTGATCCACCTGCCTTAGCCTCCCAAAGTGCAGGGATTACAGGCGTGAGTCACCACGCCCGGACAGAATTTAAAAATTTTTTTATACTGGTGAGGTCTTAGTATGGTGAAGTCTTGGTATGTTGGTCTTGAACTCCTAAGCTCAAGTGATCCTCCTGCCTCAGCCTCCTGAAGTGCTGGGATTATAGGTGTGAGCCACCGCACCCCGCCATCCATTTCTCATTGATTTTCAGTTGATAATTATTTCCTATACTTTAATTTTTTTCAACTTCAGTAGTAAGAGTTTTATAAACAAACATGTTCTTTGTTACCATTATACAGAGGTCACCCAACTTTTCACAGAAGAGAGCTACTTTTGATTCCCCAATCCTGTGGTTAGTATTTAGATTGGAGTTTAACAGTTGCTTAATAAGAGGTGAATGGCTGCCAGCTCAGCTTCCCTCTCAACTGGGCCTCCATGGGAGCCTGTGGGGGAAAGCAGGAAGCTTTCACAAGTCTAGAATTTCATATTTGGGACAGACCTTAATTAAGCAGCCCCTTTATCCCTTTTTTTTTTTTTTTTTTTTGAGTCGGAGTCTCACTCTGTCACCCACGCTGGAGTGCAGTGGCGGGATCTCGGCTCACTGCAACCTCCGCCTCCCGGGTTCAAGCGACTCTCCTGCCTCAGCCTCCCGAGTAGCTGGGACTACAGGCACCCACCACCACGCCAGACTAATTTTTGCATTTTTAGTAGAGATGGGGTTTCACCGTGTTGGCCAGGCTGGTCTCGAACTCCTGACCTCAGGTGATCTACCCACCTCGGCCTCCCAAAGCGTTGGGATTATAGGCGTGAGCCACCGTGCCCGGCCTGTCACATTTTTTTTAAAGCAATTTAAATCTAAGTGAACCTACTTCTAAAACAGGAAAGAAAATAATTCATTTCAGCAAGAGATTAACTGAAATAGAGTATCTCCATTTCTTTTGTATTTTGCTGGGGGTAAGCAGTATGACATCAAGAAGGCTTTTAATGCATTTCATGCATTTTGGCATTAACTACAAGCTTCAGTTATATTCTTCTGTGTTCATTGATTGCATCACCCTGAAATGTGGTATTTATAGGACCACTTTATGATGACTCCATGAAAATGAATGGCAAGATCTGTATACAGACTTGCTTAGTTGTTAATGTCATTCTATATTATAAAGTCCTTAGAGAATAGGAGATTGTTTTTGTAAATTCTTACTGTTTTAATAAACTCAGTTTTCAGGGACCAAGAGCTTGACTTTCACTGTTTTTTTTTTTTTTTTTTTTAAACAGAATATTGGAAGTGGCAAGATGTTCTCAATTAACAGATGTGGGCTTTACCACTCTAGCCAGGGTAAGTATTTTCTTTAGGTTCCATAGCTTTGTTTCCATAGGTTTTATTAGGGCTTTTTATTTCAGAAGAACAAGCAGCAAGGGAAATGTGAAATGGTAGCAGAATTGGGTGTGTGAGACAGGGTTTCATGCTATAGCTACAGACCTACTGATACCAATAAGAGTACAAACTGCTCCTAGAAATGCACACATGCATTGGAGAATATAAAACCCCTTCATGATACTTTTTAAAAAAATTTTTTTTAATTTTTTTGAGATGGGGTCTCGCTCTGTCACCCAGGCTGGAATGCAGTGACACAATCTCAGTTCACTGCAACCTCCACCTCCCAGGTTCAAGCATTTCTCCTGCCTCAGCCTCCCGAGTAGCTGGGATTACAAGCATGTGCCACCACATCCAGCTAATTTTTGTATTTTTAGTAGAGACAGGGTTTCACCATGTTGGCCAGGCTGGTCTTCAACTCCCAACCTCAAGTCATCCGCTCACCTTGTCCTCCCAAAGTGATGAGATTACAGACGTGAGCCACTGCACCCACCCATGAGACTTGATTCTCCACAATTTCATAAGATAATACATTAAGCAGGTGCTTCTTGGTACTTTGTGAAAAAAGTTATTGGTTATTTGGTACATGACTAGTGGATGAAAGTAACATTTAAAGAAACACATGTCTGGTTTTAAATGGAAAGGTTTTAGGAGATTTTCTGTATTCTCCTGAGTATTTTAATACTTGGACGAGTTTATAAATTACTATATGATAATATTTAAAACTATACTGACTTTGACCAGTGTTATGGTACAAGGGGATGGTCGTTTGCTTTTAGGCAGATCGATAGAATACTAATTAGGTGGGGGCCAGCACATGGCATGACTAAAGGAGGCCATAGCCTGCGTGCAGTGGCTCATGCCTGTAATCCCAACATTTTGGAAGGCCAAGGCAAGCAGATCGCTTGAGCCCAGCCCGGGCAACACGGCGAAATTTCATCTCTGTAAGAAATACAAAAGGCTGGGCGTGGTGGCTCACGCCTGTAATCCCAGCACTTTGGGAGGCCAAGGCGGGTGGATCACCTGAGGTCAGGAGTTCGAGACCAGCCTGACCAACATGGAGAAAGCCTGACTTTACTAAAAATACAAAATTAGCCGGGGATGGTGGTGCATGCCTGTAATCCCAGCTACTCGGGAGGCTGAGGCAGGAGAATCGCTTGAATCCAGGAGGCGGAGGTTGCAGTGAGCCAAGATCGTGCCATTGCACTCCAGTCTGGGCAACGAGCGAAACTCCGTCTCAAAAAAAAAAAAAAAGAAGAAGAAGAAAGGCCGGGCGTGATGGCTCATGCCTGTAATCCCAGCATTTTGGCAGGCCGAGGCGGGCGGATCACGAGGTCAGGAGATCAAGACCATCCTGGCTAACACGGTGAAACCCCGTCTCTACTAAAAATGCAAAAAATTAGCCAGGCGTGGTGGCGGGCGCCTGTATTCTCAGCTACTCAGGAGACTGAGGCAGGAGAATGGCGTGAACCCAGGAGGCGGAGCTTGCAGTGAGCCGAGATCATGCCACTGCACTCCAGCCTAGGTGACAAGAGCCAGACTCCATCTCAAAAACTAAAAAAAAAAAGAAAAGAAATACAGAAATTATCCAGGTGTGGTGGCACATTCCTATAGTCCCAGCTACTTGGGAGGCTGAGGTGGGAGAATCACCTGAGCCCAGGGAGTTGGAGGCTGCAGTGAGCCATGATTTCACCACTGCACTCCAACCTGGGTGACAGAGTGAGACCTTGTCTCAAAAGAAAGAAAAAAAAGATTAGCATGACACTAGCTCTGAAACACCAAAGAATTTATCAGTGTATTTAATATTACCTCTTAGTTTTCTGTCCTTAAAAGTTTCTCATGTTTTAAATGGTTGTACTGTAATGTTTGGTTTTGTACTTTGTAGAATTGCCATGAACTTGAAAAGATGGACCTGGAAGAGTGTGTTCAGGTAAGATTGTAGATTTTAATTCAGAAATACAATATAGTAGACACTTAGATAATACACAACATCAGAATGTCCAATTCCCTACCCTAGTGTAGGATACTATAGTGCCTGACAGCATTGCAGATTCCCCATTAAGTAAGGTATCTTCCAGGCAGAGGTGCTCATGGTATGTGTTGCAGAACTGTGGAAATATATGCCATCAATCAGATTGCCATAGAGAGAAAGGAGGCCCAAGCATTCAGGCTGTAAAGCTGTTAAGAATATTTCCTTAGACCTGTAGAGTTATGATGCTAGTAAATAATTAAAGCCCCATCGCACTGATCTATATAGCACTGCCTTTCTTTAGGTTTGCTGTATCCTAGATCCCTGGCATCATTAGCCCTGGAGACCTGACTCTGCATAGAACTCTGCCTTTAAGCCAAACTGATCTCCTGATTAAGTTTTTATTTTTTAATTATTATTATTTTTTTTTTGAGATGGAGTTTCACTCTTGTTGCCCAGGCTGGAGTGCAATGGCGAGATCTCAGCTCACTGCAACCTCCACATCCCAGATTCAAGCAATTCTCCTGCCTCAGCCTCTGAAGTAGCTGGGATTACAGGCATGCGCCACCACGCCCAGCTGATTTTTTGTATTCTTAGTAGAGATGAGATTTCACTGTGTTGGCCAGGCTGGTTTTGAACTCCTGACCTCAGGTGATCCACTTGGCTCAGCCTCCCAAAGTGCTGGGATTACAGGCGTGAGCCACATTAACACAATTTTAAGAACTTTGAGATTATTAATTGACCAAGGAAAAACTTTGAACATGGGACTCCACAAAAGAAAGAGCAATTAATTTTTTAATGGTAAAAATAAAGAAGGGAAGATACGTCAGTAACCGTAAAAGCCACTTTCTAAAAAATTTTTTGTTTTATAGGCACTGCTTAACAGCTATTAGTTCTTACTAAACTAAAACTTGTTCACATCCATTTACTAAACTAAAACTTGTTCACATGCCTGAGTGTCCTCTATGTCCCTTCCAGTGTTATTCCTTCTGAACGGACATGCCTGCCTGCTCGCCCACCCTCTTTCTCTACCATTTTTTAGCCCGTGAAGCTATGTGTAGTAGAAAATAATAAACTCAGGGTTGGAGAAGAATTTGAAAAGAAGCGCTGATTTACTTTCAGTCGTAACATAACCATGAAAACTGTTCTTCCTACCTGAGTGTTCTTGGTTAACCCAGATTCCAGCAGTGCCTGGCTGCCACCCTTGGGAAAATAACCCAAGTTATCGATATTGAGTAGTGGCATGCTTTATTAAAAATTTTAGGATGTTCCAACATTAATTTTTTTCATAGAGCACTATCTTCCGATTCCTTTCTCTCATGATTCTAAGGAGATAGAACAAGGTCCAGCAAGTAGAGGTTCTGGGGTCAGATTTTTTTAGAGACAGGGTCTTGCTGTTATCGCTCAGACTGTTTTTTTTCTTGCTGTTACCGCTCAGACTGTTTTTTGTTTTGTTTTGTTTTGTTTTTGCGGTGTGGAGTGGGGAGGACAGAGTCTCACTCTGTCGCCCAGGCTGGAGTGCAGTGGCTCAGTCTCGGCTCACTGCAACCTCCACTTCCCAGGTTCAAGCAGTTCTCCTGCCTCAGCCTCCCAAGTAGCTGGGATTATAGGCGCCTGCCACCACGTCCGGCTAGTTTTTGTATTTTAGTAGAGACAGGGTTTCAGCATGTTGTCCAGGCTGGTCTCGAACTCCTGACCTCGGGTGATCCACCAGCCTCAGCCTCCCAAAGTGCTGGGATTACAAGCGTGAACTACCATGTCTGGCCCTGCTCAGACTGGTCTTGAATTTCTAACCTCAAGCAATCCTCCTGCCTCAGCCTCCCAAGCATTGTTGGGACTATAGGCGCAAGCCACTACAACTAGCTACCAAGGGGACAGATTTTGATTCATTTAAAAAATAAAACAGATTTTGAATAGGGCTGTCTAAAGATGAAGACTAGAGATGACTAGATGTGTTCAAATATAGCATGAGTGGATTCTCATAGAACAGGTTCAGGTAGCCAGTGGGATTTAAACCGAAAGATTCTGTTATTTGATGATTGATTATTAAAATGTCTGGACTAGAAATGTAGTCAAGAATAAGATATGGGGGTTGGGCATAGTGGGTCACTCCTGTAATCCCAGCACTTTAGAAGGCTGAGGCGGGTGAATCACCTGAGGCCAGGAGTTCGAGACCAGCCTGGCCAACATGGCAAACCCCCATCTCCACTAAAAATATGCCGGGCACGGTGGCTCATGCCTGTAATTCTAGCACTTTGGGAGGCTGAGGTAGGTGGATCACCTGAGGTCGGGAGTTCGAGATCAGCCTCGCCAACATGGTGAAACCCCATCTCTACTAAAAATTCAAAAATTAGCTGGACGTGGTAGCACATGCCTATAATCCCAGCTACTTTGGAGGCCGAGGCAGGAGAATCGCTTGAACCCAGGAGGCGGAGGTTGCAGTGAGCCGAGATCGTGCCACCACACTCCAGCCTGGGCAACAGAGCAAGACTCTATCTCAAAAAACAAAACAAAACAAAAAAAAACTAGCCTGTAATCCCAGCTACTCGGGAGGCTGAGGCACAAGAATCACTTGAACCTGGGAGGTGGAGGTTGCAGTGAGCTGAGATCATGCCACTGCACTCCAGCCTGAGCAACAGAGACTCTGTCTCAAAAAAAAAAAAAAAAAAAATGAGGTATGGGGCTGCTGCATGCAGTGGCTCACACCTGTCATCTCAACACTCTGTGAGGCGAGGCAGGAGGATTGCTTGAGCCTGAAAGTTGAAGACCAGTCTGGGTAACATAACAAGACCCTGTTTCTGCCCAAGAAAAAGTTTTAAATGTCTTGGGCATGGTGGTGCACACCTGTAGTCCCAGCCATTCAGGAGGCTGAGGCTGGAAGATGGCTTGAGCCTCGGAGGTTGAGGCTGCAATGAGCTGTGATCGCACATGGTGGCCTATAGAGCTTTGGGAGGTTGAGGTGGAGGATTGCTTGAGCTCAGGAATTCAAGAGCAGCCTGGGCAACATAGGGAAACCCTGTCTCTACAAAAAAAAATTTTTTTTTAATTTAAAAAATTAGGCCTGGTGGCTTGTGCCTGTTGTCCCAGCTACTCAGGAGGCTGAGGTGGGAAGATTGCTTGAGCCCAGAAGTTTTAGGCTGCAGTGAGCTATAGTTGCACCACTGCACTCTAGCCTGGGCAACAGAACAAGACTAGAAGAAAAAAGAATCAGGTATGACTCAGGATTTTATTTGGATTATACCTAAAATCAACATACGTATTTCTTTCAGATAACAGATAGCACATTAATCCAACTTTCTATACACTGTCCTCGACTTCAAGTATTGGTGAGTTTAACTTTGAAAATTTTATGTGTTTACTGGGTTTAATCAAAAGCCAGTGCTACAGTTCAAGAACCCAGCTCTTAGTGTCTGGCTACCATTTTAGGAAAGGATGCTTCTTCAAATTGCCAGCTTACTGAGAACCAAAGGAGTACCTGAGTGAAGTAGGAAACAGATAAGAACTGAAAAAGTTAAATGTTTTCTGTATCAATGCTTGAAGACTGAAAACTGCCTTGGAATGTATGAGTTCTCTTTTGTAGATAACTTATACTCCAACCTGAATGATGTTTAAATTTCTAGAGATGCAGGGGATCAGATGGCCCAAAATACAATTTGCTTCACCTTAAGATCAAATGTTACTGGTTGTAAGAATGGAACCAATCAAAGCTTTAGTAAGGGAAGTTCTGCTCCTACTTTCAGTGACACTAGAGGAAGGCATTCTGAGTGACTGTTCTGTTGTATCCAGGCTCATTTTTGGTGTTTGGTGACACAGTACTATCTAAAATTGGGTCAAGATTTTCTGAGTTTCCCAGGATCAGGGATTTAATAAATATTGATGAAGAGATGATGTGATGAGATGATCACACCTGACAGCTGTAAAAATCTTCAGCTTATTAATTGTTGGGGCATGTCTCTGAACCAGATATTCAATATTTAGTTCAAATTCCAGAAAACTGCATGAAAAGCTTGATTCCCATTTATCCCTGTAGAGAAGGAAAAGTGTTAATTTGAGGAAGGGGTAATTATTAAGGCTGTCTTATTTTGTTTATGAACTACTTCATAGTCATTACATGAATTTATAAAATATATTTAGAATCACACACCAAAATATCAATCACTGATTGCCAAAAGCATAACTGCACTATCTCCAGTTTTTTTAATTTCACCACGTGGATCTAGTGCCAGCTCCGTATTCATCAAAATCAAACCAAAATGTCTCCTTTCCAATTCACACAAGCCTCTGGCTAGAGGAATGCCAGAAGATATTTCAACATCCTTCCTTGCTCTATTTGGCTGCAGAGTCTGTCTCACTGTGAGCTGATCACAGATGATGGAATTCGTCACCTGGGGAATGGGGCCTGCGCCCATGACCAGCTGGAGGTGATTGAGCTGGACAACTGCCCACTAATCACAGATGCATCCCTGGAGCACTTGAAGAGCTGTCATAGTCTTGAGCGGATAGAACTCTATGACTGCCAGCAAATCACACGGGCTGGAATCAAGAGACTCAGGGTAAAAATGGCTACATAACTCTCCAACTCTAGTGTTATCAGCACTTTCTTCTCTCTTTTTTTTTTCTTTTTTCAAATTTAGGTTCCTGTGATTTTTATATTTACTTGAACATTTAACAAGGGGGAAAAAAAAGTGCAAACCTAAGGACAGATAGTTTTTCCCTCTGGCTTCAGAGATGGAAATTTAGTAGGAAAAGACCCACTGAAGGGAAGAAAAGTAGGTCTCCTCCCAGCAGAGTCTGTCTAATAATGTCTAGGGCTTAATAACATTCCCAGATTGAAGAAAAAAAAAAAAGCACATGCCACATTTTTGTTCTAAAGGAAAGAAAGGAATAACAGAGAAAGTGTTTGGTTAAATGGGATTTAAGAATTTAATTTGTAATTGTGTTTCACATTGAGCCCTTTTCCTGGGATTCATATTTTTTAAGACAACAAGTAAAGTAGACATAGATTTTTACCTTCTCTGTCTTTCTTTTAAGAGATGGGATCTCACTCTGTTGCCCAGGCAGGAGTGCAGTGGCACCTTCTTAATGCACTGCAGCCTCGAACTCCTGGGCTTAAGATCCTCCCACCTCAGCCTCCGCAGTAGCTAGGACTACAGGCACACATCACCACACCTAGCTAATTTTATGAAAAACTTGTTTTTTTCATTTTTTAAGACAGGGTCTCCTCTGTCACCCAGGCTGGAGTGCAGTGGCTCGATCTTGGCTCACTGCAACCTCTGTCTCCCAGGCTCAAGGCCTCCTGCCACCCCAGCCTCCCAACAGCTGAGACTACAGGCGCGTGCCATCACGCCAGCCTGATTTTTTGTATTTTTGGTAGAGACGGCATTTTACCATGTTGCCCAGGCCAGTTTCAAACTCCTGAGCTCAAGCGATCTGCCTGCCTTGGCCTTCAAAAGTGCTGGGATTATAGGTGTGAGCCACCATGCCCGGCCTTAAAAAACTATTTTGTAGAGACAAGGTCTTGCTATGTTTCCCAGGCTAGTCTCAAATTCCTGGCCTCAAGCGATCCTCCCACCTCAGCCTCCCAAAGTGCTTGGATTACAGGTGTGAGTCACTGTGCCAGGCCCAGATTTTTACCTTTGCTTTTGGCCCTCTTCACCATAATAGAGATACCCAGGTATAGCCAAATAACTAGAAAAAGAAGTTTTTTGTTTTTTTTTTTTTTGAGACAGAGTCTCGCTCTGTCGCCCAGGCTGGAGCGCAGTGGCATGATCTTGGCTCACTGCAAGCTCTGCCTCCTGGGTTCATGCCATTCTCCTGCCTCAGCCTCCCCAGTAGCTGGGACTACAGGCGCCCGCCACCAGGCCCGGCTAATTTTCTTTTTGTATTTTTAGTAGAGACGGGGTTTTACCATGTTAGCCAGGATGGTCTCGATCTCCTGACCTCGTGACCCGCTCGCCTCGGCCTCCCAAAGTGCTGGGATTACAGGCGGGAGCCACCGCGCCTGGCCGAAAAAGAAGTTTTAAAAAGCTGGATGAATCTCTGTGTTAGATTGTTCTGCTCAACAGATGTTTATTGGAACATCTGCTTCACACCTGCTGTAGGAAAGACAGTGTGGTTATTCAGTCCCTTAATACCAACCTCTAGGCCAGTCACGGTGGCTCACGCCTATAATCCCAGCACTTTGGGAAGCTGAGGCATGAGGATCACCTGAAGTCAGGAGTTCAAGACCAGCCTAGTCAACATGGCGAAACGCCATCTCTACTAAAAATACAAAAATTAGCTGAGCATGGTGGCAGGTGCCTGTAATCCCAGCTGCTCAGGAGGCTGAGGCAGGAGAATCGCTTGAACCAGGAGGCAGAGTTTGCAGTGAGCCAAGATCGCACCATTGCACTCCAGCCTGGGCAACAAGATGAAACTCCATCTCAAAAAAAATACCAACCTCTAAAAAAATCCATGTTGGCCATATGGCCTTGAGCAAATAAAAGAGTACCAAACTTCATCTTGAGTTCGAGTTGGCCTCAGTTCCTCTTCCCCTCTTCAGACATAGAGGACTGTGAGCATAATTGCACTGGGGGAGGCCTTGCAACCATTTTTTTTTCTTCACCAAAGAGAATGAGAGCCACAGGTCAACCAGAGCCTCTTACGTGCCTACTTACATTAGGGTTCCTAGACTGTCTGGCTGCCAGGAGTCTCTTCCATCTCCCATCCTTGGGCAGACCACTTGAGGTCAGGAGTTCGAGACCAATTTGGCCAACATGGTGAAACCTCGTCTCTACTAAAAATACAAAAATTAGCCTTTGTATTTTTAGTAGAGACAGGGTTTCACCATGTTAGCCTGGATGGTCTCAATCTCCTGACCTCGTGAACCGCCCGTCTCGGCTTCCCAAAGTGCTGGGATTACAGGCATGAGCCACTGCGCCCGGCCCTCAGTTTTATTATTACACAAACAGGTACCAAACTTACATGAGTTGTTCTGGTCATTGAGAACAGCCTAAGATGGAACAAAGTAGAACCCAGGCCCTCTAACATCCTGACCAGCGCTCAGCCTTTGCCCTGCTTTCATGTTCATTGAGCCCCTCGGTAGTTTTTCTGAGAACCAACATTGCTCTTTCTGTTTAAGCCCTCTCTCTTAAACGTTTAATGTTTCTGTCTTGTTTCAGACCCATTTACCCAATATTAAAGTCCACGCCTACTTCGCACCTGTCACTCCACCCCCATCAGTAGGGGGCAGCAGACAGCGCTTCTGCAGATGCTGCATCATCCTATGACAATGGAGGTGGTCAACCTTGGCGAACTGAGTATTTAATGACACTTCTAGAGCTACCGTGGAGTCTCTCCAGTGGAAGCAACCCCAGTGTTCTGAGCAAGGGTTACAAAGTGAGGGAGGGCAGTGTCCAGATCCCCAGAGCCACACATACATACACATACACACCCTTACCCCCATCCACTCTAGCTTTGTGACCATGGGACTGAAGTTTGTGATGGCTTTATCAAGTAGATTGGTAAAATTTAACCATTCCTGTTGAGGTGCCCATAAGAAAATCATAGGCCAAGATAGGGAGGGGCATTCCGGCAAACCCAGTGTTAATGCTACTGTGGTTTTTAAATTTTTGTCTAGGAGTTTCTTTGGGGATTTTAGAACAGCATCTGCTGTCCTCCAGGGTCAAGAAAAGCATGGAAAGACAATATATGATGTACCCAGGGACCAGAAAGAAAATTTCTTTGCATCTTAGAAATGGTAGACATTCATTGTGACTACAGAGCTTCTATGCTTCCTTGTTTCCATGCCAACATGCTGAGCATGCTCACAAAGAAGGCTCGTCCATTCCTCCTGTGTTTTAGTATTTGGCCCAGAGATTTCCTAAATGGTTGCATTGAAATCACTGTGGTCCAAATGTAATTCTTATACACTCAAATTATCACTGTCTGTAGCACACTTGTGCACCTGTCTTCCCGTTCTCTGTTGCTCCCCCCCGCACTCTTGCTCAGTCTGTCACCTGTTCAGTCTGCTTACTCACTCAGTTGTCACCCTTTTGCTGTTGTCGTGTTTACAATTTGCATTTTGAATGATTAGTTGGGATTACCAAACATTTTTTAAAAAGATATTATCAATAAATATTTTTTTAATTCTAAATTTTACCGTTAGGGGACCCTGCCTGAATCTTTGCCAACTTGCAAGGAAACTATAACGAAAGCAAGAAAAGTTATGAGAAGAAACTGTTTTGATGAAAACAGATGCTACCTTTTGGTTTCTGTTTTATCTTCTGATATGTGATAATTCGCATGGTATCCCCAGTATTCCCCCTACACATTTTTCCTTCTGTCAGACTCCTCCAACTTTATTATAAGGAAAGAGAGAGATATATTATTAGGAAAGAGTGAAAATGATAAATCACAAAACAGAGCCTGAAAGTCCCCACCACCCAAGTTCAGACATTAATGATTAATGTTATTATATATTTACTGAAATCTAGGAGTGATCAGTGGCATCTCTGAGCTATGAGGTTGTTTTAACAGGAATGCCACTAGAGGAGCTGTGTATTCTAGCCAGTCTGTTTCTCTCTTTTCCCCCATTTCAGCCTTTCAGGGATACAAGAATGGCTCTATAACAGCTGGTCAATTGTATGTCAGTGTTAATGGATTCATATCTAGTGTTGGCACCCCAAAGGGCCAGAACCTTCCCATTAACCTGTCAGTCATCTCTCTTTTCTGCCCCAGTCTTTTTTTTTTTCTTTTTTTTTTTAAGACAGGTTCTCACTCTTGCCCAGGCTGGAGCGCAGTGGTGTGATCTCGGCTCACCGCAACCTCCCACATCCCAGGCTCAAACGATTCTCCTGCCTCAGCCTCCCGAGTATCTGGGATTACAGGCATGCATCACTACTGCCTGGCTAATTTTTGTATTTTTAGTAGAGATGGGGTTTCACATGTTGGCCAGCCTGGTCTTGAACTCCTGACCTCAAATGATCCATCTGCCTCAGCCTCCCAAAGTGCTGGGACTACAGGCATGAGCCACCATGCCCGGCCCTGTCCAGACTTCTGAATGAAGTATGAATGTAGCCAGGTGAAGCATTGAGGCAGCTGAAAGAGAACACTGAGGGGAAGTAGGGGGTTTAGTGTCTCTGCTCAGCCTGGGCACTAGAACTGAGGGAGGAATTTAGTGTCCAGGACTCAGAGTCCAAGAAGAAGCACCCTCTGTCTCCCCAAAAAATCAGAGGATAAAGGAAGTAAAATGAGTTTTTAAAGCATAAGAAGAAAATTTCTAAACCCCAAGATTAGAAACCCAGTGTGATTTTTAGTAGGGTGATTTTGGAGGGGGGGGGTCCTTTGAGACATTAATGTGCAATCCATCATAATATTAATATTCTATATGATCCAGACAATTAAAAGGCTTGTTTTATTTATTTATTTATTTTATTTTATTTTTTTAGTGATGGGGTCTCGCTATCTTGCCCAGCCTGTACTCAAACTCCTGGGCTCAAGCCTTCCTCCCACCTCAGCCTCCCAAGTAGCTGGGACTACAGGTGTGTGCCATTGTACATAGCTTAAAAGGTTTGTTTTAATGCTGCAGTTGCTGATTATACCAGCATATGTAAGAATAAAGTCTGATTTATTTATCCATTGATTTAGAAGGCAATTGGATGAAAGGGTCTTAGAAGTCTATACTATCCATTAATATTTATCATATTAAATTTATTTTAAATCCTGTTTTATTGTGCCCCTTTAAAAGCGCAGATTACTTGTTTATTCATTCCCCTTTCCCCTTTCCCCTTATTCTCTTTCAGATTACCTTATAAGGAATATAGTTTTTAACATGAAACTCAGTTTCTTGGCTATACCCCTACACATAAAAATACATACGTGCATACACACATACTTCCAGATGTGGTTGATAATATTCAGATCCCTAGGTTACTCATTCAAACAAAACTAAAGGAGAGAACTATTTAGGGGCCATCTGCTTTAAGTTTAAGGTGTTTTGTTGTTGTTTTAGTGCCGGTACAAATTGACCATAAAACCCAGATTGATTAGTGAGTGTGGATTTGAGTTGCCTAAGTTGAGGCTATTAAGGTACTTCTTTACTTAAAAGATAAGTTTTAAAGACCGTATTCATCAGTTCATGACGATCTTGGAAATGTTGTTTCTCTACTCAAAGGGTATGCCCACAGGCAGGTCCATGGGGACTTGCTCTGGTGATCTCTGTTATTAAGGCAAATTCCGCCTGTTTGTGCCGAGAACAGTCAAGTGAGAGAGAATGAAGACTCAGGGGTGTGCAGCACTGGCTTGTATGTTGTCAGGCAGAAGCCTTGTTCCTTTCTCAAGAAAACTTCAGGCCCATCAGGCTTGGAAGGAAGTACATTTTTTTATGCTGATTTGCAGCCTACACCAGCTAATGAATATGCTAGGACTTTGAGAACACAAAGCATGGTAAGTTTTGGTCAGGTGGAAAGGAGCCTGACATCTGAACATAATGCTTCCTCTCTCAACATCTGGGATACTTTTGAAAATTCAGTAAGGCTTAATATAGGAAAAATTCTTTACAGGAAAAGCTAATTGGTCTGTTTGTCTAACCTCATAGCCACTCCAAAATATGCCTTTTATAATGAAAAAAAACAGAGTGAACAGAGAGAAGAGGTTTGGGGATAAGTTAGAAGGTTCCCTCAAAGCTACTGCCATAAACCTACAGGAGGGCAAGGAGGAATTACTGTAGTGTCTCTGGAAAAAGTTCTTGAGCATCCAAATCATCTCTTTTCTAAGCAGTTTTTTCCCCTAATCTCATACCTTACATCTTCCATCATCATTTGCTGCATCAATGTCTTTTCATCCTCTTCATCAGCCCCATTGAGCTGACTCCAGCCTATTTTTGCACTGATTTCCACCATTTCCTTCCCACACCCATCCTTTCCCTCTATTTAAAGCCTCCATCTCACCCTCAATAATGCTGCTGATTTACTCTCAGATGTCTCAAGTCTAGCTTCCTTTTTGAATCCTTCTCCTACTCCAGGGGCTGTCATGGGCAGCCTTAAGTTCAGTAACTGTCAGGTGGCTCAGGCCATTTTTCATTGGGTGGCCTTTGGTGTTTGCATACTGAATTTGAATTGAGTTTAAAAGCAAACTGTTGGATATGAGGAAGAAAGGGGTATGGCCTTAGCCCTTTTTCCAATATTTGGAATATGAAAGCATATTGTGCTTTGTGTAAAAAATGTTTTCTTCTCCTATTCTGCTCTTATCTTTACTGAAGGTAAAAGTATTCCTTAAGTAGCTTTTGCAAATTTCTAGTCTGATTTCCACATTCATTAAGTTGATTTAGCAGACATGTAAGTCAGAAGTTTCACATATCCCTTGTATCAAACATTTTTATAGGGAAACCTAGTAAATTTATGATGCTTCATTTTGGGCTTTCCAGACTATTTGAGTTATTCAAGATAGCCATAATGTTTTAGTAGCAACATTCTTTTATTACTTCTAATTGCCTTGTAAAATGCATTGTTATGGCCCGGCACGGCGGGTGGATCACAAGGTCAGGAGTTCAAGAACAGCGTGGCCAAGATGGTGAAACGCTGTCTCTACTGAAAATACAAAAATTAGCCGGGTGTGGTGGCAGGTGCCTGTAATCCCAGCTACTCAGGAGGCTGAGGCAGAGAATTGCTTGAACCCGGGAGGTGGAGGTTGCGGTGAGCTGAGATCGCGCCACTGCACTCCAGCCTGGGCGACAGAGTGAGACTGTCAAAAAAAAAAAAAAAGAAAAGAAAAAAAAATGCATTGTTACTAGTTTGATAGCCCACTAATGCCATGGGAGTCTAAACAAAATATGTGATGAAACCTGTCTTGGTTTGAAGTTGTTAGAAAGTGTGAGAGTGTCACTGGAAAGAAGAGAGTGGCTTCCTGCCTGCTTGTTTAGTCAGCATGTCCTTAGGTGACTGTGTTGTTGGGAGAAGAGCACTCATGGATCATGGTTGACCCTTGGCCATTTTATGTTTATTGTGCTGAAAGTCACAGGTGGCTCATGCCAGTTGCTACCAGTGAGAGGAGGGGTTTAAAGGAAATTGCTCTATTTTGCCGTATTCCTCCTTATGTATATGATTTAAGGGTTGGCTTTTATCCTGGTTGTATCTCCTGGCTGACAGACTCTCTCAATCATGTTTGAGCTCTGAAACATTTTACAAAAAGATTGCCTCTCTGTCTGCCTGCCAATCCAAGAATCTTTAGCCACCTCAAACCCAGGCACTGTGAATTAGCCAAGTCCTGTTTGAGAAGAAATGTAGGATGTTTGGTTGGAATTCTTGAGACAGAACCTCTGTCCCCACTAATGATGTTGTACCAAAGAATTCTAAAGCAGTAAAAGGATAATGGGGAAAAATGGAGTCACAGCCTTTCCTCGCCTTTATTTCTATCTTTTTTTTTTTTTTTTTTTTTTTTTGAGATGGAGTCTCGCTCTGTCACCCAGGTTGGAATGCCATGGCACAATCTAAGTTCACTGCAACCTCTGCCTCCCGGGTTCAAGTGATTCTTCTGTCTCAGCCTCCCAAGAGGCTGGGATTACAGGTGCCCACCACCACGCCTAGCTAATGTTTGTATTTTTCATAGAGTTGGGGTTTTGCCATGTTGGCCAGGCTAGTCTCGAACTTCTGACCTTGAGTGGTCCATCTGCCTCAGCCTCCCAAAGTGCTGGGATTACAGATGTGAGCCACCGTGCCTGGCCAATTTCTATCATAAATTTTAAATGTAAGATTGGAAGATACAGAGAGCTGTATAAAATCATACCAGTAGGGTATAATTAGCCCAGGTAGTTTAGGAATAAAATTGGGTTGTATCCAAGTGCCCTAACTTGACATTTTGATTCTCCAGCAAAGAACATAGGTTACTAACCTTGCCTTCTCACTTGGGATAAACCTTTTTTTTTTTTTTTTTTTTTCCTTGTTGCCCAGGCTGGAGTGCAATAGTGAGATCTCGGCTCACTGCAACCTCCGCCTCTTGGGTTCAAGCGATTCTCCTCCCTTAGCCTCCCGAGTAGCTGGAATTACAACCTGCGCCACCACGCCCGGCTAATTTTGTATTCTTAGTAGAGACGGGGTTTTACCATGTTGGTCAGGCTGGTTTCGAACTCCCAACCTCAGGTGATCTGCCCACCTCAGCCTCCCAACATGCTAGGATTACAGGTGTGAGCCACTGTGCCTGGCCCAGGATAAACCTTCTACCTGCCTGAAAGTACCATAAGAGGCAAGTGAGTTTCTTGCATGATGGGCTTCTGCAGCTTCCCCCTCAAGTTACATCTACCCGTTGTATTTATTTATTTATTTATTTTTGAGAGAGAGTCTCGCTCTGTCGCCCAGGCTGGAGTGCAGTGTCGTGATCTCGGCTCACTGCAGGCTCCACCTCCCAGGTTCATGCCATTCTCCTGCCTCAGCCTCCCGAGTAGCTGGGACTACAGGCTCCCGCCACCACGCCTGGCTAATTTTTTGTATTTTTAGTAGAGACGGGGTTTCACCGTGTTAGCCAGGATGGTCTCAATCTCCTGACCTCATGATCCACCCGCCTTGGCCTCCCAAAGTGCTGGGATTACAGGCGTGAGCCACCGCGCCCGGCCCGTTGTATCTGTTTTTATTAGATGCATCAATTCAGTGTCTCTGAAGCCTTTGATCGTTAGGAAGGTCAGTACATAACCTCTCAGGTGAAGCTGAGTTGATCTTTGGAGCCCAAGAGAGTTAATTTTCAGGAGAAAAAGAATTAGGGCAAGCTCCCCTGTGGGATGTTAAGAGAAAGTCCATATGTGCTTCTTCCATCTCTGCCTCTTGTTTTTAAATAAGTGCTTGTGAAGTTCAGTTTATAGAGGTTGAGTCTCAGTGCTTCCTCAGCCAGGGTGGTTTATTGCTCTTTTACGAAGAACCATGAACAAGCAAAATCCTATCAATAGTCCTTTCTGTTTTGTGTTTTATAGTCTTATTTTGAAGAATCGGCATGGTAAAATGATAGACAAGTTTCAAATAAAGCAGATAATTAGCTCTAGAATTGGGGTACTTCGCCTCAGGTACAGCATCTGTCCTGAATACATAGTGATGGCTGTGTCACACATGGGTACATTTACCTTCCTGTCTGATGAACTCTACCCCTTTTTACTGGCAAAGAGGGCCCCTACTTTCTACACACTGAACCAGTCAAACAGATGGGTTTTGGCACCACTGAAAGAACCACAAGTGCACCCCAGCTGCATCTGGGCGTGGTTTTGGTACTAGGACTAGAGAAATGAGCAGTAAATGACAGTCCTCACCCTAGGAAGAGATGGGAGAAGAGAGGTGTCCAGACATATTTACCTTTTCTCTTCTGTCATGCCCCAAGAACCGAGGATCATCTTTGAAGTGATGTCTGTTTTGTTAAATTGGAAGAAGAAAACTTTGCAGCCGGGCGTGGTGGCTCACGCCTGTAATCCCAGCACTTTGGGAGGCCGAGGCAGGCGGATCCCAAAGTGTCAGGAGTTTGAGAACAGCCTGGCCAACATGGTGAAACCCCATCTCTACTGAAAATACAAAATCCCAGCTACTTGGGAGGCTGAGGCAAGAGAATCGCTTGAACCCGGGAGGCAGATGTTGCAGTGAGCCGAGATCACGCCACTGCACTCCAGCCTGGGCAACAGAGCGAGACTCCATCTCACAAAAAAGAGAAAAGAAAAGAAAACTTTGCTTCACTAAGTTTCTCTTGCCATTATCTCATTAATTCAGATCTGTACCACATTGCTGCTCACACACGTATATGTTTCTTACCTTAGCCTGAACCTTCTTAGCCCTTGAAGTCATTATTCTACTCTTTTTTTTTTTTCTTTTCCTTTTTTATGGCACTAGAGAATGAAAACCTAAGGTCTTAGAAAATCTTAATTTGAAAAAGTCTCTAACTGGCATGATTTGATTAATTACTTTTTTCCCCTGTGGACAAATAATTTTCTTTCCTATATAATAGATTTTTAATAAGTGAAACCTTTGCTGCTGCTTTCCTGGGTTTACATTAGTTTTTTCCTGCCCTTAAGAATAATTTATCTGTGCTTCTCTGATGACTGTTAATTTCTAATAGTGCAGGAAGGGATGAGCTTTTGATTTCTTCTCACTCCCCTCCTCACCCTACTTCCAAATTACACACTAACTTCTAACTCTTACAGCCTGTTGGCACATATACAAGATCCACGAGACCGTGCTCCTCAGAAGCTACCCATGTCCTTTCTCACCATGGTGTGGCTCTTGGAGCCCTGAGTATCTGTGACTACCCACTCCAAAGGGTGACTGTAAGAGGAGAGCGGCCTTCTTAATTTTGCATTTCTTAATTTTGTTTTTCTCCATTCCTGTTTTATGACTTGGCCTTCAGATGCTTCCTACTCTGGCCTCCTCCTTTTTTCTCCCAGGAATTGTTTCCAGGTAACCTGCCGTGTGCACTTCTCAGCTGCTCTGCTCACCTTTGCCCACCTTCCAGTGACCCTGAGAGCACAGATCCGAATAATGTGGCCTGTGCAGAGCTCAGAGAACTGTGAGGACTACCCATGCCTGTCAGACTCTGCTCAGGGACAGAGATGGATGGGTAAATGGTGCTGTTGGAGACATTTTTATCTTCAAACCAGGCTCTGTTTCATCCCTGCACCCTGCACCCCCACTCACTCCCCTGAGGGGGTAAAATGCAGAGGTGGTTGACCGGAAGGGTCTGATCCCCTCCTTCCCAAGCTGTAGGGCCTACCCTGGAGTGCTGCAGTGTGTGAGAGCTGCTGCTTGCTTGTTTCTCCACCAGGCCTGCTCCAAATGCTTAGCCAATCTCTGGAGCCGACACAGTTGCCTATGGGGTGACTTAGCACCAGGTTCCATTAACTCTCCAAGTGACTGTTTCCACCCAGTACTTTTGGCGCTTGAGGATGGGGGGAGGGGGATTATTTAAAATAAATAAAATCCAAGGTGGCAGTAGAGGATTCCTTTTGCTTTAAAAATCTTTGGACTAAAAAAAAAAAAAAAAAAAAAAAAAAAATTTTATATATAAATATATAAAGTAAATTGTTATGTAACTATTATTGTTTCCTGTATGTTCTAATTTTGTTTTATGATGTAATTAAAGAAAGTAAGCTGTGAAGACTTTTCATTTTCCTGTGGAAATAGCCTGACTTGGAGCAGTGATTCTTAACTTCCTTGAACCCTAGAACTACTCGTGAGGCTGAATGAAGGGACTTCTTTTTGGCATCCTTACATTTTTTAATACTCTTTTAATAGCCTTTCTTTAATACTCATTTACTCATTTAATAACCTCCGTTTAATACTTTTTTAACAGCCATTATTTAATACCCTGAGCTTCACTTGTCCTCAAGAAACATGGAAGACATAATGTAAATGAGTTGCCTTAGTTAATTTGATGGATAAAATTCAAGTCAAGTCCCTTCTCTGTAGAGCATTCATTGCCCTTACCTTGACTATGAAGGAGTGAAGATGGAGTAGTGTAATGGTTAAACACACAAGCTCAAAAGTCAGATTGCCTGAGGTCAAACCTATACCATTTATCCTGTATGACCTCAGCCAATTAACCCCCCTTTCTCAGTTCTCCATTGGTAAGATGGGGATAACAGTATCTACTTTATAGAGTTGTAAAGATTAAATGAGATAATGGTACATAGTAAACACTCATGTGTTGGCTGCTTTTATTCCCTTTATCTCAACTAATATTTCAATACCTAGTCTTGTGCTAGAGGCCTCTAGGGCTTAGAGATACACAAACATAAATGCAACAGGGTCCCTATTGTTTTGGTAGAGATGAGCAGTACAGCCAACTCAGCAAACTAAATTTAAATCTGTATCTACCTTGCCATGAAGCACCCTTGGGGAGCCCTGTGGTATCAAAGGCCACACTTTACATCTATTCATTCTACATAAAGACCTGATCTAGATAAGTCCCAACACAGTCCCTTCCAGGGATGCAAGCAGTGTCTGCTCAGTTGTCCATATTAACTTTGAAGTAAATATTAAACAGACTTCCCTTTACTCCATCCATTGGTTATCACCTCAGAGCCTTCCTTCCCACCCTCCCTAGCAGAGGCTACCTGGTTCAAGCCTCATCAAAGATGATTAGTAAATAATGCCTTAGGTAAATTATCAGCAAATAATTTTGCAAGGTTTTTTTGTTTTGTTTTGTTGTTTTTGAGATGGAATCTCTCTCTTGTGGCCCAGGCTGGAGTGCAGTGGCGCAATCTCAGCTCACTGTAACCCCCTCCTCCTGGGTTCAACCAATTCTCCTGCCTCAGCCTCCCGAGTAGCTGGGATTACAGGCGTGTGCCACCAGGCCCAGCTATGTTTTTTTTTTTTTTCTAGACAGTCTTGCTCTGTCACCAGGCTGGAGTGCAGTGGCGTGATCTTGGCTCACTGCAACCTCTGCCTCCCGGGTTCAAGCCATTCTCCTGCCTCAGCTTCCCAAGTAGCTGGGATTACAGGTGCCCACCACCACGACCAGCTCATTTTTGTATTTTTAGTAGAGACGGGGTTTCACCGTGTTAGCCAGGATGGTCTCGATCTCCTGACCTCGTGATCTGCCCGCCTCGGCCTCCCAAAGTGCTGGGATTACAGGCGTGAGCCACCATGCCCGGCCCGGCTACGGTTTTTTTGTATTTTTAGTAGAGGATGGGGTTTCACCATGTTGGCCAGGTGGTCTTGACTCCTGACCTTGAGTAATCTGCCTGACTCAGCCTCCCAAAGTGCTGAGATGACAGGCGTGAGCCACCAAGCCCGGGCTTATGCAAGAATTTTTAAGAGGGCATTTGTCTCTCTTAAAAATGACTTGTCTTCCACTTTGTGCATATGGAAATCATCAAATATACTTTTCTATATATTTGAACATTTTCGTAATAAAACTTTAAGGGAGGGAGAATGGAAAAAAACAGTTAAGATAAGACCTGATACCATTTATCTTTTAAGAAAGCGTTTACTGTTTAATATAAAAGTGGTTTTCTGGGCCTGGTGCAGTAACCGAGATCGCGCCACCTCACCACTTCACCCCAGCCTGGGCAAAAGAGCAAAACTCCATCTCAAAAAAAAAAAAAAAAAAAAAAAAGCGGTTTTCTGTATGGAAAAAGAGAACTAGATTCCTACCTGCAAGATACACAGAAATCAATTTCAGTTGGTTACTGACCTAAAAGTGAAAAGCAAAACTGTGAGTCAAACCCTTTTTTTTTGAGACCGATCCCAGCTCACTGCCACCTCCACCTCCCGGGTTCAAGAGATCCTCCTGCCTCAGCCTCTCGAATAGCTGGGATTACAGGCACACACCACCATGCCCAGCTAATTTTGTATATTTAGTAGAGACAGGGTTTCACCATGTTAGCTAGGCTGATCTTAAACTCCCGAACACTGGTGATCCGCCCACCTCGGCCTCCCAAAGTGCTGGAACTACAGGCGTGAGCCACCGCGCCCAGCCAAAAAAGAGCCTCTTTTCTTTATAAATTAAAAAAAAAAAGTAGGCCAGGCGCAGTGGCTCACGCCTGTAACCCCAGCACTTTGGGAGGCCGAGGCAGGCGGATCACGACTTCAGGAGTTTGAAACCAACCTGGCCAACATGGTGAAACTCATCTCTACAAAAAATGCAAAAATTAGTTGGGCGTGGTGGTGCAAGCATGTAATCCCAGCTATGTGGGAAGCTGAGGCAGGAGAATTGCCTGAATCCGAGAGGTGGAGGTTGCAGTGAGCCCAGATTGATTGCACCATTGCACTCTACCTCTGGGCGTCAGAGCAAGACTCCATCTCAAAAAAAAAAAAAAAAAAATTACATTTATGACTTTAGGGAAAGATTAATAAAATTTAAGGTAAAAAAAAAAAAAAAGTCAAGCACAGTTGTGCACACCTATAATCCCAGCTACTGAGAGTTTAGATGGAAGGATCACTTGACACCAAGAGTTCAAGACCAGTCTGGACAACAGAGACCTCATCTCTTAAAACTAAGGAAACAATATGTCTAATTTTTTTTTTTCTAAAAGATAGCCCCATAGCCTCAACTCTAGAGAATAGCTATAGTATTTCCTAAATCTCTTAGAACTGAGTTTTTTAGTAGGTACAGTGATTTGAATATTGAATGGTCTTCTGGCGGCTTTAGTAATTAGTTTTGCCCAAACTAATTGTGAAAAAAAGATCCAGCTGGATTTATTTATTCCCTTGTTCCAGACCCTATCCTTTGCCCTAGTTTATAGTTTAAGCAGAAGACATTTCCCCTTGGGGACAATAAAGCCAAGAAAACTGAACACCACATTAAATGTTCAACACATTGGACAACACATTAAGTGTATATACCTTTTAAAAATTAACTTTTAAAAAGGGCGTGAGTAAAATTTTTAAATGAATTAACACTCTCAGTGATCACCAGCCAACACTGCTCATGGCAAAAGTTCTTTCCACATTGCCAGGTGTTTTTTTTTGCCTCATAAACTAGGCCAGCTCAGAAGAATGAACGGGTAAGGAAGACTTCAACAGCCATTGCTGCTGACCAGAAAGAAAAGTGAAGCTGGAAGCTACTTGCCTCCTCCCTAGGGGTGAGATGCAAGATACTTTGGCTCACCTGGAGCCTGTTGAGTCAGCCAAGTGTTTCAACAAGGCTTCTGGTGGAGAAGCTATCAGTCTCTTGAGCAGTGGAGTTCCCCAGGCCTAGGTCAGAACCAAGTAGTAGCCATCTGGATTCTGCACTGAAAGCAGTAAAAAGGCGCCAGTGGGACCAGTCAGGTCCTCACCCTCCAAGCAGCCTACAATGCATCTGGCACACCCGAGTGTTTTTTTTTTTGTTTCTTTTGAGGCGAAGTTTCACTCGTCGCCCAGGCTGGAGTGCAGTAGCACGATCTCTGTTCACTGCAACCTCCACCTCCCGGGTTCCAGCGATTCTCCTGCCTCAGCCTCCTGAGGAGCTGGGATTACAAGTGCCCGCCACCACGCCCGGTTAATTTTTGTATTTTTAATAGAGACGGGGTTTCACCATGTTGGCCAGGCTGGTCTTGAACTCCTGACCTCGTGATCTGCCCGCCTTGGCCTCCCAAAGTGCTGGGGTTACAGGTGTGAGCCACCACGCCCGGCCACACGCGTCTTAAAACCCGACTTCACATCTACCTCTTCCTACCCCCTTGTGTACCTATGCCAAGCTGACCAGCTCTGGCATGTGGAGGGGTGGAAAGCAAACATCTGAATAACCAGATGCCAAGCAGACTAGTCAGAGGTGCCCTATGCCAGATGATGTCCAGCAAGCACCTACCCTTCTGCCTTGTATCATGCTGGGGGCAGGTGGAGAAAAGTGGGGGTCTTACCTTTCCCTCTAATAAACTCCCTGACAACAGAAACGAACATTTTTTATTTAATGAGGATGCATTTATTCAGTCATGTTTTTCCTAAGCAATAAATGTCTTTTAGCTATACAAATCGCTCTCCCCTTGACACAAAGCTGGCATTCACAGATGTTTGCTAGTTAACTGGGACACATCCCCTTAATCCCCTTCAAAGAGGCTTTTTTTTTTTTTTTTGAGACGTTTGAGACAGACTCGCTCTGTCACCCAGGCTGGAGTGCAGTGGGGCAATCTCGGCTCACTGCAACCTCTGCCTCCTGGGTTCAAGGGATTCTCCTGCCTCAGCCTCCCAAGTAGCTGGGACCATGGGCACGTGCCAGCACACCTGGGTAGTTTTTTGTATTTTTTGTAGAGATGGGGTTTTGCCATGTTGGCCAGGCTGGTTTTGAACTCCTGTCCTCAAGTGATCCCCCTGCCTCAGCCTCCCAAAGTGCTGGGATTACAGGCATGAGCCACCACGCCTGGCCCTCAAAGAGCCTTTTAGTCTCATTTAGGAGACAGAATATATGCTCAGCACACTCTTATCACCCTTTATAGGGCCAGCGGGGCACACTCCTCTGCCTCTAAAATCCCTTTTTTCACCACAGCCACAAAGTATGATTTGTCCTTAAAATTCTGGACCACCTGTAAGAGTGAAGTGGGCACAAAGGCAATTTTGTTACTAGAGCCAAAGAGAACAAGCCATGCCATGGAAAAGAAAGCTTAATCTGAGGCAGAAGTGTTAGCAAGGCCTCCGTGAGGACTTGCGACAAGAAATGGCTGCCTTTTATCTGGTCACTGAGGAGAATGAAGATGCCCCCAGGGCCCTGGTGGAAAAGGTGATGGATCTGATTGGCTGGGATGGCCAGGAGCTCAGCCAGTTTCCCCATCAGCTCTACAGCACTGATTTCATCCAGAGACATCTCTTGATAAAAGTCTTGGTGCATGGGCAACACAGAGGCAGGGGTCAGCAGGGGAAGGGAGTCCAGAGACGTGCCCACAGGAAACCAGGGGTGCCAGGAAGATGGCCATGGGGTGGGGGGAGAAGTACAGAAGGAAAAGCTGGCTGGGTGTGGTGGCTCACGCCTGTAATCCCAGCACTTTGGGAGGCCGAGGGGGGGGGGGGTGGATCACGAGGTCAGGAGTTCAAGACCAGCCTGGCCAAGATGGTGAAACCCCATCTCTACTAAAAACTACAAAAATTAGCTGGGCATGGTGGCTGGCGCCTGTAATCCCAACTACTTGGGAGGCTGAGGCAGGAGAATCTCTTGAACCTGGGTGGCAGAAGTTGCAGTGAGCTGAGATCGCGCCACTGCACTCCAGCCTGGGCAACAGAGTGAGACTCCGTCTCAAAAAACAAAAAAAGGAAAAAAGTCTACTTCATCTCTCATCCCTCATCTTTTGGGAGGTGTCTGAGGGGAACCCCCAGTTTAAAGACATAGGACACCCACATATTAATGACTGGGACCCAAGTACATAACAAGATGATATTGTAATCCCATATGCTAATGGAGTGACGATCAGGTGGGGTGGAGGAGTAGAACATGGTAGAATAAACCCAAGGAGACATTCTGGAAGGAGAGGGACTAATCTGGTCATGGAAGGTAGGGAAATGCCAAGAAGGGCATCCTGGGTCCCAGGAATGGTGATACTGGGGTATCACCATTCCTCTCCTAGGGAGAGGTTTCATGTGGCTACAAATTTCCTATCTTCTGGAGAGAGAGGCCAGAACCTCACCTGAGTCAGGGTTCTTAGGAACCTCGTTCCCTTGCCTAGAGGTCTCCTGAGCCACATACAAAGTCAGTTGGTGACAGATGGGCCTGGGCCAGGAAAACAGTCTGTGTATTAGTCTTATACCTGAACTAACAGCTCCCACTTCTAGCCCCCGTCCTAGGAGAGATCCCAGCCTCCTCCCAGGTCTCGAGGGAGGGAGGTCACTAAGCAGTTCTTAGGTATTTAATGAATGCTGGATACTAGGGGGAGAAAAAATGGGGAGGAAAAAAACCCCACAGACATCTCTATCCCCAGAAATGGAATGAGGCAGGGGGATGGCCACAGAAGGAGGAGGTCACAGGAGCCTGCCAGCCTTGGGTTGTGACCTCAGACTGGTCACTGTCCTTCTTGGGCCTGAGTTTCTTCTGTAAAAAGAGGGAGTGGGACTAAGTGGTCTTTAAGGTGACTTCTGGCTTAAACATTGTATGAGCCGGGCGCAGTGGCTCACTCCTGTAATCCCAGCACTTTGGGAGGCCAAGGCAGGTGGATCACCTGAGGTCAGGAGTTCAAGACCAGCCTGACAAACGTGGTAAAACCCCGTCTCTACTAAAAATACAAAAAATTAGCCAGGAATGGTGGCGGGCGCCTGTAGTCCCAGCTACTCGGGAGGCTGAGGCGGGAGAATGGCATGAACCCAAGAGGCGGAGCTTACAGTGAGCTGAGATAGCGCCACTGCAGTCCGGCCTGGGCAAAAGACTCTGTCTCAAAAAAAAAAAAAATTGGCCAGGCATGGTGGCAGACGCCTGTAATCCCAGCTACTCGGGAGGCTGAGGCAGGATAATCACTTGAACCCGAGGCAGAGGTTGCAGTGAGCCAAGATCGCACCATTGCATTCCAGCCTGGGCAACAAGAGTGAAACTCCATATTAAAAAAAAAAATTGTATGAAACATACCTGCTAGCTAAGTTAGTAAGGGCTACTACAGTGGGAAGGGGACCCTGGTTGGCAGTGCCCAGCACCTGGCTCTAAGAGTATTGAAAAAGCAGATCCCATCAGCAGCCCCGCAGATTTGGATAAGGTCCTGGCATGTAAGCTTCAGCAGATCCGGACCTGTAGAGTCAGACAGGGCCAGACTGAGGAAAGAGGCCCGGGATCAAGGGTGGGAAGTAAGGGACACAGTCTATTAGTCTACAAATAGCCCTAGTGTGCTCAGACATGGGAGTCAGACTTGGATTTAAATGCCAGTTCTGCCACTTGTTAGCTGTGTGTCCTTGGCAAGTTATTTAACCTCTCTGGGCACTGTCCTCAAGGGATAGTGTATAAATTATATGGGATAATTCGTGAGACGAGAGCCTAGCACAATGCTGGGCAACTCTTAGTCCCCAATAAAGGTTAGTTGAAGGGCCCACAACAAGCCAAGACAGAGACAGGCTTCCTGCCTGTGTGTCCCACCCACTCTCAGTCCCCTACAGGTCTGGCTCCTGCCAGACACTAGCCTCACCAGTGAAGTTGGCCAGCATCCGGCAGTAGCTGGAGAACCGGTGCCGATGCAACCATTGCTGTGTCTCTGAGATGGGGGCTTTATGGTTCAGATCCTGAGGTATAAAATGGATGGTCCAGGTAATAACAGGACCCAGGGACAGAACAAGAAAGGGAAACAGCCCCTCCCTTGGGAAGTCCCAAGTCTGAGAAGGGAGGCTCTTCCTGCCCAGTCCTATCAGGTAAGTTACAATCTATGGCCATATCACATCTGGCCACCAGGGGGCAGGGCCACTCCATTCTGGAGCTTGAGATGAAGCTGCGGAGAAGGCTTTGGGACTGGGGGGAGTGGGAAGGGGAAGGCTCACCTTAACTGGGCTACACCCCAAGGTGTCCAGAGTGAATGGCGGTGAGGAACAGCGCCTATGAGGAGGAGCAAAGGTTCAAGAACTCTGCGGAGCATTGCAGCCAGTCTCCCTCCACCAACACCCTTCCTCCAGGCCTGCCCTGGGACACAGAGCTTGCTCCTGTCCTCACCCCACACATTCCCCACCAATCCTCAGCCCTGCCCTTTGCTCCATGCCTGGGCTGGGAGCTCTTTTCTTCATTCGCACCCCAAAGGGCTGACCGGAAGTGCTCATCCTGCCTCACCTTTCTGGGGACAAGAGCCTGCAGGAGTGGGGAGAGGTCAGAACCAGAGAGCTGAGAGGTGGCCGGGGCCTTGCAGGGGACTCCGGCCATGGCGAACACTGCAGGCAAACACACAGCAATGCTGGTCATTGCTCCCTTCTCTCCACCTGTATATTAAGAGCTGACCAGGGGCCTGACAAGTGGACTGGGTTTCCACAGGAAGGAAGAAATTAACCAGCCGGCGGGCCTGGGGCAGTGAGGAAGGGCCTTGGAGGAGCTGGCCAGGAGGAGCAGCAGTAGGAGGAGGGGGCCAGGCAGAGGGAGCACACAAGGAAGGAGGTGGCGATGGCCCAGGTAGGACAGGCAGCCTGGAGGGCGTCAGCTCCTGGAAGCTTCAACAACCACAGACAGAGCAGAGAGTGTCCTTTGCAGGAAGTGGTGGAGTCCCTGGGGGGGCTGTGATGGGCTTGCAGCAGTCAGAGCCCTGGAGGCCTCCATTTCCCCATCTGCACTGTGAGGATCTTTTCTCCAACTCTCCCCTCCTGCTCTCGCCCCAACACACGCACTTCCAAGAAGACAGTGCTCTCGCAGGTGGTCTGATACTTGTCCCTCTCATGCAGGGGCTGTTTCTCCATCTTCTTGCGGTCCATTTTCAGTTTCCGCTTCTTTGGGCTGCAGGAGGATGATGAGGAAAGCCTCAGGCTCCTTTCTTTTCTTTCTTTTTTTTTTTTGAGCTGCAGTCTCACTCTGTTGTGCAGGTTGGAGTGCAGTGGCACGATCTCAGCTCACCGCAACCTCCACCTCCTGGGTTCAAGCGATTCTCCTGCCTCAGCCTCCTGAGTAGCTGGGACTACAGGCTCGTGCCACCACGCCCGGCTAATTTTTGTATTTTTAGTAGAGACGGGGTTTCACCCTGTTGGCCAGGCTTGTCTCGACCTCTTGACCTTGTGATCCGCCTACCTCAGCCTCCCAAAGTGCTGGGATTACAGGCGTGAGCCACCACGCCCGGCCCAAAGGCTCTTACTTTACCTGCCCACCTCTCTTCAGTGGCTGTTGGATTGGCTGTGAGACAGAGACCAAGCCCCATCCCTCTGTGTACAGAAAAGGAAACAGTCCAAGAGATGGGGCACAGCAGGCTGAGGATCCACAGCAACGTGGGGCCAGAACCCACACAGCCGGCGAGGCCAGGTGACAGCCCTGAGAGGGAGGAAAATGGGCCCCATTGCTGCCTGTACCTTAAACACCTTGATGAGGCAGCCAGCCGAGTGCACGTGGTCTAGCGGCAGCCCCTTGTCACTGGGCCTGAAGGTGTCGATCTGGAGGCGGAAAGGGATGCCTTTCTCTCTACCTTTCTTCCAAGGTGTGAACTGAGATGGAGAAGAAACAAAGAGAAAACAGGGCGACTCCAGATCCATCCACATGCAAGGGAGTCTACCCAAAACCAGTTACCCACCTGCCACCTGTCAGCCACATACTACTATAGCAACTTTCCATCCCCAACCAGTGTCCATTCTATTTTTATTTATTTTTTGAGACGGGGTCTTGCTCTGTCACCCAGGCTGGAGTGCAATGGTGTGATCTTGGCTCACTGCAACCTCTGCCTCTCAGGTTCAAGCGATTCTCTTGCCTCAGCCTCCGGAAGAGCTGGGACTACCGGCGCGTGCCACCATGCCCAGCTAATTTTTGTATTTTTAGTAGAGATGGGGGTTTCATCATGTTGGCCAGGCTGGTCTCGAACTCATAACCTCAAGTGATCCCCCCGCCTTGGCCTCCCAAAGTGCTGGGATTACTGTCATGAACCATAGTTCCCGGCCAAGCTTCCATTCTTTTTTCTTTTTTTTTTTTTTTGTTGCCCAGGCTGGAGTGCAATGGCGTGATCTCGGCTCACAGCAACCTCCACCTCCCGGGTTCAAGCAATTCTCCTGCCTCAGCCTCCCGAGTAGCTGGGATTACAGGCATGCGCCACCACACCCAGCTAATTTTGTATTTTTAGTAGAGACGGGGTTTCTCCATGTTGGTCAGACTGGTTCACTGCAAGCTCCGCCTCCCAAGTTCACACCATTCTCCAGCCTCAGCCTCCCGAGTAGCTGGGACTACAGGCGCCCATCACTACGCCCGACTAATTTTTTGTATTTTTAGTAGAGACGGGGTTTCACCGTGTTAGCCAGGATGGTCTTGATCTCCTGACCTCGTGTCATGATCCACCCGCCTTGGCCTCCCAAAGTGCTGGGATTACAGGCGTGAGCCACCGCGCCCGGCCCCAAGTTTCCATTCTTAAAGCATCACTTTACTACGTTCTTTCCCTTGGTCAAAATCCTTCAATGGCTCCCCATGGTTATGAGACCAGAAGCAAAGTTCCTAACCCTGGTATTGGATCACCTTAAAGAGTCAAGTCAAGTATTGCTACACGGCTGCTCTTTCTCATCTGTCAGTGAACCCACTGACCCACCCTGCCTTCCTAATCAGGACCCCAACACACCTGCAGAGTTTTCCCCAGAGGCCTCTACGCAGAAAGCTCCCCTACTCACATCTGAGCCAAGACATCCCCTTCAAGGGTAGTAGAGCGGCCAGATAAAATACAGGATGCCTAGTAAAGTTTGAATCTCAGATAAACAACAAATAATTTTTAGTGTAAATGTATCTCAACTATTGCATGGAATATACTTATACTAAAAAAAATTCTTTTTTTTTTTTTTTGAGATGGAATCTTCCTCTGTCGCCCAGGCTGGAGTACAGTGGTGCAATCTTGGCTCACTGCAAGCTCTGCCTCCTGGGTTCAAGAGACTTTGTTTTAAAAAACATTTAAAATTTAAATTTGGCTGGCGTGGTGGCTCACACCTATAATCCCAGCACACAGCAGGAGACAGAGGCAAGAGGATCGCTTTGGGCCGGGAGTTTGAGGCCAGCCTGGGCAACAGAGTGAGACCTCACCTCTACAACAAAATTTAAGAATTAACTGGGCCTGGTGGCACATGCCTATAGTCCCAGTTACTCGGGAGGCTGAGGCAGGAGGATTGCCTATACCCAGGAGTTCCAGGCTGCAGTGAGCTATGATTGCATCACTGCACTCCAGTCTAGGTGACAGAGTGAGACCCTTTCTATATAAAAAATAATAATTTAAAATAATAATGCTGGGCGCAGTGGCTCACGCCTGTAATCCCAGCACTTTGGGAGGCTGAGGCGGGCAGTTCTCTTGAGGTCAGGAGTTCAAGACCAGCCTGGCCAACATGATAAGACCCCCATATCTCTACTAAAATACAAAAATTAGCTGGGTATGGTGGCACGCTCTTGTAATCCCAGCTACTTGGGAGGCTGAGGCAGGAGAATCGCTTGAAACTGGGAGAAAGAGGTTGCAGTGAGTTGGGATCACACCACACTGTACTCCAGCCTGGGCAACAAAGCAACACTCTGTTTCAAAATAAATAAATACAATGGGGCACAGTGGCTCATGCCTGTAATCCCAGAACTTTGGGAGGCCGAGGCAGGAGAATCACCTGAGGTCAGGAGTTTGAGACCAACCTGGCTAACGTGGTGAAACCCTGTCTCTACTAAAAATACAAAAATTATCTGGGCATGGTGGCCTGTGCTGTAATCCCAGCTACTCAGGAGGCTGAGACAGGAGAATCACCTGAACCTGGGAGGCAGAGGTTGCAGTGAGCCCAGACCACGCCATTGCACTCCAGCCTGGGCGACTCTGTCTCAAAAATAAATAAATAAATAAATAAAATTAAATAAATAAATATAAATAAAAATAAAGTAAAATTCAAATTTGAGCATCCTATATTTTATTTACTAAATCTGCCAATCCATTCCGGGAAGCCTTTCAGGCCTGCCACCCCGAGCAGCCTGCAGCCTCTGTGTTTGGCCTGGCACCAGGATTCTAAGCTTAAGCAGCATCTTCTTCTCTTCACACCCAGTACTCACAGTAGCCTGCCCATAATCCCATGAAAAACAGTGAAAGAGTCCAACTTTAGAATGAGGAAACTAAGGCTCACAGAGGCTACAGGACCTGGGTAAGGTCCATGCTAAGAAGTGGTAAGGCAGGCACGGTGGGTCACGCTTGTAATCTCACCACTTTGGGAGGCTGAGGTGGGTGGATCACCTGAGGTTGAGAGTTCAAGACCAGCCTGACCAACATGGAGAAACCCCGTCTCTACTAAAAATACAACATTAGCCGGGCATGGTGGCGCATGCCTGTAATCCCATCTACTCAGGAGGCTGAGGTAGGAGAATTGCTTGAACCTGGGAGGTGGAGGTTGCGGTGAGCCGATATCACGCCATTGCGCTTCAGCCTGGGCAACAAGAGTGAAACTCCATCTCAAAAAAAAAAAAAAAAAAGAAAAGAAAAAAATATATATCCTTTTTTTTCGCACCTGGCCGAGAGTCATTCTTATTTTCCCCTCACCCCTGCCCAAACTCACCTTCCTTTTCCACCTACACGGTTGTCACCCCCATCTGACCTCCAGCCTTTTCCCAGGCCCAGCTTCAGGCTCACCTGCAGGAAGAGAGATGTCCTCTTGGTTGAGTCCCAGTGAAACTCCACCATGTTGAGTTGTGAGAGCAGCACTTGAGGTTCTATCACTCCCACGGACAGTGGCACATCTGCACGCACAGGGTGGCAAGCAGGGAGCCAGGCTCAGCCCTCCCAGTCCACAAGGACTCCTGAGCCAGAGCTCAGGCTCAAAGGGCCCCCGGCCTTTCCCCACTCATCGATGTCCAGTATGCGGTCCCTGGGCCCGGCTCCACCTCCACCCAGCCAGCTGCTGCTGCTCTGTATACTGCAGGTGCGGGTCATGGAACACCACCTGCACCACACTCTGCAGCCACAGGAGGGCGTGGCGCACAGTCAGAGGACGCCGGCGTTGAGGACCCAGTCTTCACACCTGTGTAGGCTGCCCTTCCCACACCTCCCTTCCTACCCCAGGAGGCATTAGGACTTAGAATCACCAATCTGTGTTCAAATGCCCATCTGCCACTCACAACTGTGAACCAGAGAAGTAATCTAAAGACCCTGAGCCTCAGTTTCCTCATCTGTAAAAAGGGGGAGTTAATGCCTTCCCACCCTAGGCATGCCACCCATTTCTTTGCAACATGTCACTGTTGGTCATTTCACAGAATATGTGTAATTACTTGTTTGTCTTAGTAGAACGCAAGCCTCCTGAGGAAGGGAACCACATCTGTCTCATTACTGATGAATCCCTAGCTCACGGAACACTTTCTGGCATAGAATGGGGGCTAAATAGGTAATTTTTTGAGAAAAGGTCATGTGTGTGAATAACACTGTGTAAATATATTTCCAATTTTATTATTTTTATTATTATTATTTTTTGAGACAGATTCTGCTCTGTTGCTCAGACTGGAGTGTAGTGGTGCGATCTTTGCTCACTGCACCCTCTGCTTCCTGGGTTCAAGCCATTCTCATGCCTCAGCCTCCCGAGTACCTGGGATTACAGGTGTGCACCACCATGCCCAGGTAATTTTTGTATTTTTAGTAGAGACGGGGTTTCACCATGGCTGGTCTTGAACTCATGACCTCAGGTGATGCGCCTGCCTCAGCCTCCCAAAGTGCTGGGATTACAGGCGTGAGACACTGTGGCCAGCCTACACTGTGTAAATGTGTTTCTAAATCTCAGTTCTGCTACTTGCTGGCTCTGTGTCCTTGAGGAAACACTTAACTTCTCTGTGCCTGTTTCTTCAATTCTTGCCCACCACTGAGCTGTTGTGAGGGTCCAATTAAATGACGGACGTGAAAGGGTTCTCCGTGACGATGACATCACTGTGATGACATTGGCTTCTTGCCCAGAGAAACAGTCATACCCAGCCTTTGCCATTTCTGGGGAGGAGTGTACCCATCTTCAGCAGCTGGGGGCACTGGGTGGCATCACACGGCTTGGAGCTGCAGAGCATCCGGACCTCATAGGACTGGCCTGGGAGGGATTAAGGGGATGCGTGAGCCCCATTCTGAGGGGCAGAGTGGCACCTACTACCTCCAGCTCACCCTGGGCCCAGCTTCCGGAGCTCACTGCCCACTAGCTCCTCCCCTCTCCCAGGCCTAGCATACCCTGGTTCAGGTAGGTGAGGGTCT